>NW_026652289.1:66251444-66280219 GCF_009828535.3 Hylobates moloch
CTGAAGTATAATAATAAAAAAAAATAAAAAACTTAGTTTCTTCAAAAATAAATAGTTTGGTAGTAGTGGTGAAAAGGAGGACATAATAATAAATTAAAAGAGATACGAGAAATATATTTACTACAAAGCTATAGTAAAAAAGACAGTGCAGTAATGATGTAAGAACAGATACACAGGTCAATAGAATAGAACTGAGAGTCCAGAAATTAACCCTCACCTTTACAGTCAACTGATTTTCAACAAGTGTTCCAAGACAATTCAGTGGGGAAAGAATACTTTTTTAAATAACTGGTGCTGGGACAACAGGATGTTCACATGCAAAAGACAAAAATTGGACCCCGTACTTCACACTATCCACCAGAAATAACTCAAAATCTATAACAGACCTAAATGTAATAGCTAAATCTATAAAACTCTCAGAAGAAAATACAGAAATAAATCTTTACGACCTTGATTTAGGCAAAGAGTAGATACAATACCAAAAGCACATGTAGTAAAAGAAAAAAAAATAAAATGGACTATTTCAAAATTATAAACTTTTAAATTGCAGATACCACCATCAAGAAAGTGAAAATACAATCCACAGAGTGGGGGAAAATATTTGCAAATTATATACGAGGAAATTACAATATATACAGAATATATAAAAAACCTTTAACTGATAATGAAAAGACAAGCACCCAACTGAAAACGGGCAGAGGACATGAACAGTCATTTCTCCAAAGAAGAAATACAAATGGCCAATAGGCACATGAAAGTATGTTCAACATTATTAGCCACCAGGGAAATGCAAAGAAAAACCACAATGTGATACCAATACATACCCACGAGGATGGCTACAATAAAAAAGATGGACAACAGCAAGTGTTGACAAAGGCATAGAGAAACTGGAACCCTCATACACTGCTGGTGGGAATGTACAATGGTACAGCTGCTGTAAAAAAGTTTGGTAGTTCCTTAAAATATTATGCAGCAATTCTGCTCCTTGACATTTGCCCAGAAAAAAAATGAGAACACTTCCACACAAAAACTTGTACACAAATGTTCACAGCAGCATTATTAATGACAGCCAAAAGATGAAAATAACTCAAAAGCCCATCAACTAATGGATAAAATGTGGTTTCTCCATACAATGGAACATCATTTGGATCTAAAGGAAGTACTGAAATATGCTACAACATGGAAACACTGTGCTAACGGAAAGAAGGCAGTCACAAAGGAAAAGTTGTATGATTTCACTAATAAGAAAAAAAGAGAGATTCCAAGTTCGTCAGAAGGAGGTATCTAAGAAATATCTAATCTGCAGCAGTTTAGATATTAAAATTATCATTAAGCAACTTCATGGGCAAAAATGAATGATTCAGAGAGAGCCGGATGGCACCAACATCACAAAAGAGGAAGCTGAGTTTCAGAGAGGTAAAGACTTAGCTGAAGGCACGGGACTTGTAAGTAAGTGGCAGAGAGCCTCTGACCTCCCAGAACAAGAGTGGGTCCACCTGAACACACAGCTGCTTCAGGCTTTCTCCAGGGGCCCATTTAAAATAAGGAAGTGGCATCATGAGAGAACCGTTGCTGCCAGCCTCTAGGCGTTGGCTCCTCCATTAGCAACAGAGGTTAAGGTTAACAAAAGCACCCAAAAAGGGCTCCACGTCAAGCCCTCTCAGGGCAATGGCTGTCACTAGAAGAATACCAGATGGTGGTGTCCAGGGGACCAGCAGGGGTAGAATATGCTGACCATCACTGGCAAGAAAGTCCTGTACTGCAGCAAGCTCCCTTCTTTCAAACTCCGCCAAACCAGCCCATCTGAATCTGCCTCCTATGCAGTCTTCAGGAGTTACTGAAAACAACATCAGAAGGTGCCCTAGAGGTGTTACCCCTGAGGTCTCAAGAATTGGTTTGTGGGGAGTTTAAAAACCATTTTAAGATATGAATAGTGTGTGCATGTGTGTGGCGTGTATTTTCCCCCGTAAATCAGCCATGCGTGCCATGTCAGCACAAAGCAGGAGGGAGCAGGCAGGATGTCATCAAGGCCTGCCAGCCAGCAGCGCAGTAGTTCCAGCTCAGTTGTTGTTCTGATTACCAAACCTGAGTGTGGAAGGCTCCTAACATCTGGGACATGTATACAAGTGCAATCTGTCAGCCTTGTCGGAGAAAAATCAGCCTGTCAAACCTGATCGGAAATTTTCCTAATTAAGCAAGTTCTGGTCAAGCAAAATCCCTCCCACTGTCTCCTTAAATGTTCTCACCTTAAAAGGGCAGCCATCTACAAACTGCATTGAGAACTCACTTCTCCGCCAAACCCTACTGCCAGCCTTTTAAGCATGGCCCTTTCTGAATGCAGTCATAACAACAGATCCTCTATTCCAGTAAAGTTAGTACACTAATCTCTAACAGACTCAGTAAGATCCATGAGAGGTTCAAAGTTTGCAGCCAACAGACTCCTCTCTCACAAACCCCGACTTCTGCTCTGGTCAAGTCCACTGTATTTGTTCTCCAATTTGTTGCAGCTGGCTGGAGAGCACATGATTATATGATACACTGACATAGCCCATGAGCTGCTGAAATAGTATAAAAATTGAGCTACTGCATTCTTCCTAAGGGTAATAGTTATAAAATGTATTAAATGACATATAGACAACTGTCAAATACTGAAAAGGAAAAAAATCATGGAAATCTAAAGATATTCTGTCCTCAGATTGCTTCATAGCTGTCTTTAAATTCCTTCACAGATGATGCATTATGCATGGTTCATGCAAGACACTGTAGAAATCCAATCAGGAGACTCACACAAGAAAAAACCTTGGCCCTACATCAAAACAATAGCAACAAACATGTAAGTTCAAAGTTAGAATAATGGGTTTCAAGTGGTAGATGTCACCTGTTATGATTCTACATTTTAAACGACTTTTTGGATTATCCAACTAATAGTCCAAACCAGGTTGAGAGTTTCTACAATTAAAACAGCTGCCATTTACTGAAGGCCAAACCCTGTTTCAGGTGCTTTACGAGCACTAACAGATTAACTGAGTACTGACAAAAGCCGTGGGAAGCAAAGACCCCATTCTACACACAGACTCTGAGGCTCAGCAATGCTAAGTCGCCCAGGGTCACAGCCCACACGCTGTCTCATCCGTGGGCACTAGGGACCATGCTCTGGGCCACTACACACCCTGACCCCTCCAAGTTACCCTGTAGGCAAACAACATCCCACGTGATCAGTATTTCAGACCCTGTGGAATAAAATAATAATCAGAATATGATAATGAAGACCAGGTGGTGGCCATTGAGTTTTTCAGAAATGCCCAGAAGCCGGTGGAATCAGGGAAGGGGAATTTAACACATTTAGGGGAGCAGGATCTGAATTCAAACATACAGATGTCACGAAAACTTCATTTTCTACTTTTTGAAGGATGAGTTGCAATTTTGTTATTTTATTGTATATATTTAAAGTATACAACATGATGTTTTCATATAATATACACAGTGAAAGAATTTCTACAATCAAGCAAGTTAATGTAACCATCATCTCAGTTTTTATGTGTGTGGTAAAACTACCTAAAATTTACTTTGTAAATTTCCAGTATACAATACTATCAACTATAGCCCTCACACGGTACATAAGGAACATTAGGCCTCTAGACTTATTTATCCTATGTAACTGAGCCTGTGTACCCTTTGACCACTATCTCCCCATTTCCCCCCACTCAGTAACCACTTTCCTACTCTTTTTTCTATGTATTTGAGTTCTTTGTTATGTTTTAAGGTTCCACATGAGTGAGATCACACAGTATTTTCATTTCTGTGTGTGGCTTATTTCAGAGGACATAATAATGTCCTCTAGGTCCATCCATGTTGTCACAAATGGCAGTATCTCCATTGTTAAGGTTAAATATTATTTCATTGTGTGTACATGATCAAATCTCATTTTCTTATGTACAATTTAAGCTGCCTCTACAAGTAATTCCAAAAGAGAAGTTCCAAAGATGTTTCCTAGTCTGGCCGTAAGTTACAAGTACACAGGGAGGCAGCTATGATTTGGGGAAACGTGAACTGCCTCTTATCTGTCCCAGGGCTGCCAACAAGTCACTGCATGACCACAGGGAAGTCACCGTTTCTCTAAGTTGGTTTTTATCACTTAAAAAGCAGAGGCTTCAAACCTGAGTGTTATCGCTCATACGAATTGAAGACAAGGGATGTCGCCTCATTTGTGAGAGCGGACAGAATCCATATGAACATAAAAACAAAGCAGCAGAGTGTCCACTCAGCACAGGGTGGAGGAACGGAGGGGAGGGATGGTGGAGGTACGATAGGGACAGCATCACCCAAAGGATGCTGGAACACCCAGGATCCTGACTCCAACTGTGATGTTGAATCACCAAATGATTAACAACAACATGTCAAATCTGGTATCACATACGCTTCTCAGAGTGTGGCCTCAGGACCAGCAGCACCAGCAGCACTTAGGAATGTGACAGAAATGCCAGTGTTCACCAGATGCGGTGGCTCACGCCTGTAATCCCAGCACTTTGGGAGGCCGACGTGGGCAGATCACGAGGTCAGGAGATCGAGATCATCCTGGCTAACATGGTGAAACCCTGTCTCTACTGTAGTCCCAGCTACTTGGGAGCCTGAGGCAGGAGAATGGCGTGAACCTGAGAGGCGGAGCTTGCAGTGAGCCGAGATCGCGCCACTGCACTCCAGCCTGGGCAACACAGCCAGACTCCGTCTCAAAAAAAAAAAAAAAAAAAAGAAAAGAAAAGAAATGCCAGTGTTCAGGCTTCACCCCACACCTGGTGGATAATAGGCTCTGGGGGTGAGGCCCACAAGCCCTTTAGATAATTCTGATCAGATGAAGTTGGAGAACCACTGACACAGTGGGCTGAAAGCTCAGATTACAGATTCAGACACACTTGGATTTGAATCCAAACTCAAAGATCAAAATGTCTGCAACTGAGAGTAGCAGTTAAGTTCTGGTTAAGTGAGGTGATAATACAGGTGGAGGGAGGCACTGAGTGAGCTGGGAAACGCTTAGAGTGGCAAGAAAAAGTGGAAACGGAAAACAGCTTGTCAGTTTGTGCTGCTGCAAAAGAATACCACAGACTGGGTAATGACCAGTCTTTTAATTATATTCAATTATACTTAATTCTATAATTTATAATTCAATTATAAAGAACAGAAAATTTATTTCTGTACAGTTCTGGAGGCTGGGAAGTCCAAGGTCAAGGCACCAGCAGGTTCAGCTGTTTGGTATGGGTGGCATGCTCTGGAGAGGAGAGAAAGCCTGTGTCCTCACAAGGCAAAGGAGCAAAACAGCAAGCTAGCTGAATGCTGCGTGAAGCCTCTTTTCTAAGGGCCTTAATCCCAGTCACGAGGGAAAAGCCCTCATGACCTAATCATGTCTTGAGGCCCCACCTCTTAGCGCTATCACATTGGCAACACCCAAATTTTGCAGAGAACACATTCAAACCACAGCAGCATGGTAGAAACATAAGAACTGGATTTGAAGACCTATCTTGGTCACACAGCAGTTCTGTCATCCTGAACCAATCCAAATGTCCTTTAATATAAGGACACACCACTGCCCAGGAACTCAGAGACAGCTCAGCGCTGGATACCCTCAGTGGTTCCTGGTTTGAAAGTAGTTAGGGAGATAGGCACCAACCTCAGAAGACAGCTAGGATGAAACAGTACAGACACTATTGAATGGTCACTACCTCCCAAAACTGAGAGGATAGGAGAGCTCTGGGCTGTCAGAAACACAAGACAGAAGTTCACAGGGAGGAAGTACGCAAGTGGCTTTTTATTGCACTTTACTTTTAATTTAGTGGGAGGATGGTGGTGAAGAATATAATGTAAGAGAGCTGATGAAAACAAAGGTTGAAATGCCAGCTTTCTGGTTAGTTTGAAAACAGAATCAAGGGCCAAATTATTCTGACAAAAGCACACACAGATGACCAACTCCAAAGGAGGAATATGTGTTTGAACAGAGGCCAAGTGAAAAACTGGCTTCAGACCTCCTACTGGGTCAAAAGCTTTGCTTGTTGACAGTAGAATTATCTTGAGTTTGTGGGGGAAAATTTCCAAGTCCACTGTGAATTCTTTCTCAACAAAGATTCATACCCTGGGTCGCTTTGTTTTCTCAGTAAAATACTTCCAAGGAATTCCCAAACAGGAAGGGGGGCTGTGAGAGTCAAGGATGAGAGAGGTTTCCTAAGCCTGTGACCTGCCTGCCCACACTCAGCCCTTGGACCATTTCTTCCCATAACATGCAGAGTCATGGAACCTTTCTGTCTGGCCTCCAGGGCCTATTACTTTTGCCTTTGCCACGTGTTAAATATCCAACTTTGGTGAATATAAGTTTTATCACTTCAGGCCCAGACTACTGCAAACATCTTTTTTAAAAAAAAATGTTGGCCAGGTGCGGTGGCTCACGCCTGTAATCCCAGCACTTTGGGAGGCCAAGGCGAGCAGATCACGAGGTCAGGAGATCGAGACTATCCTGGCTAACAAGGTGAAACCCATCTCTACTAAAAATACAAAAAAATAGCCAGGCATGGTGGTGGGCACCTGTAGTCCCAGCTACTTGGGAGGCTGAGGCAGGAGAATGGCATGAACCCGGGGGGCGGAGCTTGCAGTGAGCTGAGATAGCGCTATTGCACTCCGGCCCAGGCGACAGAGCGAGACTCTGTCTCAAAAAAAAAAAAAAAAGAAAAAGAAAAAAAAAAGAAAAAAGTGAGCTGGGTGTGCTGTCTCAAGCCTGTAATCCCAGCACTTTGGACGGCTGAAGAGGGTGGATCGCTTGAACCCAGGAGTTCGAGACGAGCTTGGGCACCAAACTGGGACCCCATACAAAAGTTAGCTGGGCATGATGGTACATGCCTGAAGTCCCAGCTACTTGAGAGGCTAAGGTGAGGGGACTGCTTGCACCAGAGAGGTGGAGGCTGAGATGGCGCCACTGCACTCCAGCCTGGGTGACAGACTGACACCTTGTCTCAACAACAACAACAAAAAAAAGTTAAGTGTGAAACATTTCAAATTATAGAAAAGTATATGCCTTATAACGTATATACCTACCGCCAAGGAGAAATACATGTTGACATGTTGTCATATCTGCTTTATGATTGCTACTTCTCTTCTGTTATTAAAGTAGAGATTACAGAATTAGTGGAAATCCCATATCCTTTCTTTATTAGGTAGCCACTTTTTTTTTTTTTTGAGACAGTTTCCCCCTTGTTGCCCAGGCTGGAGTGCAATGGTGCAATCTCAGCTCACTGCAACCTTTGCCTCCCAGGTTCAAGTGATTCTCGTGCCTCAGCCTCTCGAGTAGCTGGGATTACAGGTATGCACCACCACGCCCAGCTAATTTTGTATCTGTAGTAGAGAGAGGGGTTCTCCATGTTGGTCAGGCTGGTCTCGAACTCCTGGCCTGAAGTGATCCACCCGCCTCGGCCTCCCAAAGTGCTGGGATTACAGGCATGGGCCACCGTGCCCAGCCGTCACTTTTTTGAAGTTAGTTTCCACAGATATTTTAATATCTTCCTATATCTCCTTGTGTCTATAAACAATAAGACATCCGGTTTCTCTTTGTGTATATATTTTTAAATACAAAGATTCATATTCTGAAATACCTTGTTTCCTCTATAAAGAACCTTGGTGTCTTCACACATTTAAATGTATGCCCATCTGAGAGACATGAAATGCTCTGTCCCTTTTGATTTTGCATTTTCTGAATCATGTACTAAGTTAAACATCTTTTCATCTTTATAAGTCAACTACATTTCCTTCTCTTTAAAGTACGTACTGATATCCTGGGTGATCTTTTTCTTAGATTTTTTTTTCTTTTTTAGCATCTTCTGGATATTAATCTGATCTTGGAGTATGCATTGCAAATATGCAGATTTCTTTTTCCAGTTTGGAGCTTTATTCTTCATGAGGTCTTTTCCTAATAAGGTATTTTAATAAAGGCAAATTTTAATTTTATTAAATTTAATTTAATTTTAATAAAGGCAAATTTATCAATCTTTTGAATTACTATATCACCTTATGGTACTAATGTAGTGTTTTAATTACTTTACCTTTATAAAAATTGTGGTAGTTGTATGAGTCCTTCATATATCTTCAATTAGCCTTTACCATTCTTGAGCCTTGACTAGTTCATATTAATTTTTAACAGCTTTATTGAGATGTCTATTTTAAGAAAAAGTTTTCTCATTATTACGTAAGTGACTGGAATTGAACTGAATCTGTAAGTTTGGGTAGAAGTACTTTACCTGATACAAGTCTTCCTACCCATTAACACAGCAATAACATAGCATTTACTCAGACTTCCTTTTATGCTCTTCAATAAACGTTTATCATTTTATTGGTGAGATCTTGGAGATCATTGGAAAGCTGTCTTCTTAGGTAAATTATACTTTTTGTAACTACTATAAAAGGTAACTCCCTTTTTTCAATTATATTTCCTCTTTGTTGATTTGTATGGGAATACTATTTGCTATTATATGTTGATTTTTTTTTTTTGTTCCTAAAGACCACGCTTAAAAGTCTTGTTAATTCTAGTAAGGTTCTCTATAGACTGACTGATTATCTATGTAGATAATCCTATCACCTGCAACCAATGACAGTTTATCCAATCCTGATATGGTTTAGCTCTTTTTCTTTCCTTATTGCACTCATTAGGATATTTAGTATCATGTTGATAAGAAGCACTGATAGCAGGCATCCTTCTGGACATTAAAGGGAATTAATATTAAACTACTAATTATCATACTTGTTTAGACTAAGAAGGTTTTCATGAATTTCTGGCATGCCATGAAGTTTTTCTTTTTGTCATCAAGATTATTTTATTTTACGAAATTCTTTCTCTCCAGTAATTAAGACAATCATAGTCTTTAAAAAAAAATCGAACATGGTAAACTATATAAACACATTTTCTACTGTGAAGATGTGTCTCTTGGTAATCCATTCTAAAATGTCAAATTCTCTCTCAAGGCCCGGCGCTGTGGCTGAAGCCTGTTAATTCCAGCACTTTGGGAGGCCGAGGCAGGACGATCAGGAGATCGAGACCATCCTGGCTAACACGGTGAAACCCCGTCTCTACTAAAAATACAAAAGATTAGCCAGGCGTGGTGGTGGGCACCTGTAGTCCCTGTTACTCGGGAGACTGAGGCAGGAGAATGGAGTGAACCCGGGCAGGAGAATGGAGTGAACCCGGGAGGCAGAGCTTGCAGTGAGCCGAGATCATGCCACTGCACTCCAGCCTGGGCGACAGAGCGAGACTCCGTCTCAAAAAAAAAAAAAAAAAAAAAAAAAAAAACTCTCTCAATCCCTAAAATACACCAACTCCCTATTCCCCCTTTCTGCCTTTTTATCTTGGCATTCATCATCATTAATATATTATGTATTTTACTTGCTTATTAGTTATCATCTTCCTTTCCGCACTAGAATTTAAGTTCCACGAGGGCAGAAATGTTTGACTGTGTTTTTCACTGCTGTATCTCCAGTGTCTAGTGTCTACCACATAGAAAGCACTCAACAAATTATTTGTTAAATGAATTTTGCCTCCTTTAAAGAAACACTATTTAGTTATAACTTGCACTTACACATGCACATGTCATGTTGGACTTAGTTAATATTTGATTAACTTTTATGAGGAAGACATCTATATTCAATTTAAAAGCTTTCTATTGTCTGTATTCATTTTGGTATTACAGTTCTGCTAGTTTCAAATTAAGGTGAGGAGCTTTACTTTTTTATTTTCTGAAATAACCTGGGCCTAGTATTTATTGTTTTTTGATTGGTATCTTTTAAACTGATAAGTCAATTTCTTTCAAGATTGTAGATTTATTTCAATTTTCTAATTATCCATTTTTTCTAAATTTTCCTAGTTTATCACATTCTCAACTGCTTTTTAACATCTCTTCACCTTATTTTGCCTTTTTCTTCTTTTGTTTTTCTTGATCAAATTTACCCAAGGTTGTTTAAGTTTTTTAAAGAACCAGCTTTTGGTTTTATTGATTCTCTGTGGTTTCTATTTCATTACTTTCTTTTAAATATCTTATTTCTTCTATTTTTATCTTGTTCTGCTAATCATTCACTGAGGGAAGTATGTTAAATTACTTCACTAAAATTGCATATCTGAAATTTTTGCAATACAGTCTATTTTTCCTTTATATACATTTAAGGCAGTGTTAGGCACATATACAGGTTCACAATTATTTAGTATCTTGATAAGTTAGTCCTTCTATCTTTATAATCTTCTTTATCTCGACTTATGCTTTGTTTGCCTTAGAGTCTATTTTGTGTAACACCAAATGTAGCTGCTCCAGCAGCTACATTTTGATTTAAGTAGAAATTTCCTGGTTTATCAGTTTCAATGCATTTAAACTTTTCTCTGTCATTCTCTCTGTTCTTTGTCTAAAAGTGTGTCTTTTAGAGATAGTATAGACCTGGACTTACAACAAAATGCCATTCAATGAGAATCTCTGTTTATTAATTGCTGCATTTCATTTATTTACATTTGGTATGATGCCTAATATATTTAAAAGTGTTTACCATATCTTATTCCACACCTTCTTTTCACTTTGTTTCCATAAGCCGCCCTGCACATCTCCTATTTTAATAGTCAAGCTATCTGCATTTCTTCCCTCCTATCCCTACTGGCTTGAAAGCTATACAGATTATTTGTTTGTTTTGACCAGTAATTAAAACTTTATTAAAGAACTTGTGAAGTCTGGTTTCTTTCATTATTTCCATATACAGTCTATCTATATTCTCTTAGGCTATCTTCAATTTTTTCCCAACAATTTTCTTAGGAAAAATTCCAAACACGGCACAATGTTGAAAAAATAGTGTACTAACATTCTCTGTCACCTAGAGTCACTTTCAATTTTGTCATGTATACTTGATTTAAGATCTGAAGTTTACCAGTAACTCTCATCTTCTTCAATAAAATATAGAAGGCTTTTACTGTGACCATTTCTTAAAGTGTTCCACAGTGGTTTTTAAGGGTCTAGAAATTAGTCATGATTATGTTTTGTTGTTGCCGTTTTAAGAGTCAACTCTTCTTTAGATTGACCTTCTATTTCGTCAATTTCTTTAATCAACATTGCGTCTTGCATGATACTCTTCCCACCTTTTTAGAAACAATCCATAGTAGTCTCCATAGTCTACTTCCTGAATAGACCATCCTGCACTTAAAATACAGTTAAAAAGTTGGACTTTGTTGGAATGATCAGAGCCAAGTTTTGGTTCTGCATAATAACCATTTCATATACTTATCTGCCACACAGACTGTAGATTCAAAAACAGCAAGGAATTAGTATATAATATCTCCCTTGTATCTTCCCTATACCTGGCACAATAAAACACATCTGCAAGTCCTCAATGGGTTAGAGAAAAACACCAGGCTCACATATAGGTAACAAAATTTCACATGAACCCCACACATTTGTACAAAAATCCAAATCACATGGCATATTTTCTGCAAGCATTTTCTCAACACAGAAAAGCACAAAGCAAATACCTGATTACTAGATTATGTGTTGTTTTTACTTCATGCACCAATAAAATGGCCCTTCTTAGGACCCCCTGAAGGTGACCTGAGGAAAACTGTCATATAGATAAAGCACATCAGACTCAATCTAGCAGAACTGGCTTTTTTCTGGCTCCCTGCACTTGACTGTTCTGGGCCTTGTCTCTGTCTCTCTCTAGCACTTATTCTCCCCATCAATAAAGTAGATGGATATATTAAATAATCCTTAAATCCCTGAAAACTCTGAAAATCTTTCAGGCTCTGATGATTTGCATTATTCTAAATGAGTACCTTCATTAAAGTACCAAATCCAGAAATCACTGGAGAGTCTGAAGAAAGTTCGACGCGAATCTCATAAAAAATGTCCATATTGCGACTCTGAGCAAAAATGCTGAGCAAATTTTCAAAAAATTAAAAGATAACCCCTATGTACCCGCCTCAGAAACTACGTAACTGAAATTTCTGGGGGTTGCATCTTCAGCATGGCTATCACAAGTCCAACCTTCTCATTATTATTTTAAAACCCTAAACTGTTTAAGCAGATCGCACATGTGAAAGCTAGAATGGTAAAGATATAAAGGCTGCAAAAGAGAGCCCAGCCAGTCACCAGGGACAGCCCAGGCAAAAACAGGACCTGACTATCCAACTCACAAATCAGCAAAATGTGGCCTCACTGTTTTGTGTTAATTAAGAAGGGACTCATATCCTCAAGAAATTTTACCTGCATGGTATAAGCAATAATGTACACAATTAAATATCTACATTAAGTAAAAATGCCTCATTACCTAATTTGGCCTAATTAAAAAGTAAATCAAATTCATAAGGAAAAATAATTGCCACCAGGCAAAACCACCTTATTTTAATTTGGAATCTAAATAAGGGTACAGGTACCACTACAGGCATAAACTTGATATTATAATCTTAGAAAAAAAGAAACAAACTCAATGCAATTGCTTAACTCTTGTGGTCTCAGATTATTAAGAGAAGAATACTGTTGCTGGAGTGTGAGTGTGTAGCATTCAATAGGACCACAAACTGCAGTACATAATTTTAAGACCAATACCAATGCTTTGATATTAGTTTGTAATCTTGACACAGGCAGCCAGCTGTACAGTAACGTTCACGATGATTTGGTTGGTACGACCCATCATACTAGGAAATAGACCAAAGCACCTTGTAATCCCAGTTTTAAGTACCTTTGCTGCATAGTGGGAGACCAGTGAAAGGGGCAACTTGCCTTTCACTGAAAGTAGGAAAGCCTTTGAAAATGAGAGCCCGGTGTTAGAAGTCAGAAGCTATTTGCGGAGAACCTCTTTAAGTAACTGTGAATAAGCCACTTCTCTCTCTCCTGCTTCTTCCATATCTATCAAATAAAATACTATGTTCTCAATTCACAAGGGAGTCCTGAGAACTAGTTGCCCCCGGGCTATGGAGAAAGTGCACTAATAAAATGACCAGAGTGGCATCGTCATCAATATAGGAACCCGGTGAACGGCTACATTCGGATCTCCTTCCTACCAGGAGACATAGATTCACAGCTACAAATGCCCAAAAATAGGTAAACGTTTTATTTCCATATTTTTTTATTCATCAGTCTTCCCTTCTTTTTCTATTTGTCACCAGTCACTCTAGAAACAGAAACAAAATGTTGTTTCCTCCAAGGCCTCACTAGCTCTTGGTGTTTATTCCTCAATATCTGTGGCCATAATCCTCAGGCTGATGACATCAGTTGTACCTGAGGGGCCAGCTGTGAGGCTAGAAGGTGGGAACGTGGAAACTGCTAAAGGAACTTGTGCACATGGCCTTTGATAGGTGGTGGAACAGAAGGGGAAGCTTCCCGAGGTTCCTGAGGAAGGAAGCCAGACTGCTGGGGTAAAAGTGGGCCCTGAGGAACACCCGGCAGTATGACTCATTTGGAGAATACAGAACTAAGTAGGCGGTAGGAACTGCTCAGAGCCATCCTCGGCCTCAGGCTCACAATGTGTGGCACACTGCAGGACACGGCATCACCTTGTAAAGGCTCCCTAGGATTCACTAACCCAAGGGCAGAGGTTTGCTTTTTGGGGGGTTAACAACTCAGTTCAGACCAAACAGCATATTGGCCAGGCATTCTCTGCCACCAGAAGAAAAGTTAAGTTTTCTTCTTACTCAAAGGCATACTTTGGTCCCAATTACTTTCCACCAAAGTAAAACTGGGGTCAAGGGCCAAAGAAGCCTCTCCGTTATCCTCTCCCTGCGATACACTTGAAACAATACAATGAATGCAGAATACCAAGAATGGCCTACTGGACACATCTCATGCTGACTGGCACATCCTACAGGAAAGCTCATGTCCTCCCCCCAGCCCCCCCCATCGGCGTTCATACCTTGGCCCTACTGGAGTGTTTTTTATTTTTTTACTTTCCTCTTCACTAAGACGAAGTAGAAGGAAAAAAAAAAAGGGTGGAGAAGAACACAGATCACTGAATTTCTATTCAGCAAGAAAAACTTTTGAATTTCTCTTGCTTTCTCCAAAATCTGCAAATTTGGTCATCTACTCGATGGAAGAAAAGCTAGCATTCTCACAACTGATTGAAATTAGGGTATGATCTTAGATACCTAGCTCAAAAATAAAAAGGTGAAAGAGAAAGAAGACAGGAGAAAAGAGAAAAAAGAGAAACAAAATGTCATTTACTCTAAAAATCCAGGTTTGTGTTTATGTTCCACATGAGGTCCAAATTGTATCTGGGCTTGAAATCCACCAAACTCACAAGCTTTCTCGAAGGAGACAGGGTGAGAGCCATTCAGGATGTCATCCCGAGCCTGAAACACAAGAGGAAGGAAAAGCATCAGAGGCTTCGGGGAGTGACACGTTCTCTCCACTGACACATTCCCGTGGCCCAGCACACCCTCTGTGGAGCAGGGGACAGTGCCAGCCGACCCACGGTGACATGTGCAGGACACAGTGGATGATCACCGCATGGGAGAAAACTAAGGCAAAAGAAAAACAAACCTTTGTCCAAAATGGCCTGTAGACGGAAAACATTAGAGGTGTCCAGTACAGCAAAAGCAAAGTTTGATGACGGTCCAGAAAGGCAGAAGTGATTATAAAAAGAGGCAAAGGAAACTCATATTAAATGATCAGCTTCAAAGAGGCCAAAAGACAAATACAGTGTACTTTTTACAATCCTAAATCATAAAGCTAGCTAATCAAATATCTAGAGGTAAAATCAACCCAACCCCCATCCCCAGATAAAAACCAATGTAATAGAAGAAGAGAAAGAAAGGCGATAGGCACACATACACATACAGACAAGAACTCAATACTCAAGACAGCAGGGGAAATGACAAGCGAATGCATCCTAAAATGGGGAGCTTGTTGTGTCTGAACTCCTCCTCCTCCCAGTTCTCCATCCATCACTGCTGTTGCTTCCCCCCCCCCTCCCCGGCTTCTGCCTTTCCTTTCTCTAAATGACCCCCAGATCACCCTAAGATGGACACTCCAAGCTATCACTCTAAGCCTTAAGCCAACAAGCATCTTTTCACTGCCCTGCTATCTCTCTCCTTTTGGCCTCCCCACATCTTTCCTCTCAGCCCTCTTTCCATGCCATCCTTCCATCCACTAACTCACGGGTCAGGAAACTTCTCTAAAGGCCAAATAGTAAACATTTCAAACCGCCTGGGCCACACAGTCTCTGTCACAACTACTGAGTTCTGTCACCGGAATGCGAGAACAGCCACAGAAGATATGTGTAACAATTACATAACCCTCAAGGGGATTTATCAATATGTAATACTTGAATACATAAACTGTGTTCCAATAAAACTTTATTCACAAGTACAGGCAAAAGGCATGACTGTAGTTTGCCAACCCCTGCATTATTTCTATGGGCAGACAGATGGATAAATAAGGAGAGGAAAGGGAGGGAGGGAAGGAAAGGAAGCTGGTAGGAGAGGACAAAGATGGATGATGTTTTCCTTGAGCCACAAGAAACCTTAGGGACAATCTAGTGCAATCCACATCTTACGTACTGGGAAACTGCAACTCAGACATGTTAAATGACTTGTCAGTTTTAACAATTAGTTAAGGGTAAAGACATGAAAGGTTATTGAGAGGATATCTTCCAGTTAATGCGAAGTCCTGATTTTCTGACCAATATTCTCTTGCATTCTAAGATGCCAGCTAAGAAACCTTTAGTACACTTGAAATGGTGGGCCAGTTAAGTGAAATACAACTGTCTCTCAAAGCCCGGCAGAGAGGGACAGTGTTGGCTACCAGGACACAATCTGGGAAGCCATAGGGAGACCCTACTCCGGATGGTCAGCTGCTCACCCAGAATATCAACCTGCACCACAACCAAACACATGAGGGGACCCACGAGCAGCGCCTGCTGGAAACGACGCCAAAAATGTGGCAGAAGCCAGCGCCGCCCTCCTGCTCGCCACAAGACACAGCCAGGAGCTTCCTGCAATCTCATCAACCTCAGTGTCTGAGCAGTAAATACTGTACCTGAACATAAAGCAAGTTCAGCTGCACAGGGTCTCTCGAATCTACATTCTGATCAGAGTAAAAGAACTTCCGTCTAAGCAGCAACGTTTCGTTTTCATCTACTCCTTGTTCTCTGAATGTTCGGCTGTGATCCAGCCAATTTACTGCAACACAACAAGACATATAAGAGAACTGTGTTTATTTTTCCTCTTAACTAAAGGGAATTTACCAAAAGAGCAGTGTGATGCAGATTTCTATAACTCTGATACTTAGTTATAGTTACTTCTTATATTAGAAGTGTGGTTTTTAAGCTTTGCAAAATAATTTCACATCTACCAAAGGACCAGCCAAAATGGAAATGAGGGAGAAAATTCCCAGCCATTCCTAAAGTTATAGCTAAAGCACTACAATGAATGTATAATATGCTGCCTCTCCAGTGGCAGAGTGGAGGGCAGATACTCCAGTCTCAGCTAATAAAGTGATTTAGAGGCTCTGAGCATGGTAAGTTACCTCTGACCTCAAGTAGAAAAGAGGAAGAAAATGAAAGTATGGAGGGAGTAACGGAGACAACACTAAATGGGGGCTGGCAGAACTGTGCCATGGGCCAGCTTAAATCTCAGCCATTCTGAGAACCCTGTCCTCACATCTATGTGTACAGGATTCGATCACTCTCCTCTACACTTTCACAGCTCTCACTCCAACACTCCTCTCTGAGCTTCAAACACATTATGGGTTAAGTCCTTATCACCAGCGTCTCTAGATTATAAGCAACTTGAGTATACAAAACGTGTCTCCCACATCTCCCACCGTACCTGGGAGAGTATTTTGCAAATAATAATAAATCCTTGGGATTTTTCTACTAAAGTCTCTTGGAAAGAAGTATATAACTGCAAATCAAATTAGGCAGAAAGAAAAAAAAAACACAGAAAGGGTCAGAGGAAATGAGAGCCTCACAGAAGATCAATAAACACAATGGCAATAATGATGTCATCCCGATACAGCCACAAGAACAAATACAATGAAAGGAGAAAAGAGGCCAAGAAGTCTAGGTGGACTGGATAATAAATTAAGACCCTTTCAGTGGAGGGAGGGTCAGGCAGCAAGGTGCAAACAGCATGGGCTTTAGGGACACATGGGGTTATGTGCTGGCTTTTCCATATATTAACTGTGTAGCTGTAGAAAATGACTTTCCAATAACAGAATTCTATTACCTTTTTTTTTTTTTTTTTTTTTTTTTTGAGGCAGAGTCACGCTCTGTCACCCAGGCTGGAGTGCAGTGGCACAATCTCAGTTCACTGCAACCTCCATCTCCTGGGTTCAAGCGATTCTCCTGCCTCAGCCTCCCGCATAGCTGAGATTACAGGCATGTGCCGCCACACCCAGCTAATTTTTGTATTTTTAAGCAGAGATAGGGTTTCACCATGTTGGTCAGGCTGGTCTCAAACTCCTGACCTCAAGTGATCCACCCGCCTCAGCCTCCCAAAGTACTAGAATTACAGGCACGAGCCACCACACCCAACCCACTATTACTATTTTCAACATCATCTAAGGAAATGATGGGTCTAAGGCAATGGTCACTGATGGATATTAAACATCCCCCCAAAAAAGAAAACCAGAAACACTTCCTGATGGAAGTGCATATCACCACTGAAGAAAGCATCTTTATTAAAATAAACACAAACACTTAAATCTATTCAAGCCTCTGGATCTAAGGAATTAAAAGGGACAGAGGAACATGTTAAATGACACCATAGGTATGCAATGAAGAAAATCCAGACTGTACGAAATGCCGTACAACTAACAATCTGGTTTCTTCACATACACAAAAGCTGCAAAAAGACATGCACTATCACACTGAGTGGTGACCACAATTAATAATAATATATTATATATTTCAAAAATGCTAACAATAGATTTTTAACAATCTTACCACAAAAAAAGATACATTGGTGAGGTGATGGATATGTTAATTAGCTTCACCGAATCCTTCTTCGATGTCTACATAGATATATCACACTGCATCCCATAAATATACATCATTAGTATCAGTCAATTAAAAAAAGAGAGATGGAAAGACACTTAGTAAAACAAATTAATTAACTAATTAACTTGTTCAACCTTATTTGGATCCCAGTTCAAACTATTAAAAAAATTTTTAGATGATAATGAAGAAAATGTGAACATGATTTGTATATCTGATATTAAGATATTTCTTTCGATGTGAAATGGTATTACAGTTACTTTTTTTTTTTAATTTTTATTTATTTATTTTTTGAGACAGAGTCTCACTCTGTCACCCAGGCTGGAGTGCAATGGTGTGACCTCAGCTCACTGCAACCTCCACCTCCCAGGTTCAAGTGATTCTCCTGCCTGAGCCTCCTGAGTAGCTGGGACTATAGGCATGCACCAGCACGCCCAGCTAATTCTTTGTGGGTTTTTAGTAGAGATGAGGTTTCACCATATTGGCCAGGCTGGTCTCAAACCCGACCTCAGGTAATCCATCTGCCTCGGCCTCCCAAAATACTGGGATTATAGAAGTGAGCCACTGAGCCCAGCCTACTTTTTTTAAATAGAGTTTTAAAAACAAAAACCAAAAAATCCTGTCCTGGGTCATATGGATGGTGGGAGGGAAGTGAGGCTTAGCAAAGCCTGTGTGTCTGGACCATGCTTCCTCTGCAAACACTTACAGTCATCATCTGTGTGCAGCTTGGCCTTCAGCTTCTCCATTTTCCTCTCATCTCGTAACAGTGTCCTGTCTTTTTTGAGTGTGCCCGTTCCTTCCTCTTTCTTTTCTTCAATAGTTTCTTGGATTAAGGAGTATTCTTCATAATTTGTTATTCCTAAACATTGGAAATTAGGTTATAATTATAAATAATTAAATTGCTGTCAACCTCTTCCAGCCTAAGGCCTGTGATATTCCAAGGAGCTCCTGGCGGCAGAGAACCAGAAACGGCCTTACAAATGTGAGGGTCAGGGAGGTGGTCACATCAACTTAAATGAAGGAGCTTCAGCTGGTTAAGTCATATTCACACTGTGGGGGAAAACAGGTAACAAACTTGAACACTTTTTTTTCAAAAACGAATTTTTAAAAATCAGACTCTGATTTCCTCTTTCTTCCAAAATGTCTTTGAAAGCCTTCCTACATTTTCACAGGGTTATCGTCACTACAATACAGAATCTCCAGTGCTAGGTAATTCCTTTCATAAAGGTTTCCTAAAAATGTAGTAGTGAAATCGTGCCCAAGGAGGTCACGCTTATAGTAAAACTTACGTCACATTCAATTCTCTCATCTATAATAATTTTTGGGAAACACCGCCACAGAGGAGGTCATGCAGAAGAAGGCAAGACAGTGTCAAACAAGAAGTGTCTGAAGGAACTAGGCTTCCTTTGCACGAAGAGAAAACTAAGATAGGCAAGTCTATTTTCTTCAAATATTTGAAGGGCTTCATTTAGAAAGGAGGCAGACTTGTTCTCTGGGGAGACTAACAGAAGCCACAAGAAGAAAGACTGACTAATAATCAATCATGTGGGCTGTATCATAAGTACTCAAGGAGATAGTGAACATCTAGAGTGCTCATATAGAATAGAAGGCAGCAATGGGCAGAAGGCTGAATTACACATGACTTTCCATTTGAAAATCTTGTTTTGGAGAGGGAAATGAAAGCCCTCCACTGTGACTTAGTGAGAAGTCCAAATGTTTCATGGATTGGCGAGTTGGGAGAATGGACACACCCTCTGGGGATATTCAAAGTTGCCTAGAGATCAAATGCAGGTGGAAAAAAGAAGAGGCCTGTAATTAAAAACTAAGCAAAAGATATAATGAAGGTGTATGAATGCTCACCTATTCTGCTACAAATAGTGACCAGCAGCTCCCCCACAGTCTTGGAATCATCCACCATTACTGTCTTCACAGATCCATCCAGCATCCGGATTTTCTGAGGTCTCTGTTTCTTTTTATATTCCAAAATATCCTAGAGCACAAACCACACACAAATTTCACACTGTGTGGGGAAAATAAATAACAAACTTGAACACTTTTCTTTAAAAAATGAATTTTAAAAAAATCAGAGTAGACTCTGATTTCCCCTTTCTTCTAAAACATCTTTGAAAACCTTTCAAAGTTTTCAGGGGATTGTTGCCACTATGTCTTTCAGAGATAGTATAGACCTGGACTTACAACAAAATTCCATTCAATGAGAATCTCTGTTTATTGCTGCATTTCATTTACTTACATTCGGTATGATGCCTAATATATTTAAAAGTGTTTAGCATATCTTATTCCACACCTTCTTTTCGTTTTGTTTCCATAAGCTGCCCTGCACTTCCCCTATTTTAATGGTCAAGATATCTGCATTTCTTCCCTCCTATCCCTACTGGCTTGAAAGCTATACAGATTATTTCTTGTTTGTTTTGACCAGTAATTAAAATTTTATTAAAGAACTTGTGAAGTCTGGTTTCTTTCATTATTTCCATATACAGTCTATCTATATTCTCTTAGGCTATCTTCAATTTTTTTCCCAACAATTTTCTTATGAAAAATTCCAAACACGGCACAATGTTGAAAAAATAGTGTACTGAACATTCTATATCTGTCACCTAGAGTCACCTTCAATTTTTTTCTCCAGTGCTAAATAACTGCTTTCATAAAGATTTCTTAAAAATTTGATAGGGAAATTGTACCCAAAGAAGTCACACTTATGCCTTACAATTACTGAAAACTATCCTCAGTGAAATGAAAGTAGAGAATGACCTCCTGAAAGGCTGGAAATGATCTGCTCTAAGGAGAATTAGCAGAGAGAGGTGACTACTTGCCTTTTAAAAAGACAGCAGTGTGTGTCTCCAATTATCTTTTAACACTGTCATAAGCAATTTTTACTATCTCTATGCCTTTACTATTTGCATATAAAAATACTTTTAATTTTTACTGTAAATACATTTTACCTTATATATTAGAAATAATGAAAGACATAAATAGCATCCTCATCATTCCTCACAGTAGTGGAGTACCACAGTAGTAGTGATTTTCAAAAGATGTGTTAAAATACATTAATGACAAGACCAAACAGGGGTAACATGTCTGGGGGATATTTTTAAGTAACTGGTTTACTACACTTCCTAAAACTAGAAGTATGAACTTCCTAAAACTAAACTATTAATTTCTTATCCAAATTAATTGGCATCACATATTTCACTCTTACTTTATGGAATACCCATCAATCTGATGGGTCCACTTCACCCTACATACCAAAACCTGGTATCTTGGAGGTTAAGCTGAACAAAATGTTTAATATGTTTTTACTCATTACTTCTCCCTACTTCCATAACACAACCATTTTTGTTGTTGCTGTTACTACTACTGATCATTACTGAACTCACATCTCAAATTGAAGTTTCTTTTTCAAAAACAAAACACTAATATTCAGTCTCTAGCTACCATTAGGGTTACATTTCATTTTTCCCTCTCATCTGTTCTTACTTCCCATCACCAGGCATAGGAATCTCTCTTCCATACTTACAGTAAGATGCTGTGTCTTATCTCACAATTACCAAACCCAACAAGGACAAGTAGAAACTACTTAAAATACTAACCTCGAACTGCTTCAATCCTTCTATGGAATCTCAAGAATTTGGATATCTGACATTTTCTATCACCACCTGAACAGCCCTTACGAAGTACAATGCATCGAACTATTAATAAGATGCCCTTGAAACAAAATAGTGTAACCGTGTTGGCGTCTATGGAAGAAGGCCCAGGGACAAAGGGATGAAGAAACAGCACTGGGATTGGCAGCATACCCCATTCCGCAACATGTAGTAATCCAGTGTTCTGCCCGCTTCCAGCCAAATCCCTTTCCTGGGGTCTTCATCCGAAAGAAACAGTCCATAGTCAGAAGCTGAAATATAAATGAGAAGAAAAACAGAAGGCAAAGTGGTGATGAAGCCATCACTGACTTCCAGGCCCTGAGCCTGCTGACTCGGCGAGGATGTGGGTGTTCTCCTTCACCAGACAGAAATGTTTCGTTTTGACAACACAAGCAGCCGTCGGGGCTGGAGCAGATCTGGAGGAGTAAGAGTTGAGTTGCAGAAGCAACGCCCACAAATAAGGTCCGTGTTTCCTCAAACCGGTGGGCTGTAGTTGTGTCTAAAACGTAGGAAAATTTAGAAGGAGTCCAAATTTCTAACTGAATTTGAGCTTGTTCTCTATCCCTTGCTATAAAAACCAGACCAACATCCCATGGAGAATGACAAGACAGTGGTGAAGAAACTAAGGAAGTGACCACCTATGCCCAAGGCCACTCAGGCAAAGGGGGACAAATGAAGCCTTTACGTCTCCAGTGACCCCTCCATCATCCCAACTGAGCAGTGTGAAAGAGAGGTAGGAGGTCCTTGTGAGATGAGGCCTCTGCCCCCGACCACCAACAAATTATGTAAAAGGTGCAAAATTAAATTTGGTGTTCTCTGCAGGAACCCCTTAATCTGACATAGGAAGTACAAAGGGGGCGGGGTGGCAGGAGAGGAACAGTACCATTTCCTACCCCAAAATTTGTCTCTTTCTTCTGAGACCCAGATGAGGGTAAGAGCTCCTGCTGTTTCTTAGAAAAGCAACTTCAAAATCTTTAAAGGTTTAGACCCTCACCAGCACTATATAGCAATCAAGCTCCCCACCTCCCACCAAAAAAAAAAATCCGACAGAAAAACAACAGAAAAAGGGAACAGAAAAGTAAAGGCACCAGAAATGACTGGACAACCAAATAGTAAAGTTAGGGATGTAGCAAACCTTATTTCTGAGTAATCCAGAAACACTACTAATAGCATAAATAATGTTTTAATAGCCAGGGGGCACAGTTGCTCATGCCTGTAATCCTAGCACTTTGAGAGATGGGTGGATCAGTTGGGCACAGGAGTTTGAGACCAGCCTGGGCAACATAGAAAGACCTTGTATCTACAAAAAATACAAAAATTAGCCGGGTGTGGTGGCGTGTGCACCTGTAGTCCCAGCTATTCAGGAGGCTGAGGCGAGAGGATCACTTGAGCCTGGAAGGTTGAGGCTGCAGTGAAGTGTGATGGGGCCACTGCACTCCAGCCTCAGTGACAGAGCGAGACCCTGTCTCAAAAAATAATAATTGTCCAGGTGCAGTGGCTCACGCTTGTAATCCCAGCACTTTGGGAGGCCGAGGCAGGAGGATCACCAGAGGTCAGGAGTTCAAGACCATCCTGGCCAACATGGTGAAACCCCATCTCTACTAAAAATACAAAAAATTAGCTGGGTGTGGTGGCGTGCACCTGTAATCCCAGCTACTTGGGAGGCTGAGGCAGGAGAATCGCTTGAACTCGGAAGGCGGAAGTTGCAGTGAGCCAAGATCACATCATTGCCCTCCAGCCTGGGCAACAAGAGTGAGATTCCATCTCAAAAAAAAAAAAAAAATCATCATCATCATCATGTTTTAGACCAAAAACAATTTTATGAGAAGCAGATCTTTTCAAGAAGATATTTTTGTATTTATAATTACCCTTGTTGTGATGTTTGATTTTTATTCTTCCTTTTTTTTTTTTTTTTTTTTTTTTGAGTCAGGGTCTCGCTTCGTCACCCAGGCTGGAGTGCAGTGGTTGGATCATGGCTTGCTGCAGCCATAAACTCCTGGGTTGAAGCTACTTTCCTGCCTCGACTTCCCCAGTAGCTGAGACTACAGGCGCATACCACGACACTCAGCTAATTTTTCAAACTTTAGTAGAGACAGGGTTTCACCCTGTTGCCTAGGCTGTTCTCTAACTCCTGGGCTCAAGCGATCTTCCTGCCTTGGCCTCCCAAAGTGCTTGGATTACAGCTGTGAGCCACCATGCTTGGCCTATTCTTTCCATTTTTAAGATAAGTTTCATCCCACTTTCACCTAAAGACTTATTGATTTGGAAGGGATCCAATTTCTCAACTGCCTGTCAAATACTAAATAAAAGAAAGACACATAGACAGAAGACAAAGGGAAGGGGAAAATAAAATGGTACAAGTGTCTTTTGTTTAAACTCAGATTAACGGGGATGAGTGATTTAGCCAAACTTCAGACAAAACATATATCACAAATGTGTTTTTTTTTTTAAGGTTTGAGATAAAATTTATAAAGTTCCTGTAAAAAAACTTGAAATATAAGACCTGCCCTGGGTTCCAATGGCAGTGGAAAGCATTCATGCATGGGAAACAGGGCTTAGGACACACACCGCCAATATTGTTAGGGCAGCTTCATTTGCACTTTCTTGGGACAATGAGATGATACATGAGAAGGTGATCTGTAAACTGCAGAGCATAATCCTCATGCATGGGAGGGTCAAGTTGCTGGGCACAATGACAATGATGGCTCAGCAGTGGGCATGGTCATTGTCATCACAAGTCTCACAGAGGAAGCAGGTAGTGTCTGATCCAAGAAGGTATTTCATTTGAAACATATGCACAAATAGCCTTGTGTACCACTTGGAGCCTCTGTCTCTTTAGCAAAAAAGTGAAAAACATGCAAACCCATTTTAAGAAGCCAGTAAATAACCCATGACCTACCTTGCCCAGTTTGTGCCTCAGGCACCCGTTCCCGAATGACTCGACACGCATCATACACAGCCGTAGATGGTTCAAACTGCATAGTCTTCACCACGTTGCAGTGGCGCACACAAATCTTTAAGGACAGGGCCACCATTTTCCTAGATGATGTGGACAGTCTCACTTAGAATGTCTGGAAAACACAAAGAGACAAACCCTGATGTTCACGATAATAATTTGCCTTGGCGAAAAAACAAAAAAAGTGCTGGACTTTAAAATCAACTTTAAACATGGAAAGAGAACAAAACAGCAAATAAAGACAACACTTTAGGTACAAAACAAATTTTAAAAATCAATTTTGAAAAATTTAAAGGAGGACAACAACAGCATATCGGCTAAGAGTTATTACTACAGGGTGACATGTAGAACCCCTTAGGAGGAGGGAGCTCCAGATGTTCACCACACCTCCCTCTGAGTGGTCCCCCTCCTTGGGGTTTCTGAGAGAAGGTCCTAGGAGTGGAATTTCCAGGGTTCATGTCCTCAAGGCAAAAGGTAGAGAGCCTTGGGCACCTATGACTGGGTCCTAAAGACAGCCTCGGTTCCCTGGGTCCTCTCAGCACCTGGGGACAGAGAAGAATCAGGGAAGCCCTCTCAGGTGCTCCTCTTGGCACAAGAGCTCCACCACCCACCTACCAGAAGACTTGGATTCTGGGCCCAGCTCCATCACTAAGAGCCTGTGTCAATCTGAGAAAGTCACTTTGGCCACTCTGCCTCAATTTCTTCACAAATAAAGTGGCTATAATGATATCGGCCCTGCACAGTGCATAAAATAGAATCCCAAGAAAAGACCAACATGAGGCCAGACAGGCCAATCTTAAACCCAAAGGGTACCAAGAAGCTTCATGTGATTGGGGTCCAAAAGGAATAAAATGCAACTCAATTCTGATTTTGTTTAGACAAACTATGGAGATATTTTGTTTCTTGTCCAGTTCAATAGTTTTAGAAAATATACAGGTGGCTGGATGCAGTGGCTTATGCCTGTAATCCCAGCACTTTGGGAGGCTGAGGGGGGTGGATCACTTGAACTCAGGAGTTCCAGACAGCCTGCCCAATATGGTGAAACACTGTCTCTGTTAAAAATATAAAAATTAGCCTGGCATGGTGGCATGCATCTGTAATCCCAGCTACTCGGGAGACTGAGACAGGAGAATCGCTTGAACCCAGGAGACGGAGGTTGAAGTGAGCTGAGATCATGCCACTGCAGTCCAGCCTGGGCAACAGAGCAAGACTCTGTCTCAAAAAAAAAAAAGAAAGAAAAAAGAAAATACATAGGTTTAGGCTAAGTTTGAATTCATTCATAAATGCTTTCTTTTAAAAATGTAAAGTTCAACAACTCAGTGCTTTTCCTTTGAGTTGGTGGCTCATGGTGTATTTCTAGTGCCTGCTGTATTTCATGGCCAGAAACTTACCTGTCCCCTAGTCACTTAACCCAAGCCAGTCTCTATCAAATATACTCCTTGGGCACAAGACAGACAGAAAGAAACCTATATCACAAATGCTTTTTTCTTTTTGCCTGAAGAACCAACTGAGACTCAACCAGCTCAGTGTCATCCTAGCAAGCAAAACAAGGCCCTTTATAGTTAGTAGCTAATAGAATCTTAGAGCAGCCCAGATAACATCAATCCACAGGTATCTCAAGCTCACTCTCTTCCTTGTGTTTTATTAGAGAACCTGCAGGTAGGAAACCTGGACTCCAGCTTCTTCCCACGGAAGAAGGGTGGTGCTAGGAGGCAGTGAGATGGTCACAAGGCAGAGGAGACAACAGGCTGCCCAGGCCCAGGCATGCAGCGGGTGCCTCCAGGGTCTCAGCTTCTCAGCATGCTTGATTGCTGGTGTCCTAACAACAGGTGGCTGAGTCACATGGATACAGGAGATGTTTTTCAACAGATGCTTTGGTGAATGCAGGCATGGTTTACATGGTCTCACAAAGCAACCTTTCAGGCTGTCCAACTGCAATGTCATTCTGACCCCTGCTTGCATTCTGAATGAATTTTGCCATGAAAATTGTGAAACTATTCCTTAGTTGAGAAATGTCAGGATACACTTCTCAATAAACAACAGCAGTGTTCACTGGGAATCTGCCTGAAACTGAATTAACTGCCTAGGCAGTGGCTGGATTGCTGACACAGCAGAGGGGTTCAAAATATCTGGCAATTCCCACCTGCAATATTGAGGACTTTTAAAGCCATATGTAAAAGCTTCCCCCACCCCTCTCTTTATAGGCCTAGTTAACCCAGCAACTCCCTGATTGGGGGAAATAAAATTTAAACTCTAGAGATAAATGGACTAATTTGCTGTGATGCAGATCATTCCATGGGCTAGTCTGTCTCCTGGGGCTGGTGACAATTGCTAAAATCCATAAGCATGACTGGTGGTAAGAGTCAGTGAGGAAAGCCACAAAGCTCCATGCTGTCATGGATGCTGTTTATGGGATGCAACAGAGAGGATGGGATGGTTAATATCGACTGTTCCCTCGGAAAACGGAGTGTTGTAAGTGTTGCTGCATGAAGTCTGCCCTTCCCAGGCTAAAAACTGAGCTTTCTGAAAGGCAAATGAATGGTCCCCCTAACCATGCAGAGAGAGATTCCACTGAAGCCAGGAGACAGCCATGACATGGACCCGAGAGCCAAATGTAACAGAAGGACCTAACACTGGAGCTCAGAAGGAAGCAGAAGACACGGAGTGGAGCAAAGAGAAAGCACCAAAAGGGGCAGGAGAATGAAAGGAGGGAGCCCTGCAGGGCACGGCAAGGTGCCTGGGGCTGTGGGGTCCGCAAGGTGCAGAGGAGAGAGGCTCCGAGAGCTGGGAAGCAGACAGGAAGGAGAAAAGCAGAAACAGGAGGACATGAAGGAAAACCTCTGTCCAGAACAACTGGAAAAAGAAAGGCTGCTGGGGACAAAGATTTGGAGGTGAGTTTCTTTGAGAGGTATTCAGTGGAGAAGTGGAATATAGAATTGAACGCAAAGATGGAGAGAGAACTGGGTGGGAGGGGCTAGAAAGACCACCTAGGGAGTGAGGGAGAGCACTAATGACTCAGCCCTGGGAACAACATTCTGAATTGGCAGACGAGAAGAAACTGGCAAAGGAGGCACAGGGGTAGGTGAGGGAAGAGAACAGACAGAGGGTAGAACCCAGGAGAAAGCACATCAAACAGAAGGGAGAAATCGCATGTACCCATTGCTGGTCACAGGTCAGGTAAGATGCAACTGAGACATTGCAACTGAATCTGGCAAATCGGAGGGCTTTAGTGGGATGGGGGCGGGGCAGGGGGTGGTGCCGGGGAGAGCCTGGAGTAGCAGGTTCAGGAGAGAGATGGAAGAGAGGGGTGGCCCAGCAGGTATGGACTTGTCTCCTGAGCAGGTATGCTAGGAGGGGGCAGAGGAACAGGCAGTAGCTCAGATTTATGCTTTTAAGACTTTGTAATCCAAAAGTGCACATCACATGGTTGCTGTAAACTCCACAGGGAAGTTATCTACATAGACATGGTTTCCACCTTATTACAGTCCCAGAGACAGTCCCAGGACAGCTAAGTGCCCTTCCTCACGATACATAATCCCTATTCTGCACCAAGTGCACATGGCTGCCCCGGGTCTATTGCGGAGAAGGTGAGTGGCTAAGTCTGGGTTCACAGAAAGGACCCTGGGTGTGGAGTCTGAGGTGCAGGCTCAATTCCAGGCCTCCTGATGCCTTTGACCTTTGGACATGTCACTTCCCCTCTGCTGCCTTCAGAGAGCAGGAGGTAACCTGCTCCCACAGAAGGAGCTTCCTGATAGATACTCAATGCTTGGCCAACTATACCCATTGGATCCTCAGTCTCCTCATCCTTACATCTCAAGAGGCGGCAGGGCATGGAATGGAGGGTAGTTCAGGGTAGGTGTTCAACAGACAAGAAATACTACATTCACTATGAGACTTGTGGCCTCAGCTTTTTTTTTTTATCACCCAAAAACAACTACTGCAAAAAAGCATCACAGGAACACAATATACCAAAAAAAAAATCCTGGAAACCAAACTAGTCATTCTTACAGAGCACTGCACACAGGTGTAAGACTAAAAGGCCCCAGGGTTGCCTTCTCACTTCTGGCTCCCAGTTTTATTAAGATTTAGTTTTTCCAAGCTTGAGATAAGGCCAACAACTGACTTCCCAGGAATGTCTCTAAAAGGCCAATACTTTGTAATCTACAACACTATAT
>NW_026652289.1:66280319-66612062 GCF_009828535.3 Hylobates moloch
TTGAGACGGAGTCTCACTCTGTCACCCAGGCTGGAGTGCAGTGGCACGATCTCGGCTCACTGCAAGCTCCACCTCCCGGGTTCACGCCATTCTCCTGCCTCAGCCTCTCCGAGTAGCTGGGACTACAGGTGCCCGCCACCACGCCCGGCTAATTTTTTGTATTTTTAGTAGAGACGGGGTTTCACCGTGGTCTCGATCTCCTGACTTCATGATCCGCCCGCCTCGGCCTCCCAAAGTGCTGGGATTACAAGCGTGAGCCACCGCGCCCGGCCTACAACATTATATTTAAAGACAGGAATTTTAATTATTATCATGCAAGATGATCACTGACATAGGGAAACCTAGTCATATGGGATTTATTCACCATCCCACAAGAACCACAGCAATGAGCTGCTTCTAGCACCACTCACAACAAAATGAGTACCTGGCAAAATGGACACTTGTTGGAATCAAGTACCATGACTTACCCTATAGCAAAAAGAAAGTAGGATTAAGGCCAGGTGCAGTGGCTCACACCTGTAATCCCAGCACTTTGGGAGGCCGAGTTGGGCAGATCACCTGAGGTCAGGAGTTCAAGACCAGCCTGGCCAACATGGCGAAACCCCGTGCCTACTAAAAATATAAAAATTAGCTGGGCGTGGTGGTGGGCACCTGTAATCCCAGCTACTCGGGAGGCTGAGGCAGGAGAATCACTTGAACCCGGGAGGTGAAGGTTGCAATGAGCAGAGATCGTGCCACTGCACCCCAGCCTGGGTGACAGAGCAAGACTCTGTCTCAAAAAAAAAAAAAAAAAACACAGAAAACAAACAAACAAACAAAAACAACAACAAAAAGAAAGTAGGATCAGAACATACAGCAACCTAGAAATGTAGACTAAAGATGAGTGTGTATTTTCCACACTTGTGAGAAATTTAACTGTACATCCACTGAAGCCCTGTGAAAATGAGGCAGCTCAGACAACACACCTCGATAAAGATTTATGCTCCTTGTCCACTGTGATGTTTTCAGGGCAACACAGCCTGCAACTGGTCCTGACCTCTACTCTTCCGTACCCGAACCCCTCTCCGGGCTTTTCATGATGCAGACTCTGAGGCTAGGATTGCTGATCAGGTTTCCATTTCTAGTTTGGCTGCGTGGAAGTTCAGAGCCAAATCTGTGTACAATTTCTTGCAGTGTTGTTACAGTCTAATCCCTTTTTCTATTTTATCTTATTGTTCATTTTTCGTTTACCCCAATTTGAATGACTACTATCTTATTGGATCTTAAGGCTGTTTTTGTTTTTTCTTTGCTCAAAGACTGGGTATAAATTCATAAAACCTGCATTGTGTTTCTTTTCTTGAGACGGAGTCTCGCTCTGTCGCCCAGGCTGGAGTGCAGTGGCGCAATCTCGGCTCACTGCAAGCTCCGCCTCCCGGGTTCACGCCATTCTCCTGCCTCAGCCTCTCCGAGTAGCTGGGACTACAGCCGCCCGCCACCACGCCCGGCTAATTTTTTTGTATTTTTAGTAGAGACGGGGTTTCACCGTGGTCTCGATCTCCTGACCTCGTGATCCGCCCGCCTCTGCCTCCCAAAGTGCTGGGATTACAAGCGTGAGCCACCGCGCCCGGCCTTTCTTTTCATAATCTTGTCTCACTCTGACCATTTCTGCCCTCATTGTATGTATGAAGGTTGCTTGATCCAACACAAAACCCTTCTGTGGTTTCCTTCGTGGAAGTGGAGCTGATGAAACCAGTGGTGAAACCCAGACATTGTCCTTTTAAAATATACTTTTCAGTCCCAGGGAGCTGTAAAGAGCCCAGGATGATGGCAGCAGTGCAGGCTGCTCAGGATCACCCTGGTTCACCCAGGGACAAACAAGTTCAGCTCCAGCAGAGGCCTCCTTCTCTTCAAAATAAATGCCTGTCACTGGTCAAGATGAGCAGCCTCCCCTTGGATCTCTGCCTGTAAGGGAGGACACGAGGTGCCCTGACCCCACCTGCCTTACCAGCTGCGTGACCTGAGCTGGTCACTTAACTGCCATCTATCTGCCTCAGTCTCCTCCTCTACAAAATGGGAGATAATAACAGATCTACCTATAAGATTGCTAGAGAATTAAATGAGTCAAAGGCACAGAGAAAACGCTAGGTAAGGGCTTGTTATTATTATTATTATTATTTTTAGATGGAGTTTCGCTCGTAGCCCAGGCCAGAATGCAGTGGCGCAATCTCGGGTCACTGCAACCTCTGCCTCCCGAGTAGCCGGTTCAAGCGATTCTCCTGCCTCAGCCTCCCGAGTAGCTGGGATTACAGGCATGTGCCACCATGCCTGGCTAACTTTGTATTTTTAGTAGAGACGGGGTTTCTCCACGTTGGCCAGGCTGGTCTCAAACTCCCAACCTCAGGTGATCCACCTGCCTTGGCCTCCCAAAGTGCTGGGATTACAGGTGTGAGCCACCGTGCCCGGCCTGGGCTTGTTATTATTATTAATAACATTAGTCATGGGAGTTGCAGAAACAATGGAAGCAGCATACTTGAGTCGGCCACTATCTGAGCTACAAATACCATTTTATTGTTTTTTTTTTTAATCTATTATGTACTAGATAACCTAACATGTATTGGGGGCAAATACAGGTACAACTCCTGTCTACATGGAGCTCATCTTCTAGCTAGCCCTTTATTCATTTAAATATAGTTCCTGTGGGCTGGGTGCAGTGGCTTACGCCTGTAATCCTAATACTTTGGGAGGCTGAGGTGGGTAGATTACCTGAGGTCAGGAGTTTGAGACCAGCCTGGCCAACATGGTGAAATCCCATCTCTACTAAAAATACAAAAATTAGCCGAGCATGGTGGCTGGCGCCTGTAATCCCAGCTACCCAGGAGGCTGAGGCAGGAGAATTGCTGGAACCCGGGAGGCAGAAGCTGCAGTGAGCCAAGATGACACACTGCACTCCAGCCTCGGTGACGAGTGAGACTCTGCCTCAAAAAAATAAATAAATAGAAATTAAAAATAAATAAATATAGTTCCTGTGTTTATTCTTATCGCAGTCATACAACATGCTTTTCCTAGACACAGAACTTTCTGAGGATGAGCTGTGAGGCTGAGTGTGTGTGTGAAGCAGCTAACTCCTATAGCACCTAGGCTGTTTCTCTTGGAGGTCACTGAGGTTCCCCCAACCCAAGAATTCAAGAGGGAAAAAGCCCTCACCCTGTGGGGCAGGGCTGGCATTATTATCAGCTTCCACCCTGGGGTTTGTTCATGAGCTCTGCCTAGGGGCAACTTAGGGGAGGCACAATGGGAGCTCTGCACACTCCTGTGTAAAGCAGGGGTTTGTGCCCACCTGGCAAGACCAGAGGGCCAGACCACCATACCTCAACGGGGCCGTGGAGGTCTGCAAGAGTAAGAGCTGGCCACCATCTCCCTCTTCTTTCTGCCTCCAGCCACTGACTCTCCACCGTGACCTCGTGGGAAGGCCTCTGTGCCCAATTGTGGATGGCTGTACTTGCTATAGTTCATCTGTGTCTACATCTCAATCTCCCGGGAATGATTCAGCTCTCTCAAAGAAACGCCAAAGAAAGAGCTCCCCCTTCTCCACTCCCTACCTCTCTTCTACAAGGGAGGAAGAGAAGTAACTCCTCTGCAGGTAAGAACCCACCGTGCACTGGGTCACTGCCACCCAGAAGTGCTGCAAATGCCAAAGCCAGGGTCTTGTCCTCCAACTCGCTCTGCAGGACAGTCTGGGCTCAGGTACCCTGGAGCTTGCCTTGAACATTCAGACTCCAGGCACTGAGCAGGCCAGGCATAGACAGGTGCCCATATGTCCCCATCTAGGAAGGTAAGTCAAGTCATGCCTTCACTGGGAGCCAGCTATCTTTAATTTAAGGAGGGACCAAGAGGGAAGGAAGCAGAGCATCCCATTTGATCTCATCATCAGTCGAGCTTTACCAAGGAGCCACATTTCCTGCAAATTACCAAGGCCCTCTCTAATAATTTTGTCAACCCACTGGGACCTGGATATCTCTTCCCAACTGGTGGGAACCCAGAGGGCAGGGCCTGAGTGGAGAGGTTCCCCTAGTCTCGGTATCTACACTTGAGAGAGCTCCATGCGATAGTAAGCTCAGGGAAAGCAGCAATGAATACAGCTCATGTGATTTTTCCGTGTGGCTAACAGCCACTTAGAATAGGACCAGAACAGCTAAGCTCCTGCCTGCAGCCAGAGTGGGGAGACCAGAAAACTAGAGAGAACATTTATGTAAGAATCCCTGAGTTCTCCCTTATGGAGGCAAGAGATGCCAGGACTACTGTTTGAACACTTCAACTAGAAATGACCATCGTTAAAAGTCAAGTGGTAAATGAACAAAGGAGAAATAATTAACCACCCCCACAAGTGTGAACTTAGCAGCAGCCCATGCAGGTCAGTGAAAATTCCAGCCAAGTTGCTGGCTCCCAGGGCTGCTTTGCAAACCCCATATATCCCTAAGTAAACTGCAGGCCACCACAGTCTCCAATATAGCAGCAATAAGATAGATGATACAGATACAGATACAGATACAGATACAGATACAGATACAGATACAGATACAGATACAGATACAGATACAGATACAGATACAGATACAGATACAGATACAGATACAGATATAGACATAGACATAGATATAGATCTATAACCTAGTGTCAGGAATACATTTGCCATTAGAAGTCCATCTCCCCTGCTGGCCTCAGAGAGCAATAACTGCATCAATGGAGTCATCCTTGTATTTCAAGGCCTAGCACAGTGCCCACCATACAGTAGGTGCTCAATAAATATCTGTAGACTTCATACATACTCCATGGAAAGATTTAACCAGATTTTCCCGTAAATTAGTCATTAGGAATTATGCACAGTAATATCACAACTAAAGGATGAACAGAGGGCCAACATCCAGCAGACCAAGCTATGTCAACTCAACAACAGCCCACTCCAGGAACCACAGATGCCGAACTTCATGGCTAACAAGATGAAGTTCTCCATCTGGGCAAATACACAACTCAAAAAAACAAGCAATGCCACATCAGTCCGAAATAACTGGAAGCTCCCCAAGGGCAAGGACCACGTGTATTGCTCACAATAAAGTACCTGACACAGAGAAGGGTTCAATACATATTTATTTAATGCATGAATGGGGTGGGGAGAAGTCAGCATTTCTACCCTCCACTAAGAACCAAAGAGAGTGCCCACAACATGGAATACAAGAATGATGAGAAAAGACCTTTGATACTGTTTTCCATTTTCAGGTGAAGGAACTAAAATCTTGAAGCCAAGAGACCTTCCCAAAGTTCACACTGCTAGAAAAGCACAACCAGACCTTCTCACACTGCCACAGTGAACAGAGAGGGTATGCACACGGTTGCTTAGAGCCCTCCCAGGATCCCTCCAACCTACCCTCCCATTGCCAGGCAGTTCTTGGCACTGGCACCTGGAATTCCATCATTAAGTATATTGTTGGTCATAAAGATTTGTCCCCAGTTAAACTTTGCTATAAAAATGGATATGTGCATTTGCTGCCTATCACTGTCATAGAAATGGAAGTTTCAGAACCCTCCAGGCAACTTAGCTGAGCGCTGCCCTTTATTAAAGATGATGCCTAATTAAGAGGAAATTGTGCTGAGGAAGGGGTAGTGCGCTACGGAACACACTAGAACCCTGGCACAGTGGAGAAAGGGCAGTGAGCAAGGGAGTAAGAGAAAAGGACCAGCTGAGAGGGGAGCCGACGCCTACGTTCTCACAGCTTTATGATTTTGCCTAGAGCTGATCTTTAATGCACACATAGCATTTTGAAATGTATGGAAAATCAGGTTCAAGCTGCTTAGCCCAAAGATTAAGGCCCCCGCCCACCGCCCAGCCTCATCTACCCCGCTTCCTATCTCCTAGGCACATCATAAGAATCCTCTATACTAATGAAATGGATGATTTTTCAACCCCTGCAAAACTGCTTCAATTATTTCAGTCCGTGTGTCTGAAATGTTACCACCCTCTGCTCCAGGTCCTCTGTTACCCGTCAGCCCAGCATCCAGCTTTGCTTCCATAAACTAGTCTTTAAACCCTGCCCCAACAAGCAAGGATCCATCTGCTCCCCTCAACTCTCAGAGCACTCAGCTGCGACCCTGCTCCAACACCAGCCCGCCTGGCCTGAGTCACCAGTGAAACAAACAGAAGATGCTATCACCTGATGACCACTCAGCACTGAAGTGCTCCAGGGCACTTCCATGTATGTCTTGTCCCTGGATATGATCAATAGACTAGAAAGCTAAAAAGATTTTGAATTTTTTGCACCCCCCTTCCATAGATAAAAACAGAGGTTCTGGGAAGATATGTGAATTCCTGGCCCGTATGTGGAAGATACTGTCGTTTTTTGTCGAACCGTAAGAAGGCTGTGTCAGCTCTCCAGCAATCTCACTATTCCCCTGTGGTTTCCAAGACAGCTGAATAAATCATCCATACATGTCAGTCCTCTCGGAGTCTACCTTTCAGTCCTGCTACTTTCCTCCTCTTGTTACAAGCTTCAGAAAGAAGGTGGCTCTAAACTGAACTCTGACTTTGAATTCTTTTATACATTAACTTATTCAAATGATTGAAAGTAGATTGTTTACAAAAATGGATACAATAGAAATGTAAAAGGTCAGGTCCAAGAAAAAAATAGAAGAAAAATAAAAGTGAAGGTCAAGACCAGGTGAACTATGAATTATTGACCATTTGTCTAGATATCAGGGAACAACTCATCCCATTACTTGTTTTTGTTGACCCTTGGTGGCCAGCCTATACAATCTCAGGAAGGCATATTCTGCAGGCTCCTGCTGAGGCTGAGCAACACGAGCTTTGTCAATAAGGCACACACCACTGTGATGGATACAGATATACTTGGCTTTTACCTGGGGTTGTGGGGGGAAGCTTTGTTCTACAGTGATCAGGGAGAGCATTCAGTGTTTTCTTCCAGACTGAACCTGGAAGAATGAGTGAGAAGAACTGTGCGCAAGCTCCTTCTCAAGTGACTCTCTTCATGCTGCACTTAATTTGATTGTGAGATAGTGTGGCCCCCACTGAAGAACATCTGCTAAAAGCAGCATGGATTTGGGTTGCCGAGTGACCATGCAAACCTATATTATCATGTTTGCTTTCACGTAAAAAATGGAAGAATCTTGCACTTCCTAGCTCCATTTCCTTCCCCTGCAAGGACCAGAGAAAAAAAGGCTGAGACCCCACACCACACATTACTCAAAAAGGCAACAGCACATTTTTTGACTTGGGCAAAATTTTCTTCAATTTTGAAGAAAAAAAGGAAAGAAATTAAAAACCTATTCCTGCCACTTAACTATGTTAACCTATTAACTATAAAGCAGAAGGATCTAAAAATCTGGCATATATTTGGAGAACTGAAACAAACCAAGAAACCTGACTAAACTTTCCATTTGTGTAGACTCAAAGTCCATCCACATATCATCACATTACCAATCCAGCAGTCACAGACCAAACTGGATTTTCCAAAGGCTCCGCATTTTCCACCACCGCTCATTCCAAGGTCACCCCCATTTTATACCTAAAACTTGCAATGTTTTAGTTAAACTATATCTATCTATCTATATCTATCTATTATCTATTATCTATCTATCTATCTATCTATCTATCTATCTATCTATCTATCTATCTATCTATCTAAACAGTATCCCTGATCTTAGACTTAGAAGTCATTAAGTCTAGTTCTCTACAGGTTATGTAAATCCTTGCTGTAATTTTCCATCCTTTTGAATGTAAGAATTAAAACTAATACATACATATATTTTTAAAAATTTTAAGTACATAATAGCAGCTAACACATGTAAGTGATTATGTGCCTGGCACTGATGCTAAGCCCTTTTTATGTAAAGGCACTGAATCCTCAACATAAACCCATGCTAAGAGGTTTAGACTTCACCCAAGTAGGACAACGAAAACAGAGCAGTTATGTGAACTTGACCAAGGCCGCGGATCTGGGGGTTCTGCCTCCTAATGTGTGCTGTTTAAAACTGAAGGGAACATGGAGAAATCGATATAGTGCTTGTGCCAGGAATGCAGTAAAATGGGAAAAATGGTTTCTTATTGATAATGTTGTTTTTATTAATAACTGAACTTTCACTTGTTGCATTATTATATGTCATACACTGAACTAAGCACTTTACCTAATGATTCTGGAAAATCATTAGGTGAGGGAGATCCTATCCACCCTAGATAAATTAGGCTTAATAGAGATTATGTCTTGTAAGTAACAGGCAAACACAAGAGGAAAGGAAGGTTTAACCCAGGTCTGTCTGAATCTAGACTTCCATGTCTGGTCCCACCCCACTCAAAGATAAATACCACTAACATTTGGACACATTTCCTTCCAATATATATGCATATTTTATGCAGTCGAGATGATACGCTCTATATAATTCTATATCCTAAGTTTTCCCCATTCTAATTACATAATATTCCCCCACAGTATTACAAACTCTTTACATTGTTTTTAATAAATACATAATATTGTAAATAAGGCCCCATAATTTAATAGCTGTATCTTTTTGTGTATACCAGCTATTTACAAGTTTTCCCTATCATAAATAAGGATGCAACAAGGATTTTTTTGTTTGAAACTTCTTCTGTTTTTTATTTCAGATTATTTTCTTAAGCTAAAATTTTTTCCTTTTGTTAAAGGAATCATGAGTATTTTTACAGAACAACAAGAAATAATGAAATCTGAATGTACAGGCATCAGCTGTTTGATTTATGGGTTAGCTAAATGAATATGCATTAACAACTGAGAAGGCCAATAATCAATCCAGGTTTTATAGTTCAATCCACCCCACAGAACCATCCTGCCATCCGGGACTCAAGCTGCAAGGGACCAGACCAAGAGACAGAACTGACAAAGGAATGAATGGGAGAAAAAACATCTGGCACAGGTAATAAACTAGATTTACAGAAAAGAGGCAAAGATAAATGTTTAACATAAATTTTAAAATATATTGCAAACAGTGGAAATGACAGAGAGAAGAAGAAGGATTGGACTAGACTTTACTACAGAAAGCCATGTGGACGTGCATGGTGAGCAGCCATGTGCTGCTTTCTGCAAGCCCAAGTTTTTAGAACGGCCTACCAGGTAGAACCTGAATTACAAAAAGAATATTAACTAAAATGAAGTATGCTGATGAAGTATCATTTTCCTTTAGTTAATAAAATAAAGCCAGATAAAAAGTCTTACCAATTTCATCAGTGAGTTATGAATAAGATTTGTATTTTCAAATAGCAAAAAAACAAATTGCAGCCTGGACACGTACATATTACTTCATCAAAAGCACAATGAAGAAACAAACATGTCCCCATGGGAGATGACATGAAACGATGAATTCTCAATAGCACAGTTGAGGACAGTGTTTTAAAGGATTGTTTTAAGATACTGTCACATTTGTTGTATCTCCACAACCTGGACTTACTCTTGAAAAACAATTCCGAAAATAAATATAAAACTTAAGATAAAGCTGGAAAAATAACAGAAGAAATGCACAGACCAAAGAGAGACAGGGATAAAAGGTATGAATCCCTAAAGAAATGGCAGGACTAAAGAACTCCCTGAATTGGAAAGGGGCCTCATCAATGGGAATTTGTGCTACAATCTTGTGTCATCTGTCAGCACCAACCTATAAAACTGACATTCATCTTGTCCTCCAACAGTGCACCTAGCTTAGTGCTATGGGCTGAATTGTGTTTCTTCCAAAATTCATATGTTAAGGTCCTAACCCCCAGGACTTCAGACTGCAACCTTATTTGAAGATGGCACCTTTACAGAGGCAATCAGGTTAAAATGAGGTCGTCAGAGCGGGTCATAATCCAAATTGACCATTGTCCTTATAAGAAGGAGAAATGTGGACACAGATACACAGGAAAGATGATGTAAAGAGGACAGGAGAAGATGGCAATCTACAAGCCACAAGAGAGGCCTGGAACAGATCCTTCCCTTACAGCCTTCAGAGGGGACCAACCCTGCCAACAGCATGACCTTGAACTTCCAGCCTCCAGAACTGGGAGACAATAAATTTTTGTTATTTAAGCCACCCAGTTAGGGGACAGCCCTGGCAAACTAATCTATTTAGCCAGGCTAAATATAGCCCAATTAGGATATTAATAAGTGCAATAAGCCTAAATGTAGTTCTTTTGACACAAAATGGCAAACGGTACAATTAAATGTAAGTGGTAATCAGGAGAATAATTATAAACATGTGTGAATATGTAAATATAGGCATAGCTGGGCCTCATGCCTAAAATCCCATTGACTCAAAGGCTGAGGTGGGAGGATTGCTTGAGTCCAGGAGTTCGAGACCAGCCTGGGCAACATAGCAAGACTCTGTCTCTACACAAATTTTTTAAATATAAAAACTAGCTGGGCGTGGTGGTGTGCACCTGTAGTCCTACCTACTCAGGGGGCTAAGGCAGGAGGATGGTTTAAGTTCAGGAGTTCAAGGCTGTAGTGAGTTATGATCATATCACTGTACTGCAGCCTGAGTAACAGGGCAAGACACCATCTCTAAAACAAATAAACAAATATAAGCATAGATGCAGGTGCTGGTGTAGGCAAGGGCATAGGCATATGCATATGTATACATTGTGCCCAAGGTCACAAAGCTAGCAAGTGACAGGAGCAGGACTCTAACCAGGGCATATCTGCCTCCAGGGCCCATGCCTTGCTATAATACCACCATGCCACACCACCTAACAAAACTACATGGCAATGTGAAAAATATCTGTGAGAACAGGATATGATTGATGCTACATAGAATTTAGGGTGCTTCCAGCCAAGTAGGGAAGAGACTATGTTAGCATTTTGTTAGAGTGGCAGAATTATACTTTGTTTGTTGTTTGTTTTATTTTGGCTTTTGTTACACTGGAATTAAAATAAATAAATTCAACAGCAACACAAGCCCACTTTCGGTTACTCTAATACAGATGAAACCAAATGGTGTTTTTCCTTGTCAGATCGCTCCTCCATCATATAAAAAGGGATGGGAAGCACATCTGTGGAGTCTCCCTCCACATTCTGCACAACCACCTCAAAATGAAGACATAAATATCTAGGGCACAGTATTTTGTGGATATAGAGGATAAGGTTCAGATTCTGGGCCTAGGGGAAGGATACAGGTCAATCTACATCCATTTATCAATAACCTATAATGCACAAGATACTGTGCTGATTACTTCAGGGAATAAACAAGATGGAATAAGGCTGGTCTTGCATTCATGTGGCTTAAACTCTCACAGCAACTCTCACAGAGAGTTGGCGGGTGCCATGTAGTAGATCAGCTGCTGCCTGTGAGAGAGGAGTCCTGCCTTGCCCTCCAAGAGCTTCCACAGGGCTCGGGGAGGACAGTAGCAAGCAGTACAGGGTGACAAGTCTGGAATAGGAGCCTAGGTCACTATGATCACTAAAGTCCTTCCAACATCTAAGTGATTCGAGGATGAAGTCACACCTCTAAGGGTTCAGGTCGTTAGGAGTCCTTGAGGTTCCTGAAGGGCTCCAAGATTATTCTGGGGCCTTCTTGACCTTTCCAGGCAAGACCTAAGCAGGTGAGATTTAGTCAGAATAGAAATGGCCTCCAGCACAAGCAAGAGCTGCTCAACTTTAACGCCACCCCTCACAGGGGCACTAGCCCCCAGAATGAGACTATGTACTTCGTTAACTACTTGTTTATTATCATTGACTGCCTCTAAGCAGCCGCCGGGGCTGTCTAGAAAGCTGTGACAATAAGTTTGTATGGAAGATTCGGGGGGAGCACACATAACTTCTAACTAGTGCCCACAGAGACTTTGGAGCCACTCTCTTACCAGTGGTCCAATGGCTGTACCTACTGTGATCCTTGTGGGCTCGCACATCACCACAGCTCCTGACGAAATTGAGGTTGACAGATTTTATCATCATCTATAGAGAGGAGACTATTAAAAAACACCTCACTATAAAACTATCAAGGCCGGGCATGGTGGCTCATGCCCATAATCCCAGCACTTTGGGAGGCCGAGGCAGGAGGATGATTTGAGCCCAGGAGTTCAACAGCCTGGGAAACATTGGGAGACCCCGTCTAACAAAAAGAAAAGAGAGAAGAGAAAGAAGAAAAAGGGGAGGAAAGGGGGGAGGGAGAGAAAGAAAGAAAGAAAGAAAGAAAGAAAGAAAGAAAGAAAGAAAGAAAGAAAGAAAGAAAGAAAGAAAGAAAGAGAGAGAGGAGGAAAGAGAAAGAAAAAGAAATGAAAAAGAAAAAGAAAGAAAGAAAGAGAAAAGGAAGGAGGGAGGGAGGAAGGGAGCAGAGAGAGAGAGAAAGAAAGAGAGAGAGAAACACAGAGAAAGAAGAAAGAAAGGAAGAAAAAGAAAGAAAAGAAAGAAAGAAAGAAAGAGAGGGAGGGAGGGAGGGAGGGAGGGAGGAAGGAAGGAAGGAAGGGAAAGAAAGAAAGAAAGAAAGAAAAAGAAAAAGAAAGAAAGAAAGAAAGAAAGAAAGAAAGAAAGAAAGAGAAAGGAAGGAAGGAAGGAAGGAAAAAAGAAAGAAAGAAAGAAAGAAAGAAAGAAAGAAAGAAAGAAAGAAAGAAAGAAAGAAAGAAAGAAAGAAAGAAGAAAGAAAGAAAGGAAGAGACAAAGGAAGGAAGAAAGGAAGAAAACTATCAACCCTGAAAAAAATAATGGATGAGTGATCATTTGTGCTAGAGAAGAGAAGGCATCTTGACTTAAGAATCCACGGAGCAAGCTTCCTCTGTTACGGTTTGCATGTGTCTTCTCCAAAATTCATGTTGAAACTTAATCTCCAATACAACAGTATTAAGAGGTGGGGCCTTTAGGAAGTGATTTGGCTCTGACAAAGCTTAAGTCCAGACAAGGAGAGCAGGCAGAAAGAAGAGAGAGAGACTGCAACCTGGGAGGTATGAGAAGCTGCAGAACTCATAGGAAGCTGCAAGCCAACCAGTCTATTTTGCTTTTGGGGATCCTTTGGTTATATATCCATATTCCCCTGATTGTTACTATCCTGGGTGAGAAAAGGCTAGCTAAGTATTTCAATACCTTAGAAAAAAAATGGCTTATTCAAATGAAAAACTCTTTTAAGTTTTCTTTTCTATTTATCTTTCGAAAGACATCTAGAAATTTCCTGGGGGGAAGATGTCTTTTCATTCTCCCCTCACACTCCTCCCCCTCCCTTTAGTGATGAATCTCTTGGTGAACTCGTCTGAATGTCAAAAAGAAAAAGACATCTTCTCAGAAAAATATAAATATTTATAGACAGCATTACTCCATCACCCCTGAAATGTTAAACAGAGCTGCTTCTCCATTCTCTTCTTTATTGATTTAGTTATGTGGTACATAATCAGAAAGCAAAAAAAAAAAAAAGGTAACAGTGGAACTCAAATCACCAGGTCATGCATCAAATAAACGCAGACCAAAAAACATTCATTAAATCTTGTTGCGATATACCTCCAGAGAGCAGTAACAGAAATAAAAAAATCAATGTCAAAACAAACCCAGCCTTGGACTGCTGGAGAACGGCTGCTCACAGACCTTCCTCTGTGATGAGATCCCCGTATCTGTGGCACTTCTCCTCCTCTGAGGTATGTGCTCTTAGGGCTAAGTCCCACCAGTATGACTGCAGGGCCAGTGGGAACAGAGTGGGATGTATTTAAAAGCAAAAATACCAGGGAGTCAAGTCCTCATTCAGCACCAAAAATGTCTGAGTGGCCCTCCTCAACTTTCTCACCGGGTTTTAGCCTAGACAACTTTTAAGGAAGGTAAGTACCTTAGAAGTCATCTAGTCTAAAACCCAAGTCTGTTTTCTGGATCTCTCTTCTGATACCTAAAATCTGGCTTTACCTAAATGACCTGTCCTCTTTCCAAGTGATAGTCGACCTACTAATAAGCAAAAATGATGATTAGTTGGTGCCATATTTCCACAGTTTTTCCAATAGTTACAGAAAGGCTACTTGTGACAGTAGATGTGATTTTGCAGTGTTACTAATGATCATTCTGGCAGCTCTTGTTATATACACTATACAACTGAAAATAACCCCACCAAAGAAACAAAAAAGATAATTTCCTGACTTTAAAGACATAGAAGAGATTCTCTAGATTAAGAACAATGAGAAAAGGATGTTAAAATGATCTATGGCGCCCTCAATTACCTTTAAAATGCTCATGTATTTTCTAAGAGATTTTCACAAATCTTCAATGTATTAGGACTCTCAATTTTAACTGCTGCCTGGGGCTTTACCCTAATTATTTTTAAATAATTTAATATTTGCCTTTTGTTGGGTACCAAAAACAAAATGTACTCAAAAACATACATTTCGAAAGATGAGCAGAAAACATGTAAAATCAGTATATCGATTATTCTAAAGGGAACTAACATTTTACTGACACATGTTTTGAGCCACACTCTTGCAAACAAAATAAAACTGCTACCCTCCAAGAGCTCATGGCTTAGCCTTATATGGCGCTACCTTGGAATGTCAGGACAACTTTGGAAAATACCTCATTTGGGGGAAAAGCACACAAAACTAACAGACATCAACACAAAAGGGCAGGTCAAAAATAAAAAGCTTTAAAAACAAAATTCACAGTAGGTAACACCAAGCTACCTCCTGAAGCTCAGCTTAGGGTTCTTCTCTTAGGAATAGCATGAAGTTGGAATCAGTATAACCTGGGGAACTGTCACAGATGGCTGACATGGAAGCACTATCTCACAGAGAAATGATATCACCATGTACTGATCACACATCATGTGCCAGGCACACAATGTTTATCTCATTTACTCCATCCAAGGTCACAAAAAGCTGGTGACACCAAAGAAGTGGCAGAGCCTAAATGAAGTCCACCACCAAAATTTCCTTTTTTATTTTTATTTTTTGAAACAGGGTCTCACTCTGTGGCCCAGGTTGGAGTGTGGTGGCATGATCATGGCTCTCTGCAGCCTCAAGTGGGCTCAAGCAATCCTCCCACCTCTGCCTCCCAAGTAACTAGGACTACAGGTGTGTGCTACTACGACAAGCTAATTTTTTAATTTTTTTTAGACACAGGATCTCACTACATTGTCCAGGCTGGTCACAAACTCCTGGGCTCAAGCAATCCTCCTGCCTCGTACCTCCCACCTTGGCCTCCCAGAGTGCTGGGATTACAGGTGAGAGACACTGTGCCCAGCCCCACTACCAAATTTTCTGATAAATAAAATAGAAAACTGGGAATTATGCCGTCAAACAGGTTAAGTCTCCAGGATAATCTGGGAAAACTTTGCAGGTATCAGGACAGGGAATTCCTAGAGTGGAAGAAGGTACAGTGCAGTATCATTTTATGACCAAATCCCATAAGGTTGCCAGGACTCTCTGCTCTGATTCTGCCAGCAATATGCAACCTTCTGCTCCAGTGCGTGGTCTCATAACTGGATTGTCTTTCCATGCTTGGTACACAGGAATGCTCACCCCTTCTTCTAATCCTAGATCTTACTTATGAGGGTCAAAAATGGAGACTGAAAATATAAATCTTTCTATGAAAAATGTCTATTTTAGCATAGGCTTAGAAAAAGCATATGAGATCTCTACTATAATTCATACATGTTTACAATAATTCCATTTAATTCAACAAAACGTTATTGAAGTCCTACTATATATGATGTTCTAAGCATTTAGTCTTATTGCACTTTTGCTCCTGTTTCGAAGGCATTGTGTAAACTGGGGTTTTGCCTATGCAAGTCACCCTGGGATGCCTACAACGTGAAATCTGAATCTGCTGCTTTAAAAGGGCAGGGAAGCCCCCATAGGTACATGAATAGTTTCAAAACTACAACCATTTCAGCCTTACCCCAGAACTACACAGTGAGTTACTAGTAAAGGAGAAAGAAAATTATAGTCCACACCTTGTTACCAAGACTAAGTAACTGCAATATGAGATTTAAATTGAGCAATAACCATCAATTAGCATTACTGTTAATCTTAGATTTCTCAGTTAAAGAACCTATGTATGTCAATACAATTACGAAAGTCTGATTTCTATACTGGGACTTTAGAAAAGGAGAATGTTTGCTTCCCATGTTGACAGTCCCTGTGTGATTTTGCCCTTTTTGTAATTTTCTCTATTGAAATGAAATTCATAGCATAATTAGAATCTTCATGGATGAAATTCCAATGCTAAAACTGCACATGACACAGGCAAAGGAAACAGAACATGAGCCCCACCTGGAAAGAATTAAGAGGGTAAAACAGGCAAGCCCAAAATTGCCTAATAAAAATCACTCATTCTGGAAGTTTTAACAAGATGCTTTCTTAAAGAAAAAAAAAAGGAAATTTAGGGAAATTCGAAAAGGTAATGAAAATTAACATACTTGATCCTAATGATGTGACTGCATAATAATCAATTTTTAAAACTCAAATAAATACAGGTAATTCTAGTATAGCTAAGAGACAAAACCCTCAGCCTGCATGTAGTATTGCTCTTTCGACTTTTAAAATAATGTGTCTCACACACAGCAGTTCAATTTATGTGTTAGCCTCTAGGAAGCACAAATCAACATCTCACAAGATGATTCTGTATATGATGAATCTCTGCTTATTTCAAGGATAATTACAACTGTTAAATGTTACCATTCTGAATATAAGGTAAAAAACACAAATAAAGATTATACTTACCTAATTCCCTCTTTGGCTAGCCCCCAAAATTCACCAACTCCCTCCACCACGAGCAACAAAGAGACAGCAAGACAGAAAGGGAACACCTATCATTTCATCTCCTGATGAAAGCAACCGAGGTATTTGGGTATAATTCCACCCTACCAAAAGGCAGAACAATATAGAAAATTTAATATCTACCTTCCTTCCTGCACATCCAAGAGGGTGGATCATCCCTTTAAGAATTCTCTTTTGCCAAGAAACAAAATGGCCTAACTACTAGAACTGCATTAGCCTTCAGTGATAATGAAATTTTAAAAGGCATGTGTAATAAAGGCGTGGCCAGCACAAGCAAGCAAAAAGCAAGATGTTCCTTGATTCTTTTATCATGAGCACTTACCTTAGCCCTTCCTTGCAACCCCGGCAATATATCCACAATCCTATTTTAGCTGAGCAGAGTTTAAAATACTTATGTTAATGTAACTGGATATCTGCCAAGAGGAAACACCTTGGTATTCGTCCTTGCGCTACAACTAACCGTACACTCCTCAAGTTTCTTCCCTCTGTGTCCACCATCCAGCAAACACAATTTATGCCATCTTCAGTTTCATCCATTTGTCAGCCTCACACCAGTAGACACAGATATCTGATCCAACTAAAAGCTTACTTTTGTAACCTCCCAAGTAGCAATAAATGGGCCCTTAATAAGAGCTGTGTGCCCTTGGACAAGGCATTTATCGTCTCTGAGTCTCACGTTCCTCCTCTGTGAACTAAATGGTGAGGACCAGGTGATGTCAGAGTGGCCTTCTAGCAGCCCATGCCATCATGTCTAGGTGCACGTCCTTGCCGCTGGCTTGCCCAGATCAGGGAAAATGCAAACTTCAGTCTCAGGTTCTTGTGTGCAATTGTTTCAAAGGATTGAGGATATAATTACAATTAGGGAAGAAAATAATGAAGGGCGGTAGTGAGCATGTTCATTCATTTTCCATATTCAAGTCAGTAGTGCTTTGGCCCACCTGAATCTTTGACTACAATATTCCAGGGAGCAAGAGATCACATCCTGGCAGATGTCAGTGAACTATTTATGCTGTTATTCCAGGCAAAATGAACCTGAAATACCTACTTTGGGTTTTTATTTTGTTTGTTCAACTGGATGAAAAGCAACAAACATAATTGTTTGTATTTTCCTAAGCACAGAGAACACAACTCCAGAAAATACAAGATAGAATTGTTGACCTATAAAATTATTTGAAAGTCAACATTTTAAAAAGCCTCAAATGCAAGACCAGCTCCTGTTAAAATGTCTTCTATGTACCTATATTTGCTAATCTGTCATGTATATCGTTGTGTGTGCCATAATCCCAAATGCTTGCAAGTCATTAAGATGAATGGCTTGAAGTCAAGGGTATAGGAAGACTCTCAAACTTGCCTTTTGACCCATGGGAGAAGGTGGCATCTGCCCAGTGTTTGAGGACAGATTTCATAGGGAACTCAGGCCCTACCCCACCTACAGCCTCGACATCCCCAGCCTCCCTCTATTGCACATTCACACAGGAGTGGGCCCTACAGTCCTTCCTCCAGCAGTCATTCCCATTTGCCCACTCAGATCTCTGCCCTCTCCAGCAAAATGACATCAACAGAGCACAGTCTGAAAGTCAGGCTGGCAACACAGAAGCCCAGAAATGCCTGGATTTGAAAGTCTTATTCTCTAAAAAGACAGGTGGTTCCATTTAAAATTCCACTCTGCCCATCGGCATCAACCCATGCTTCACCCTCAGCCCCCAACACATATGCTGAGGGAGTTCCCGTCCTCCCCTAGCCCTCATCTGCGTGCAGCAGCCTAACTGTTCCCAGCCACTGCTGGCTTCCTCTTGGCTCTGGAGCAGCATCGTGTTCTAACAGCATGGATGCAGAAACCTCCAAGACCATCTCGTAGCAGAGGGCATTTCCCCATATTTCTTGCTGTAACCACAGCCTATGCCTTCTTTTAATTCAATTATAAGGATGAATTAATTTGGTCTCTGATACTAAAAAAATCCTCAGCTTACACTGCAGCCACCAGAGCCCAACCATACTCTAGTGGAGGGGACTCCACAACAGGCCACAGCATTGAAAGGTTCCAGGGGTGATCAAGATGACTCCACCTTGGCCAAGCTTTCCTAAAGGGTTCATTCCGCCTTGAGTAAACAGAAAAGTAGGTCATGGGCCTGAGTCATAGTCTGAAGCCCCATGTGCACATTCAGTAGTGAAGAACCAAGCCCCACAGTTCTGTGTGGTTTGCAAGATGCAAGCAACATTTGCAGATGGGTCCTCCCGCTACTTCCCCCACCAATACCCTCACATCAGCCTTGACTTTCAGCACAATGACAACACACACCCCTGCATCCTCCAGTCATCCTGAAAGCACAACAATATTCCCCTCAGGCTGCCAAAAAATTAAAATTAAAAAAGAGAAAGTGAAAGCAATCTTAAGACATTATTGGTACAAGCAGCTTTTAGGTCACCATGCTCCAGCGAACCAAGGCAATAGCCTCTGATTAAGACAGACTTAATCGTTCTTAGCTGCATTGTTTTTTTCTTATTTGGTCAGTAGCTGTCATACTGATGTGGTGTTACTAGTCTTTAACCCTTCTTTTTAAAGCAAGACTCTGTTTGCCCTTACTGCCATCATGTGCTTATGTACATAATTGTGTGCGCACACACACAGACACCCCCACACCCCTTTGACATCACAGAATGGACTACTGAGGAATTAACTCGGCACTCCAGTGCTTTTAAGAGAAATGTGTTAAGACAACCTGACAAAGAAGCAGAGGAAAACCATCAAAGCTTATCTATTTCTTCCTTCTCTGCTCTTCTAACTATGATATTTTCTTTCCTATCTGCACCTAAAAGAGAAAATCTTATGCCTTTCAGTGCCAACAATGAATGATGAAGCTTCTGAAACAAAGCTGTAAAACAGCACATTTGCACGTCCTATCACCTATGAGACCTTCCTACTTCAAGGCTTCCCAGGGACAGAACACTCCGTCCTTCTGTAGGGACCCAGGATGGGATTCAGTCAGAAGGGCAGTGTAGGTTTACTCTATCAGCTGAGAAGCAGGGAACTTCTGGCAGTGATACATAACTTTCAAACCCATCAGAAAAACAATATTGCAAGCCAGCTAAGACTAATTTTCTCAAACTTGGTACAAATATGAAAAAATGTGATATCCAGGAATTGAACTCAGCTCTACATAAAGTGGACCTAATAGACATCTACAGAACTCCCCACCCCAAATCAACAGAATATACATTTTTTTCAGCACCACACCACACCTATTCCAAAATTGACCACATAGTTGGAAGTAAAGCGCTCCTCAGCAAATGTAAAAGAACAGAAATTATAACAAACTGTCTCTCAGACCACAGTGCAATCAAACTAGAACTCAGGATTAAGAAACTCACTCAAAACCGCTCAACTACATGGAAACTGAACAACCTGCTTCTGAATGACTATTGGGTACATAATGAAATGAAGGCAGAAATAAAGATGTTCTTTGAAACCAATGAGAACAAAGACACAACATACCAGAATCTCTGGGACACGTTCAAAGCAGTGTGTAGAGGGAAATTTATAGCACTAAATGCCCACAAGAGAAAGCAGGAAAGATCCAAAACTGACACCCTAACATCACAATTAAAAGAACTAGAAAAGCAAGAGCAAACACATTCAAAAGCTAGCAGAAGGCTAGAAATAACTAAAATCAGAGCAGAACTGAAGGAAATAGAGACATAAAAAACCCTTCAAAAAATTAATGGATCCAGGAGCTGGTTTTTTGAAAAGATCAACAAAATTGATAGACTACTAGCAAGACTAATAAAGAAGAAAAGAGAGAAGAATCAAATAGATGCAATAAAAAATGAAAAAGGGGATATCACCACCGATCCCACAGAAATATAATCTACCATCAGAGAATACTACAAACACCTCTATGCAAATAAACTAGAAAGTCTAGAAGAAATGGATAAATTCCTCGACAAATACACCCTCCCAAGTCTAAATCAGGAAGAAGTTGAATCTCTGAAAAGACCAATAACAGGCTCTGAAATTGTGGCAATAATCAATAGCTTACCAACCAAAAAGAGTCCAGGACCTGATGGATTCACAGCTGAATTCTACCAGAGGTACAAGGAGGAACTGGTACCATTCTTTCTGAAACTATTCCAATCAATAGAAAAAGAGGGAATCCTCCCTAACACATTTTATGAAGCCAGCATCATCCTGATACCAAAGCCTGGCAGAGACATAACCAAAAAAGAGAATTTCTGACCAATATCCTTGATGAACATTGATGCAAAAATCCTCAATAAAATACTGGCAAACCGAATCCAGCAGCACATCAAAAAGCTTATCCACCATAATCAAGTGGGCTTCATCCCTGGGATGCAAGGCTGGTTCAACATACGCAAATCAATAAATGTAATCCAGCATATAAACAGAACCAAAGACAAAAACCACATGATTATCTCAATAGATGCAGAAAAGGCCTTTGACAAAATTCAACAACCCTTCATGCTAAAAACTCTCAATAAATTAGGTATTGATGGGACGTATCTCAAAATAATAAGAGCTATCTATGACAAACCCACAGCCAATATCATACTGAATGGGCAAAAACTGGAAGCATTCCCTCTGAAAACTGGCACAAGACAGGGATGCCCTCTCTCACCACTCCTATTCAACATAGTGCTGGAAGTTCTGGCCAGAGCAATCAGGCAGGAGAAGGAAATAAAGGGTATTCAATTAGGAAAAGAGGAAGTCAAATTGTCCCTGTTTGCAGATGACATGATTGTATATCTAGAAAACCCCATTGTCTCAGCCCAAAATCTCCTTAAGCTGATTAGCCAACTTCAGCAAAGTCTCAGGATACAAAATCAATGTACAAAAATCACAAGCATTCTTGTACACCAATCACAGACAAACAGAGAGCCAAATCATGAGTGAACTCCCATTCACAATTGCTTCAAAGACAATAAAATACCTAGGAATCCAACTTACAAGGGATGTGAAGGACCTCTTCAAGGAGAACTACAAACCACCGCTCAATGAAATAAAAGAGGATACAAACAAATGGAAGAACATTCCATGCTCATGGGTTGGAAGAATCAATATCGTGAAAATGGCCATACTGCCCAAGGTAATTTATAGATTCAATGCCATCCCCATCAAGCTACCAATGACTTTCTTCACAGAATTGGAAAAAAACTACTTTAAAGTTCATATGGAACCAAAAAAGAGCCCGCATCACCAAGTCAATCCTAAGCCAAAAGAACAAAGCTGGAGGCATCACGCTACCTGACTTTAAACTATACTACAAGGCTACAGTAACCAAAACAGCATGGTACTGGTACCACAACAGAGACATAGATCAATGGAACAGAACAGAGCCCTCAGAAATGATGCCGCATATCTACAACTATCTGATCTTTGACAAACCTGACAAAAACAAGAAATGGGGAAAGGATTCCCTATTTAATAAATGGTGCTGGGAAAACTGGCTAGCCATATGTAGAAAGCTGCAACTGGATCCCTTCCTTACACCTTATACAAAAATTAATTCAAGATGGATTAAAGACTTACATGTTAGACCTAAAACCATTAAAATCCTACAAGAAAACCTAGGCAATACCATTCAGGACATAGGCGTGGGCAAGGACTTCATGTCTAAAACACCAAAAGCAATGGCAACAAAAGCCAAAATCGACAAATGGGATCTCATTAAACTAAAGAGCTTCTGCACAGCAAAAGAAACTATCATCAGAGTGAACAGGCAACCTACAGAATGGGAGAAAATTTTTGCAACCTACTCATCTGACAAAGGGCTAATATCCAGAATCTACAATGAACTCAAACAAATTTACAAGAAAAAAACAAACAACCCCATCAAAAAGTGGGCAAAGGACATGAACAGACAACTTCTCAAAAGAAGACATTTATGCAGCCAAAAAACACATGAAGAAATGCTCATCATCACTGGCCATCAGAGAAATGCAAATCAAAACCACAGTGAGATACCATCTCACACCAGTTAGAATGGCCATCATTAAAAAGTCAGGAAACAACAGGTGCTGGAGAGGATGTGGAGAAATAGGAACACTTTTACACTGTTGGTGGGACTGTAAACTAGTTCAACCATTGTTGAAGTCAGTGTGGCGATTCCTCAGGGATCTAGAACTAGAAATACCATTTGACCCAGCCATCCCATTACTGGGTATATACCCAAAGGACTATAAATCATGCTGCTATAAAGACACATGCACACGTATGTTTATTGCGGCACTATTCGCAATAGCAAAGAGTTGGAACCAACCCAAATGTCCAACAACAATAGACTGGATTAAGAAAATGTGGCACATGTACACCATGGAATACTATGCAGCCATAAAAAAATGATGAGTTCGTGTCCTTTGTAGGGACATGGATGAAACTGGAAAACATCATTCTCAGTAAACTATCGCAAGGACAAAAAACCAAACACCGCATGTTCTCACTCATAGGTGGGAATTGAACAATGAGAACTCATGGACACAGGAAGGGGAACATCACACTCCGGGGACTGTTGTGGGGGGGGGGGGGGAGGGACAGCATTAGGAGATATACCTAATGCTAAATGACGAGTTAATAGGTGCAGGAAATCAACATGGCAGATGGATACATATGTAACAAACCTGCACATTATGCACATGTACCCTAAAACCTAAAGTATAATAAAAATAAATAAATAAATAAATAAATAAAAGAAAAAATGTGACCACATGCAAAGAGCCTGCAAAGGTGCAAGCCAAACAGCATGGATCTTCCTGGATCTAATGAAGGTTAGAGTTAATTTGGCCATTTAAAACCAACACTAATATATTATTTCTGAGTGGACTACAAGACTCACATGTAGCTCTATTATCAAACCACTTGGAGCAGGCCCATCCTCAGGCCCATGTGAGGTATTGGATCCCCTGTGCTCCTCTGTAGTTAAGGATACAGTGAAAATCCTGAATCCTAGCCATCATGCAGTTGACAGCAAAGGAAAAAGTACAGTAATATCTAAAGCAAAGAACCAATTAAGGGCAGATCCAACAACAGCAGTGAGTTTGATGGGTGACTCCTCAATGGAATGACAAATCAAGTAATCTTCCAAAACCGAGAGTCCATATGCCTTTCTCTCATATTTTGCTGTCTTGCTGGACTTCTTCTCACCTCTAAATGAAATACATAAACCTAAAAGAAACAGTAAAACCAAAGGGAAATAGGTTATGGATCAAGTGGAAAACTGCCTGAAAATCGTCAACTTGCTAAGAAACAAAGGATTAGAAGGAAATGTATGTTTTGAGTTTTGTGCCAAATAAATGTTAATAGTAGTTCCAGAGAATACTGTCAATACCAAATGGTGATCTCAGTTGGGTTGACATAGATTAGCTACGATTTAAACTCTAATTTAGGTACGATGCATTCTCATTCCATAAAGGTCTAGGATTTCATGTAAGAACCATAGAGTGAACTTAGAATCATTACCTCAGCAATACTGCAAAAGTATGCTCATGAATGTAAGTTGGTTTTGGTAGATGGGACCATCACTAGATGACTGGATCAGCTATGTAAGAGACACTACCTTTCTCTTTGACTTACGAGCTATGAGATTTTCAGCGAAAACAGAACAAATGATTTCCTGCATGTGTCAAACCAATAGCTCCCTTCGTGCTTCACCATGGACAATCATCTGAAAAATAATTCTGAAGTGCTATACTATCTATAAACACACACTTGGTTTAGGATGTGCTGTCCCAAAAAGCTTTTGTTTTTATGGATACAGTAATGTTTCATTCTTTTCCACTCCGGCACAGATTAATCAGCACAGGACTTAGTTAAAATCTCCACTGCCCATTGAGTTACTCCATATGGATATTAAGCAAAGTAAATCCACTTAGTGACTACACTATGAGGACTGGAGGCCATGTTGATCACCCTGATTAGCCCTGTCAGCTGGAGTAAGAAAGACAGGCTGGCACTCAGGGCCAGCTGTGCAGGGCACACAGATAGATGATGGGCAACATCGATGGGCTCTGAGCAATTGGTCTGGGCAGTGATGGATGCTATGTCGACAGTTTAGAGTGTTATTACAGATACAGAACTGGCCCAAGAGAAACCCAAACTCTGTCTTATTTTATTAAGATAAAGTTGGAGTGTCCATGACACAGTGCAGGACCAAGGCAGCTTTTCTCTCTTTTATCACTGACTCAGGCACAAAACAAAACAAAATCAACGTATATATTAAATAAGAATAAGGCAACTTAACTCAGTGAATGTATGTGTAAGACAGATTACAAAATACCATGTCTGCATTTTAAAAATTATGAACAGGATATATACAATTTTTCAGTAAATACATGTAAAAAATTATTTAATCCTTATTATTAATTATAATAAGTTGTTTCAGGGCAGAGAGGAGAGTCATGGCTGTCTCTGTGTCCCCTTCATGACTACCAAGGGGCAAGTGCTTAATACAAAACAGGACAGATCACACATCAGTTTCCACCCTACAGAATGGACTGAATGGAGATTGGGTGCCGGGTATTCCCCCGCTTGTCTAGACCAGGAGTCTCTCCAAATTTGCAATTACATGGCTGAAAGCAGAAACCATCCCCCACAAAATCCCCAACTTTTACAGATACACACACACACTCACACCCTTTTCCACTTCTTTCCTTTTGTACCTCAAAAGGTTCTACTAATTATCTCATTGTATCACCTGGAGTGAGTCATTTTAATTTTCTGATCCTCAGTTTCCAAATTAAGACTAATAATAATTTTCACATTAATATTACCAAGGCCTACAAAGCATAGGATTACTCTGAAGAGTAAATCAAACTGGTAATGTTTCCCTTTGCACACACACCCCCCACCCCCGGGCTTAGTCCTTTAGACCAAGAAAAGCCTGGCTCATACATGGCACTGCCTGGGAAGGATGGGAAAGCATGTTTTTTTTCTACTGGATACCAGCAACATTTTCCAAAATGTGCACAAATGACATCTACACTAGCAGAGTGATTCTCCATTCCAAATTGGTTTTATGTCCTGAGGTCCTGAGGCCATCTGTGTTGGGAGGACCCTTTGGTAGAATTAGCTAGAAATTCTGTGTGGAAAAATCTCCCACATTTTGCCATTCCTTTTTAGTACCTGCTAATGCAAGAGCTACTAGTAACTACTCTGAAGTAATGATGTTCCATTTATACTGGGCCAATCCCGCCATAATCAGGGAGCTCTTCGCAGCAAGTAAGAGGGACCCTGTTCCAAGAAATCTAGGCAAATAACATCACGTTGAAGTGCAAGACTGTAGGAGCTCAGTAACATTTCTCAAACATATAAGTACCTCCGCCACCCCTTCACATGAAAATATCACTGCTGGACAATTGAGTTTCACAGCATGAGGACCTGAACTTACCTGGGTTTAAACTTCTAGTACACATTTGAGAATACAGGGCTGGGGGCACAAAGCTGGAGGGCCTGAATCAATGCCACCAAGATACTGTATATTTATCTCTATTAACCAAGAGAATCATTTCTCCTTTTAAAGATGCTCTTTTTCTTGCTCTCAGTATCTGTGTATCGACTTTACCTTCTATTCACCCTAATAATGTGAACTAGCATATTGTGCCCCAAATGCTATGTTTCCCAGTAAACTTTCCAAAGGACACGGCCATACAATATCATCCTGCATCCTTTGCAGGGTTTTCAACTTTGTTGATGCTCTAACCTGAATCCTTGAGTGCTGATAAAGGTAAACAAATAAATATAATACTTCAGAGACACAGTTCATTCCTTAAGTCCCAAGGTGCTAGAAGAAGCAGGTTTCGGCCGGGCACGGTGGCTCACGCCCGTAATCCCAGCACTTTGGGAGGCAGAGGTGGGCGGATCACGAGGTCAGGAGATCGAGACCATCCTGGCTAACATGGTGAAACCCCGTCTCTACTAAAAATATAAAAAAATTAGCCGGGCGTGGTGGCAGGCGCCTGTAGTCCCAGCTACTCGGGAGGCTGAGGCAGGAGAATGGTGTGAACCCGGGAGGCGGAGCTTGCAGTGAGCCGAGATCGTGCCACTGCACTCCAGCTTGGGCGACAGAGCGAGAGTCCCTCTCAAAAAAAAAAAGAGAAAGAAAAAAAAAAAAGAAGCAGGTTTTAGGAATCTGAAAATTCACTTTGGGGCTGGGTGTGGTGGCTCACACCTATAATTGCAGCACTTTGGGAAACCGAGGTGGGAGGATCACTTGAGCCCACGAGTTTGAGACCAACCTGGGCAACATGGCAAAATCTCATCCCTACAAAAAAATTTTACAAAATTAGACAGGAATGGTGGGACACTCCTGTAGTGCCCGCTATTAGGGAGGCTGAGGTAGGAGGATTGCTTGAGCCCAGGAGGTTGAGGCTACAGCGAGCTGTGTTCATGCCACTGTGCTCCAGCTTGGGCAACAGAAAAAAAAAAAAAAGAAAAAGAAAAAAAGGGTGTCGGCGGGGGGAGGGAGGGAGACAGAGAGTATGAATGAATTCACTTGGACAACAACAAAAGCAGTAGGCAGGCCATTTGCACAGGTTCAGATTAAAGATCACGGAAAACTTCTTCCAGTGGTATAGGATGCTGGTAAATTTGCTTATATATTGGCCACATTAAAATGAAAGGTGCACCAGACACAGGAACATCTGGCACATGGAAATTTTTACTGCACTGATTATAAACATTGCAGTTTAAAACCTCGATAAAGATTAACTGAGGCCAGGGGTTTGAGACTAGCCTCAGAAATATAGTAAGACCCTGTCTCTACAAAAAATAAAAATTAAAAAAAATAGCCAGTGTGGTGGAACTCAGCTGTAGTCCCAGCTACTGAAGAAGCTGAGGTGGGAGGATTGCTTGAGCCTGAGAGTTTGAGTCTGAAGTGAGCCATAAGCAGGCCACTGCATTCCAGCCTGGGCAACAGAGCAAGACCTCCATCTCTAAAAATAAAAATAAAACCGAGATAAACTGGGGATACCTAAAGCTGAAGGTCAGTGGGAGATGGACCTTCAATCTCTGCCATTTTGGGCTGGTTGTTACGTTAGTTCCCCAGAGCTAAAAAAAAAAAAAATGACCACAAACTTGGTGTCCTAAAACAACAGGAATTTGTTCTCTCGTAGCTACAGATGCCAGAAGCCTGAAATCCAGGTTTCAGTGGGACCACGCTACCCTCCAAGGCTCTAGAAGAATATTTCCTTTGTCCTCTCAGCTTCTGGGGGGCTCCATCTTCACATGCCATTCTCCTCTATGTGTTTGTGTGGCCTCTCCTCTTCCTACAAGGACACCAGTCATCAGATTCAGGGCCCACCCTAATCCAATATGATCTTATCTCCATTCTTAACTAGTTACACCTGCAAAAACTATTTCCAAATAAGATCACATTCTGAGGTTCTAGGTAGACACAATTTTGGCAGCGGGGCAGGTGGGTCACACTATTCAACCCACTACAGTTGTTAACGAAAAATCGAGTGCAACTCTTATGGCAAGAATTCTCTTGATTTAAAAATCCTTTCTGTAGAATTATCAAGATGCAGAATGCCATCTATATAGCTCTCACAACCTGGAGGATGGAGCACGTGGGCCAGCTCCTCTAAGGAGAGAAACTGGAGGTGCGCTATGAGAATGGGCACGCCAACTCCAGCAGCTTCTCCAACGCCTCACTCTTCTCTAACAGAGCAGAGCTGTGTCATCAGAGCCAAACATGGAAAGTAAATGGCATTTTTCAGAAAAAAACATGCATACTGCCTCCCTGCTTTCACCTCCAATCCAAGAAAGATTTGTAGCCAACATATACTGTTTTGAGAGAAAAAAAAAAAACCTAGATTCATTGCTATATCAGTTAAAAAAAAAAAAAAATCAAACATCTCAGCATCCAAGCAACATAAATTAATCCAAACTAAGAACAGGAAACAGGGCATAGTATAGGCCACGGACAGAAATTCTGATTTGCTTTCCAACTTATTCTGCAAAAATGAAAGACACAACTATTCAGTCCTGTAAACTAGTTTATATGGTGTGAGTTTAGTTTATAACATTAACAGCAACGCAAGAAGGAAAGGAAAGCCATTTTAACAATGCACATTTTCTAACTGAACCTTTGTTCTGTACACATAAAGCCAGAAAAGGTTTTCAACATCTTCTGTACAATATTTCACTCTAAAAACCAACACATCAGGAGAAACAAACTGGAAAGCTTCAGAAAACCCTTACACATCTGCAAATTCTCTAGGCTTGAGGAATCAACCACCTTCATAGGAACAAAAAGCATTTTTAAGAAGGAAATCGTCAAAGGTCTGACTCACTCAGCTCCGTTGACTCTGTCATTCCTTCCTCCAGGGGATGGACAGAGACGCAGGCCCTCATCAGTGTATTAGTGTACCTAGCTGGTACCCAGGGCTTTAGTGGAAATCTGTGTCTCATGATCACCTCCCCAAAACACACGCAGAAGACCTTTAACATACAAACAGCTCACAATGACAACATCCAAGTCCTCTGACCAGGAGCTCCCACTGAGTACTCTGTTAATACCCAGGGGTCCACAGTTTCAGTCATCAACTCAAGGTAACAAGTGCGGGTGTCCTCTGCCAGGCAGACTTTCTGTCGTGGAAGAGTATGGAGTGGGAAGAGAAGAATTAGGTAAAAATAACATTACAAATCTTGTACCAGAAAATAGTCACTGAAGTTGAACAGAATACCTAAACAAAAATGGATGAAAGAATAGGAGAAAATGTTCAAACTAAATTCCAAATTACATGTAACATTAAAAATATTTCCCAGGGTCTTGGGCCACTGTGATCCACCTGGCTGTTACTGAAGAAACCAAACACTATCTCAAGAATTGCCTGAGGCGCTGGGCACGGTGGCTGTTGTCCATAATCTCAACACGTTGAGAGGTCGAGGCGGGAGGATCATTTGAGCCCAGAAGTTCGAGACCAACCTAGGCAACATAGTGAGATTCTGTCTCTACCAAAGAAAAAAAAAAAGAAAAAAAAATGTTGCCTGAATGATGAATCACCTGGATAGCTCAGCTTCCTTCAAGAGTCTTCTTTCTTTTCAGAAAGGACTTTTTAACTGGAAGACTACAGTTCTGCTTCCGGTTTCATACTTTAAATACAACAGAGTATGTTTCTCCTAAACATCAGAAGGTGAAAATTCCTTCTTTTACATCTTCAGCACTAACATCCTTCTCCTCTATGCATTTGATTTAGAAGTTCAAGAAAAGCAAAAAGAACAGAAACTCCAACAAAGGGCCACTCAGTGTGGCAGACACTTCAAACAGGCAGACGCTGCCATGGCACCTGATTCAGCAGTCAGAGGTTCAGGGTGGCAGCGGGGCTGAGGCCTTGTGAGATGGCATCTCTGATCAGGGTGGTGACCACCAACACAGGGAGCTCACAGAGGCAGGAGAAAGGGGGTGAGAGTGTCCAGTGTACGTACCCCTGCTTCTATTACAGTCGTGTTTCTTGTCTGCTAATAGCTCCTTATAAATGTGCAATCAAGGATAGGCGAGTGCCTTGGCATATCAGATTAGGAATGTAAAACATCAATATCACCAGACTGAGATGCCAAAACCAGAAAGTGATCACCAAGGAGTCCAAGGAATGGTTCCAGGAGCAGCCCATGCCAAAGTCACTGTGGTCATCTTCAGGCAGACCCTCTAGTCTCACCCATAACGCAGAGGTGGCAAAACAGACTTGGCCTGGCTAACTTCTGCCTTCTGCTTGGACACGTGTCAGCTGCTGTACAATTTCTCCAAATGCATAAAGATGACAGGAAAAAAGAAAGCAGCTGACCCCACTCCTGAGAATACCTATGCACTGTGATTTTTTAATGGACAGTCCAAACAATCCAAGCTCCATGAAACCTTGCATTCAGCTCCAAACCCCAACAGGGATGTTTTACAGACATGCAGCATTGCATGGCGGTCTCTTCTTTTCTGTTAGAGCTATTCGAAAATCCTCCATGAAGACACGCATGCAGACACTACCTTCCACTCTGTCACAGCCAGGCCAGATGGGAAGGATCACACCAGTCACAGGCAGGAACATGTAATCTCTGCACTGCTCATTTGAGAAAGTAATTATTATTTATCAAGTGCTTTCTAATAAGAGACTAACGAGGCAATTCAAACTAGGTTTTTAAAAAGCAGTAGCAAAAACACTTTTTTAAAGTAAAGGTTGAATATAATGATGTTAAGAAGCAAAGAGACAAATGTCCAGATGAGACAGAAAAGGCTCTCTGACTCCACATGAGATTCCCATTGAAATTACCCACTGAATACAAAAGCTGGGGAGAAACTCATACCATGACTAGGAGCCTAGGCTACATTCCATCTAGAGATATTTATTTCAGAAGAAAATAGGCTAGGTGCAGTGGTGCATGCCTGTGATCCCAGCACATTGGGAGGCTGAGGCAGAAGGATCACTTGAGATGAGGAGGTTGAGGCTGCAGTGATTCGTGATCACACCACTACATTCCTGACTGGGCGACAGGGCAAGACCCTGTCTCTCAAAACATGAAAAAAGAAGACAAAAATGTATTGAAAATAGTAAAGAAGATGTGGAAAAGATGGAAACTTGTTTGCCAGACAGTAATACCAACTTATAAAGCCAAAAATAATTACATCCTCAGGCTCTACAGGACAGACAAATAAAACAGACATGACATAAGAGCATATACAGTGTTTATATGTGCATACGTATAACCCAACTATTGTATCATAGTCACATTGGGAAAGGTCTAAGTAAAAACAGTGCAAGACGAAATCACAAAGAGGTTTCACAAGAGAAAATGTGAAGAGGTAAAGTTAAGCCAGAAGATACGCAATAAACTTTGAAAATGTTTTTGCAGAAAACGACAAAAGGTTACTATGTACCAAAGAGATACACCATCTTAAAAGCTTAGTAAGAAAATAAAACAAGTATCATGATACAAAATGGTTAAAGGAGAGTAATAAAAATTTCACAAAAGAACAAATGCAAACGGCAAGGAAACAGATACAAAGAAAAAATGTTATCCTCCAAATACAAATACAAGATATTCTCTATCATCTTAGCAGGAGTCTGAACACTCATCATGCTGGCAAGAAATGTGGAGAAACCCACACACTCCCCTCCAGAGAGGCATCATATTTTTGGCAGTCAATATGGAATATTATTCCAGGGTCATAAATATGATAAGACTCCTTTGATTGATAATTTCTTTTCTAGGAATTTACTGAAATAAAGATAATCACGAGTGCTTACGTTCCAATATATCCATCACTGCTTTGTTCATAAGCAGGATACAAAATGATATAAACTACATACATATACATGTGCATATGAACATAAAAGACTAAAAGAAAATCTACCTAAATGTTAAGAGTACATTGTATTGTCTTTAACATGTGGCTTTACAAATGATTTCTAGTTTGCTGTGGTTTGATTTCCTACAAGATGCATATAGAGTAGACAATCTCATAACCAAGCTCTGCTTAACCAATTTGCCAAATTAAAAGTCACTCTTCAGTGGGTGGGCTGCACCCATCATTACATGGTAGGCCTGCTAGAGTAGTGTGTTCTCAAACCCGTTCAGACCAGTTGTATTTATTGTACAATTGCATATTTAAATATGCTATGGGCCAAAGAAGTATGAGTGCAAAAAGAGAGTTGCTGTTCCTATGAAAACTCAATACAATGCTTTGTGTGCATTGCTAAAAAAGAAAATTACTGCCAAATTAGGTGAGGGCCAGACATCTGTCAATAGATTGAGAGAATTTTTTTAAGTATAAAGAAGCCTGTTCTCAGATGACTTTTCAAATATCTGTTAAATTCACATTTCTCTTTAAAGAACCCCAAACTAGGCCAGGCGTGGTGGCTCACGCCTGTAATCCCAGCACTTCGGGAGGCCGAGGCAGGCGGATCACCTGAGGTCAGGAGTTCGAGACCAGCCTGGCCAACATGGTGAAACCCCATTTCTACTAAAAATACAAAAATTAGCCAGGCGTGGTGGTGAGCGCCTATATTCCCAGCAACTTGGGAGGCTGAGGCTAGAGAATCGCTTGAACCTGGGAGGCAGGGGTTTCAGTGAGCCGAGATAGCACCACTGCACAGAGCAAAACTCCATCTCAAACTAAAAACTGTACACCCCACAGCACAGGAGTGAATTGGGACAGAAAGATGGTGGAGAAGTCATCAGAAACACATTCAGAGACATATGTTGAAGACATACATTTTTTTAGGTCAAAACGTAAATGCCTATGTTTTAGGTTAAAACTTTTTACAATTCTCAGTTTTAACTTTTCTCAATAAAAATTACAATTATTTTAGCACTGATTATAAGTCTTGTCATGTCAAAAAAGGTGGCTTCCTTCGCAGTCCTTTTACAACGAAGAAGTGAATGTTCTTTTGAGCAGAGAGGTGGCGGGATAGAAAGAAGGAAGGGGAGGAAAGAATGAGAAAAGTATAATTTTCTTTTTAAAGGAGTAGAGGGCCATTTAGATATACAAGCAGCAAAATTGAAAGTTTACAAAACCTTTTAGGATAGTTGATGCTCTAATGACTAATTATAAAGTCAATGCAGTGATTACAAAATCCCTTACCTGCCACAGAGGATTTGATCAAAAGACAGAAAAGTTTTTAATTCAAATTCTCTTGGACATATCGTTCCCCCAAAATCCTAATAAATCACTACAAGTTCCAAAAGAAAACAAAATAGCTAATAAATGATTCAGTAAATGTTTATGGAAATTAGCTGATGAATTTTGTGCTATAGCAGCACAGCAAAACCTATTGGTTTTTTGTACAGTAAGCCTGATTTTTTAAAAGCACTCATTTTTTGAGTCATAATTTATATACAATAAACTGTACATATTTATAGAACACAAATAAGTTTCAGAATCTGTATACACCTGTAAAACCATCCTGACAATCATGATGATGAACACAGCTATTAGCTTCAAAAGTTTTCCCATGCCTCTTTGTAAATCAGCTCCCTCTCAACTCTTGCTTTCCGCTCTCCTCTGGCAATCACTCATTCGTTTCCTGTCACTATCATTAGTTTGCATTTTTCCAGAATTTTATTTAAAAGGAACTCTATGGTATACACTCTTTTTTTTTTGGCCTGGCTTCGTTACTCAGCATAATTATTTTGAAATTGATCCCTCTTGTTGCATATGCTGATAGATCATTTGTCTTTGTCTTTCATGCTTAGTCTTAGTCCGCTGAATGGACATAACATGATTTCTTGATCCTTCCACATGTGGATGGACATTTGGGTAGTTTGAGGTTATTACAAATAAAGCTCACAGTAAAGAGTGCATGTATCCAATGGCCTGCCTTTGACGTTCACGTGAAAGTCTTTGCAAGGATGTAGCTTACATATTTCTCTTGGGTAAATGTCAAGTAGAATCACTGGGACACATGATAGGTGTATGATTAATTTTTGGAAGAAACTGCCATACTGTTTCCCAAAGAGGTTGTACCATTTTCCATTCTCACCAGCAGTGTACATGAGTTCCATTTACTCCACACGAGCTCTATGTGTGTTTTGTAGGACACGGGATCCCCTGTCTATGCAACATATACTAAGTACAGGTTTGTCTACTTTCTAGGAACTGGACAGAAGTTGACCATTCTAAATAATTACAAAGGTATATTTTTAATTTCTGCCCTCTCCCTGTAACACAGATTACAATAGAAGTGGCAAAACAGATCAAAAAGAACAAAATACATTTAATGAGTATTTACCATACGCCTGATTCTATGTATTCCATCCATCTTATAAATAACCTACAACAAGCCCATAAGGGTAGATACTAAAATTGAACCATCAAATCCATTTTACAGGCAAGAAAACTGAGGACAAACAAATTACCCATGGTCACTGAGCTACTTAAGAAGTGGTAGGGCCAGGATTTGAACCCAGAAGTCTGAACACTGCCCTAGCTCTTAACTACTCCTGTATCCCCTGCTATCAGTTATACATTCCTAAATGCTATTTGTTTTACAATAAATAATCCTGTGAACTATCTCTAGCATTCCTTTCCAGTTCTACCACAAAGATAATGGATTACGAATCTTTAAGAAAGAGATCATTTAACAAGCCCTGGAATATCTTTTTGCACTAAAGCATCACAGCAAATGTTCAATTCATACAACATTTCTACATAATATAAAATAATCAGAGCAATGACAGAATAGATGGTGATTAACTCAGTCCAGCAGATCTCACCTATTAAGTGGAGAAGTCAGTCCTAAGAAGTGAGGGGACATTATTTCAAAGAACATGGCTTATTTTTAACAAATTGCTTTTCTGGTGACAACAAGAAAAAAAATCTCACAAGCAAGCAGGCTCATTATCCACTGTATCTCAGACTGCTATGGTTTCACAAAACCCAATCCAGTTACTAAAAGGCCTTACCATAAAGACCCCCAGGGCTACAAGATAACCAGGTCAGCAATGTGTTGTGTTTTTAAAACTTCTGGGAGTTTGCTGTCATCGTTCTGAAAGGGTAAAAACAGAGGGCAATTTTGCAGCCACCTCTTTGTCTACAGAAAGCCTAAGAGTACAATAGGGACCAAGCATAGCACCTGCATTAAGGAGAAAGCAAGGAAAACAACACTTCCCAGAGGCAGCAGACTGTGACATTGACCATGGTATACAGAATATTGATTCGTAATCAAAAAAGAAGAAAGGATGGAAAAAATAATCAGCATCTCCCCAGCACTCTGACAAAAGGGAAGGAAACTGCTCTATTAGCAAGATGATGTACAGGTAGAAGGATCATAGAGTGAAGGAAGACTGTTCAATGACAAATCAACATATCTTTAATACTGGCTGCAAAGCACTGAACTAAGCTGAGGTGGGCAGGTAGATGCGGGGGCGGGGGTGGGAGTTTAGATACAAGCAAGAAGTAGGAAACAAGGTCTCTACCCCAATTTGAAGTCATCAAGTTGGGGAAAGGGATTGTACTTTACATAAAATCATGACACATACGGTCTCATATAATAATTATACACCACTGACATCTTTGCTAACACTATGTACAGCCACTTGCTAAGTACTTCCAAAATGGTGTTTCATTACAAAAATCATGAGATAGCCATTATTCTTATCTCCATTTTACAGATTATTAAACTGACTCGGGGGAAAGGTTCTAGGACAGGCTCCTGACCATGTGGCTAGTAAGTGGTAGAGCTGGGAACCCAATGTGGCTCTGGTAACTCCAAAACTGATGGTCTTAGCTACTAGGTTATAAAATCTCTCCGAAGGCTTGAGAAACTTGTGGGAGAATGATCCCTCTGGGTAGTGAAGGCCTGGAAGGCTTCGTGCAGGAAGGATAGGAGATTCTAGGGAAACTGAAAAGAAAGAGGTACTACAGGAAAAGGAGAGGACTTCAGAGAGAGGCTGGGCAACCACTTGGTGGGATGTGGTCAGGTCCCCAAATGTTAACCAATTACTTCATATGCCAAGCCCTGGGGACACAGTACTGAATAAATCAGACACAGTCCATTGCCCTCTGGGGACTACTGTCTATCAAAGGAAACAGGCTATTTCAACAAGAGTGGATGTCCCAGCCAGGGACATACTCCTGACACTCTTACGACACCCAGCATCCATACCTGAGCCTAGAGAAAACAGCAGGTGTTTCTGTTTCCCAGATGACATGGTACTGCCATAAACCAGTAGCATAAAGCCAGTTTTTTTCAATCACTGGGGCTCACCAGCTTAAACATTTTTTTCTTAATTTTGATGAAACTTGCATTATTTTAAATTATGAGGATATAAAGAGGCTTTATAAATATGTTAATATCACCCTATCTTAAGTTAGCACACTAGAACATATATGTCATCATAAGACATAATCACATCCCTCTTGCTTCTTGCCCACGGCTCTTCCCTTACTGAGAAACTCAGGCTTAGAGCCATCAGGTGGGAAACGATCAGGTAGGTGCCAGCCAGGGATGCAGGAGGGGGTGCCATGGTGGCCCAGAAAAGGGAAAAATTAGAAGGAAGCCCACTGTGTTAAGTTGGAATGTGAAGTATTGGTGTGAATCATGGGTTTCAAGTTAGACACACTCGTGCGTGTGCCCTGCAGCAGTGTGCACATACAGAGATACACAGGCGATCCTCATTATTTGTGGATCCTGTGTTTGCAAATCCACTTGTTAAAATTTACTTGTGACCCCAAAATCAATACTCCTGGCACGTTTGCAGTCCCTCACGGAGGAGTGCAGAACAGCAAAACATTTGAGCTGCCAGGCTTGCATGTTCCCAGCTGAGGTCACCCAGCAACACTCTGCTTTCTTGTTTCAGTCTCCGTTTCACAGTTTATTTAGTGCCAAGCTTTTTGCATCTTCTGCCTTTTGTTGATTGTGCTGTTTAAAATGGCCCCTAAACATAGTGCTGAGGTGCTGTCTAGCGTTCCTAAGCAGAAGGAGGCGGTGATGTGTCTTACAGAGAAAATGCATGTGCTAAATAAGCTTAGTTCAGGCTGGTGGCCATGAATTCAATGTTAATGAATCAACAATATATATTAAGTAAGGTATCTTTAAATAGAAACACACATAAAACAAGGTTATGTATTGACTGGCTGACAAAAATTTTGTGACCAGAGTCCTACAGGAACCCAAGCCTGTATTTCTCCTAGGAGCTATTTGCTAATTCAGTATTTGAAGATTTTTTACAGAATATAACTACTGTAATAAAACAATTACTGTAAATAACAAGAATCAATGGAATTCCTTAGCTCTGTCCACTGAGGTAGTCTAGGATGAGCGACATCCAATAGCAAAGAGCATACTTAGTGCTCAGATCTTGACTTCCGATTATCTTTTTTGCAATAAAAGAAATCAGGGCTCTGTGGGAGAGCCCATGGCACCCCCTCCTAAGGCTGGAGAGCAGGGTAAGTACAAGGTGAGCCTGGTAGGTCTTATTACACCAGAAAGTAAAGAATTGTTCAAAGAATGTTGGAGATGGATTGAAAGCACATAGTTTGAAAGGGTGCCTACTGGCTAAATCCAGAACAATTTGAACGTCAAAATAATGATAGTAACATTATAGCTTGATGAATAAAATAAGAAACATGAGTCCACACTGGTATAAATAAATGAATAAATAAAACGAAGTTTTCACGAGGGATGGGATAGCTACATAGTTTCAAAGTACCCCTCCACAAAGAGAATAACCTTTCCAGAGGCAAAAGCTAGCCAAGACCACCTCAGTCAAACCCCCGTCAAGTGACGAGGTGGGCACCATCAGCAACAGGACATCTAGATTGGGCACCACACGATGAGGTGCAAAAAGAACACGGTATCCCTTCTGTGATATTCCCGCCAATGACACATCAGCTGAATTCAAGAATGTGGAAAGACAAACCTCAACTTAGCGATACTCTACAAAACAACTGGCCTTTCACCTTGAAGCGGGTCAAGGTTATGAAGGTCAAGGAAAGGCTTGTGAACTGTTCCAGCCTGGAGGAGACTAATGGCACAAGATAAGTTAAGCCAACACATGACTCTGAACTTGACCCTTTCATTATAAAGGACATGGCTGGGACATTTGGTAAAACCTGAACGGCATCTGAGAATTAGATGATAGCAATTTTGATGATTGCACTATGGCTGTGTTCAAGAATATCCTTTTGTAGGAAATACCTGCTAACATAAAAGAAATGGTGGGTGATTGTGCATTAGGTCACCAACTTACAATCAAATGGTTCAGAAATCCTTCTTGTGCTGTATTTTCAGCTTCTTTGTAAGTCTGTGATTGTTTCAAAAACTTTTAAAGTATTTTTTTAAGGCTGTGTAACATAGAACAGTCAGTGTGACAAGGGAGGAGGCCCAGGCGGAACGTTCATCTTTTTTTCTTCATCTATCCCTGATGTAACCCCCCACTACCACCATCGCAAGCCCACAAACTCTCTAGGCTAGTGCCAGGCCTCTATACTCCCTTGCACAGCCTCAATGCCTACGGGAATTCTCTACCCAAACAGACCTCCTATTACCCATCTTATCCCTCCTCTGACTTCTGTCCGGTCTCCACCCGTAACCCCACAGGCTCTCCTTCGTTTAGAAATAATCTCCTCAAGTTCTCTCCTAGTCCCCCCCCTCCTCGTGGTCCATCCCATGTATCCGCAGGCCTTGCATTCACCAGCTCTGCACAGAAGCCAGATCTCTCCCTTGCACCCCTTATACAAGTCTACCCCCCACCTCCCCAAGGTCTTTCACAAGCATAGCAAATTCATCTTATTCAAAAATAAACTCATCACCTCTCCCTTGTCCCCATGTCTTCCCAACCTGCTTCCCTCCTGTGTCACTGATCTCAGTAACTTCACAATCCACCCACCTCCCAACACCAGAAACGGAGAGTCATCCTTGACACCAATGTTAACTCCTAAATCACTCTCAAACCTGTGCTTTCCTCCTACTCTATGACACTGCCATCCCATCGTCTCCTGCCCAAATTCCTGCAACAGCTTCCCAGCTAGGATCCTCACATCTCTTCTTACGCTCTTCAGTGTACTCTCCACATCCCAGCCAGTGGACTTCTGAAAATTCAAATCTGACTACAGCTCACCACACTTAAATCCTATAATGGATGCCCACTATTCTTAGGGAGAAGTCTAACACCACCCCCACCCCTTATTAGATATTCCAAAATCCATTTATCAACCCTAACTCTCTGGGTTAAACCCTCTGCACCAACTATATAAACACATTTTCCTTTTCCAACAATGCTGCCAACATCCAGCAGACTGCCTGGCACTTTGTAGATGCTCAATAAATGTTTGTTGAATAAATAAATGTCAATTAGAGTCAATTAGATGCAGGGGTGGGGTGGGGGGGTAGGGGTAGTAGACCAACTTAGTATTTCACAAACTCAAATCTTCAGATACGCCAAAGTATTAAACATATAACTCATGTCCTTGGCAAAAGCCAAACAAAAATGTCAGAGAGAGTTTTCATTAAATAATTGGCAGCTCAAATTCAAGGTCCTTGAGGTTAGACATTAGCAAAGAAGGGAAACAGTTGTTCACAGTCAAGCAGGCAGCAGTTACACCACAGCTGGCTGTTGCATGCCACAGCATGACTCAATTCCACTAATGTGTGGGTGCACTCCCCAAGGTGTGTGGATGGTGAACTCAAAAAGAGAGGTGTATGTGCGTACATACACATACACGGACTTGTGCACACACACACAAAAGAGCAGGGAAGTGGCGAAATTGGGCCTTTTCCACATAGGGGTCAAACAAACCCTAAGGAATGAAGACAAAATCACAGCTAAAAACCAAAAGGGCCCCTTCTACAGAAACTCACTTGGTACATGACAGTTTGAAAGGAGGGATCCTTTTGAACCTTTCGTTTATTATTCCTTATATTTTCTCTAAACTCCATTACGATACAGCCATTCTGGAGGCTTTGCTAAAGAATAGCGGCCAATATGCTCCCAACTTCTGTCATCCACTTTACTTTAGGTATTGCTGGAAATCAAAGGAGAGATGGAGTCAAGAAAGAACAATCCAAAGGCAACAAAATAAAGCTGTTTCAGCTTAAAACCATCAGGAAATGGAATCAGTAATCTAATTAAGAAGGTAGGTGGTGTGGGTGGGCTAGCATCATCCTTTCAAGCCTGAGAGGCCCTGTTGTCAGGATGACAAATAGAAAGCTACCATGACTTCTGTGACCCAAGGCTGCTCGATGCCTATTAAGCATGAAGAGAGATCTTTTCCCCAGCAGAAAGAGAAAGTCTAATAAGAAGCCAAGGGCGCTTGAAGGGCAGGAGCAAGCCCCACAAGCTCAAAAAGGAAGCAACATCCAAGGGACCCAGAATCACAGGTCAGAAAACTACTGCTGTGAAGAGGCATGAGTGGCCCAGCCATAAGGAAAACTCATCAGGAGATGAGGAAGGGGCAGAGGACTCCCGGCAGCGGTAGTGGTGACGGTGAGGAGGAGGATGATGATGATGGTGGCACCGGGGAGGTGGTGATGGGGACCACACAACAACAGTGGCCCACTGTGGAGCACTTGCTCTGTGCCAAGCCTGCACTGAGCATCACCTTACAACAAACACTGTGAGGAGGGTGCTATTCACTTCACTCCACACTACACGGCAGATGACACAGCTACAGAAACACTGACGCTACAATCTACACAGCTATTAAAGTGGTAGGAGTCAGGGCTTCGACCCAAGTCTGCCCAATGTCAAAATCAATGGCCATCTATTTGAAGTACTGTTCCCAGTTACTTGTGAATGACTGTTCTTATCCAGATGAAAAAAGGCAGTGTCTGGTGGTTAGGAAGTCAGCCAGCAATACTGGGGTGAAGGAATGCTGTATCACTAACCTTATACTTGGGTTAGCACAATAAAAGCTTCAGTAATGGATGACCAGGACCATATTCTGACTCATTACCCTCCATGGGGGAAATCAAATACTATTAGGCCTAGCTGGATTCTACCATCACTAAACATTTTTACTGTTAAACCACAGGCATTCCTTTCCTGGTATTATTTACAATAATTTCAACCTAAAAAAATATCTTTTTAGGCCGGGCGTGGTGGTTCACGCCTGTAATCCCAGCGCTCTGGGAGGCTGAGGTGGGCGGATCGCCTGAGGTGAGGAATTCGAGACCAGCCTGACCAACATGGAGAAACCCTGTCTCTACTAAAAATACAAAAAAAAAAAAAAACAAAAATTAGCCAAGCATGGTGGCGGGTGCCTGTAGTCCCAGCTACTTGGGAGGCTGAGGCAGGATAATTGCTTGAACCTGGGAGGCGGAGGTTGCAGTGAGCCAAGATTATGCCACTGCACTCCAGCCTGGGTGACAGAGTGAGGCTCTGTCTCAAAAAAAAAAAAAAAAAATCTTTTTGAAATGGTAAACAGTGTCTTCTTATTAGGTTCTCTCAGTCATCACTAGCACTACTGACTAACACTACTTAACTAGTGACACTGGTGTAACACTACTACCTCTAGACAAGTCTATCAAAACGTAGCACATGAAATGTATCTAAAGAAGGGAAATTCTGAGAGACTGCCCTTCTGCCCCTGATTGTGGTACCAGGCACATCTGAAGAGACATTTTGTGAACATGGGAAGGGTAGTTCGCTTGCAGCTTGGGGAGGCTGCAAGTCTAAACATCATATATTGATTGCCCAGATCTCTTTGCTGCTACGGTGTCCAACATGACTTAGACACACCAATGACATGGGCTTATGGGTGACTATGGTGTTCAACCGAGTCACAAGGAAGAAAAGCAGAGCACAAGGTTATCCACAAGAAGCAAGATCTCCTCATGGAGGAGGCGTGTGTCTGAGCTGGCAGGTCAAGTACCAGATTCTCAATTCAACAGCCTCTCATAGCAGCAGCCACAGCCTAACTTCCCTGATTCTGGTAGGAAAAGATGGTGCTGAGGATAGGGAGTAGACCGGAAGCTCAGCCCAAAGCCTGTTCCTCCCAAACTGCCAAGGATTCCTGATTCACTTGCCCATGGATTAAATGGACTCCAGCTTTAATTCCCTAGAGTAGATTCTGTGTCCAATACAGGAAATGTGAATAACAACAAGAAGCTCATTGCTTTTACTAGTTTATTAAATTTGTAAAATATTAGGTATAAAATACTCAGCCACAAAGGATAAGGAAACAAACTCAATTTATTTTAATTATATTTTAGTATAATACCATTTAGGCTAGGATATTTCATATAAACTATAGTATTGCCCAGTTTTATAAACTTAAACCTACACTGTAATTCACCTCATTCATAAACATGAGAAAATTTGACCTACTTTCTAATATATTCAGCTCCTTGTCTGCATTAATCTGCAGTGACATTTTAAAAGTTCCTCTAATAATTTCCATTATATGAAAATGCACTTTTCATTTACATCACCTTTGATTTTCTTCCCACAAACAAAATACTGTTTTTTCAACAGTCAGCCTGCAAATGTAGTAAGAAACAAGACATACAAGACAGCTGATACAAAAAGTTCACCTCTGATGGGGCTCAGTCTTGGGTTTCTTAATGGGGGAAAGGAGGAGGAGAAGGAGGAGGCGGCGGCAGCGGCAAATAATGAGAAAATTTTGCCCTAGGTCCACACGCTACAGGATAGTAGGTTTGGGTCTGTGCATAATCTGTGGAAAATCATAGAACACAGCTTTGAGAGATTAATATAAATCCCTTATCGAATAACATGAGCTCCATGCTTCCCAATAGTTCCGTAATCTCAAATAATTTTTTTAAAAAAGGAGAAGAAATCCACTTTCCACTCCCACAGCCTCCTTCCAACTACACACTGCAACCACCAACACCCTCCTGAACCTGGGCTCCTTCCCTCTTGTGAAGCTCTCTTTAAAACACTGTTGACAATCGACTTCCACCCTTTTTTTTTTTTTTTTTGAGACAAGGTCTCACTTTGTCACCTAGGCTGGAGTGCAGTGACTCAATCATGGCTCACTGCACCATTGAATCTTCTGCCTCCCAAGTGGCTGGGATGGGAGGTGCATGCCACTAACCACTACCCCCAGCTAATTTGTGTGTGGTATTTTGTTTGTTTGTTTGTTTTTGTTTTTAAGAAATGGGGTTTCACTTTGTTGCCTAGGATGGTCTTGAACTCCTAGGCTCAATCCTCCCACCTCAGCTTCCCACAGTGCTGAATTACAGTTGAGAGCCGCCATGCCCCGCCTTGACAACACTTTTGAGCAGCTCCCTCATATGTGCAAGAATTTTCTATGGCTCCCAAATGCCTAGAGCACAGGTTGACAAACTATGGCTCAAAAGCTAAGAATGGTTTTTATAATTTTAAAGGGTTAAAGGAAAAACCCAAATGAATATATTTCATGATACATAGAAATTTTATGAAAATCAGATTTCAGTGTCCATAAATCAAGTTTCACTGGAACACAGCCACACCCATTTATGACTTGTCTATGCCTGCTTTCTGTGTGCCAACAGCAGAGCTGAATAGCTGCAACATAGGCAGTAGCCTCAAATATTTGTAGTTGAGTCCTTTGCCAGAAAAGATTGCTAACTTCTGGCCTACACTGCAAAATCCGTAGCCTTTGGCCTAGCAATACAGGTCATCAAAATATCTAACAGACCTTCCTATAAACCTTATTTACTGCTACTTGAAGACATAATGTAGATTCCACCGAAATGTCCTTCTCTATTTCTCTCAAATGTGACTCCCTTTTCCTTTCCTGCTCCAAAGCTCTGTTCAATCCCAATAGTCTGTAGACATCCTGCTTTGTCTTTACAAAAAGAGTCACCTCGTATATATATTTAACTTCCATGAAGTTAAAAAAGAATAATGATTTTAAGAGTATCAAGGCTACTCTCTACAAAGCTATTTGTAATTATTAAAGATGGAAATTACCCAAATGTCCATGAATTCAGCACAGGTTGAATAAGGGAGAGCAAATCCACATAATGGAGGGAAGAGGCAGATGCACAAAGGAGTGAGGACTCTCTCTCTCTCTATGCCACTACAGAAGAAGAATTAGGGGAAATTAAATGAAAAAAGCAGAGCAGAGAAACGTGCATAGAGTATGCCTTGCTTAACTAAGAAGGGAAGGAGATACAAATACAAAAGTATAACACATTTGCTTACACACATTAAAAAAAAAAAAACACTACAAGGATAAACCGTAATTTTTTCCATTGTTACTTACCTATGGGGTGGGAGAAAATAGGATGGAGAGAGAACTGGGGTAAAACCAAACACCTTGGCAGGGCGCGGTGGCTCACACCTGTAATCCCAGCACTTTGGGAGGCCGAGGCGGGCGGATCACGAAGTCAAGAGATCGAGAGCATCCTAACACGGTGAAACCCCATCTCTACTAAAAATGCAAAAAATTAGCCGGGCGTGGTGGCGGGCGCCTGTAGTCCCAGCTACTCGGGAGGCTGAGGCAGGAGAATGGCGTGAACCCGGGAGGCAGAGTTTGCAGTGAACCAAGATCGCGCCACTGCACTCCAGCCTGGACGACAGAGCGACACTCAGTCTCAAAAAATAAATAAATAAAATTAAAAATTAAAAAAAAAAAGCAAACACCTCTAGCTACAGATTGAATGTTTCCCCAAAATTCATATGCTGAAACCTTATCCCCAATACTGTGATATTTGGAGGTGGGGCCTTTGGGAAGTGATTAGGTCATAAAGGCTCAGCTCTCGTGGAATTAGTGCCCTTATAAAAGAGGCCCCAGAGTTGCCTTTCCCTTTCTGCCACGTAACGATACAACAAGGCGGCTGCATCTGTAAACCAGCACGTGCACCCTCACCAGACACTGAATCGGCCTGTGCCCTGATCCTGGAATTCCCAGCCTCCAGAGCTATGAGAAATAAAATTTCTGTTGTTTATAGGCCACTCCGTTTATAGCAGCCCAAATGGACTAAGAGACTACAGAGTAAGATTTCATAGATGAGACTCTGGAACTCTGACAATACCGTACATAATTATTTAAAATTGAAATTGAAAAAAGGAACCTTTAAAAACATAAAATAAAATCCAATGAACCTAACTATGTATCCAGTTGGTGGCGCAATCACAGAGAGAAGGCCTATTCAAAATATCTTTGAAATATACTGTTGTGTATGCAGCACGAGATAAAGCAGATGAAAAAATATGACGGTATCACTGAGAACTGGATTTTTGGCACGGATGAAAGAACAGAGTATATAATTGATGAAACTAAGTAAAAATCCTGCCCATCTGAATTTCACATGGAAGTATCCGTATGAACTAATAATCTACACACACATCCTAGTTCTGTCCACTGTAAGTATCCAGAAGCAATGATAAATACAGTAGCAAGAAACATGCCTTGTTTCTATATTGTGCCTTCTAAATACTCAAGGAAACCAGGGCTCCTTGAGGAACTGGCAGATTTCAGTCTGAGGCAAGCAATGGGTAAGACAAATCCTGTAACATTTGATCTCACCAGAAAGTACATAAAAATACGAAAAATTCATGAGTCATGTCTAAAGGACTCGGGAGCCAATTTAGATTCCACTGGCCAAATACGGGACAATCTGAGCATCAACAAGTATATTAAATTGAAACACATCAATTAAATTACACTAAAAAAAGAAATAAAATCTCAGTGATCTGTTTTGGATGCTGCTGCCTTGAAAATAAAAAACATATTTATCCCGACTTTCCAAGATAAATTTCAGTGTGAACAAATAAACAATGAGAGTATAAAGTTATAAAGTTCCTCTTTATATAAGTATTCTAATACATAAACAAGGTAGGAATGATAGAATTAGAATACCACTATTTTGCAATCACTAATGAATTAAGAGATATAGGCAATGATCATCAATTGCTAATAATGTAACAGTGTACAGTTACTATGTGTTTCTCAATGAAAATACATCGCCTGCCTACGTGTATTCTTGCCAAAGAACAAACTAACAAAATAAAACACATACCCCAAGAGATCTGAGTCTGACCAAACCTTGAGATTCAACTAACAAATCACAGAAAATACAAGGAAGAGAGGAACATTTTAAACAGCACAATGGGAAAGCAACCACCAAAATCCGGACTGTAGAACAAAACTACAGTGGGGTTTCTCAACCTTGGCACAAATGACATTTTGGGTCAGACACATTTTTGTTGTGGGGGTATCCCATGTGTTGTACCATGTTTAACAGCATCTGTGGCCTCTACCCACTCAATGTCAGTAGATTCCCCCAGTTGTGACAACCAAAAATGTCTCCAGATATTGCTAAATATCCCAAGATTGGAAAGGAGAATTACTCCTGTTTGAGAATCTCTGCTCTAAAAAATAAACAACCCAGTTTCATCAACAAATCACAAGGGTCAGAGAAGGTATGGAGAGATAGAGAAGAAGCCTATAGATGAAAAGATTAGAGACATATTAACTAACTGCAATGAATAAGTCTCATTTGGATCCTGATTTAAAGAAATGTAAAAATTAAGACAATTGAGAAAATTTGAACATTAGCTTGATATTGGATAATATTCAGAAAATATTAATAACTTTTACATTTTTGGCACAATAAGATAATGTAGATAATTTTTAAGTTCTATCTATTTGACACATATACTGAAATAGTGACGGGAAATAATAAAGAGGTGCTTCAAAATAATGGGTGGGAAGAAGGAAGGGCACAGAAAAAAGACTGGCTCAGAATTAATCATCTTTGGACTTGGGTAATACGTGCACAGTTCTCTATAAAACTCTCTTCACTTTTGAATATGTTTGAAAGTTTCCTTTTTTAAAACTATGAATAAACAAATCTGGCAGGCGGTTCCATTCCCATTCCTCTCAGTGAGCATGTGAGCCCACGTGACCGTGGGAGGGAATATAGGAATTTATAGTGCCCTGGGCTTGTCAGTGCCTCTTGGGATCCTGTCTTGATGCTGAGAATGAGTCCATTGTTGAAAACATGGTCCTTAAACACAGGGGCCAACTGCTTAGCAGCAGGCTGCTCCAACACTGCAGGAAAAGTCCACTTGCTGGACTCACTGAGAGACAGAATACTGGCCTCTAATGTGGCACCTTCCTAAGGGGTATTCATGAGCAATTTTGTCTACAAGGAATTTTTGCCTGATGTGCTGAATTTAGTTCATCCCAAGTAAGGTTTCACTGCATTGCACCAAAATTTTACTCATCCTGGGAAAAGCCCAAGTTGCTGCACAACCTCTGTGAGCTCTCCCATCAGTCCTGAACAGCCCTCCTCAAGACTTCATTCTAGGTGAGAGAAAACTAAACTTCTGTCCTGTATAACCCACCGTTGTTTTCAGTCGTTTCAACTACAAGGAGCAAAAACTCATATTTACTCAGCGGGAAATCCCACCTCCTCTTGGAAAGCTGCTCTACCCACTCTAGCAATATCCCCTCCTTCCTCTCAACTTTCGTTCTGCTCCTTTGTCATCTACCACAGACCCCTCCGCACTGCAGTGTTTTTGGAAACATGTAAACAAAACAGAACAACGCCCAAGTCATTGTATCCTCCACGGTCAATTTTTATTTCCTTCCTAGTTTAGGGTATTGAATCCACCTCCCCTGAATCCAAACTTCTGAGAAGAGTGGCCAACAGGGACAGCAAGTGCTCACTCCCACGTTCACACAGCTCACCCTCTGTGCCGGCAACAACCTCTCCAAAGGGAAGGCAAACGAACCAAGCATCCGGACCACCTGGGTGACCAGAGCCAAAAGTTCTCCTGCAGGAGAGACTGAGTCACTCCTCATCCCTTAGAGATAAATAAACTGAAGAATATAGAACATATCTGGGAAATATTTAGGATCAGGTAAAAAGGCTTTGTCAACTTCACTGATGTTTCCTTCTCTTGATGAACAGCTGGGGTCTGCCTCAGATTTAAATTTTCCAAATAGATTTGTGCCACTAAATCATTTGTATCCAGGTTTCACTGGATTTGTAAAGCTGTGAAGATTACTGATCTTTGTATAATAGAGTAAAAGCTGTCACATACAGATTACAAGTCTATCTGCTCAGCATTCTGTCCCGTCCTTACGACCAATCAATATAAAAAATTTCAAGTCAGAGTGAGATCACCGTTAAGTTAATGGTAGGGTAACCTTGGACTGCTTGTCACTCTCAAGTTTAAATGTGGGACATCACCCTTGGTCATCACTGCAACCAGTTAAATAGTGACTCCCCTCTATCCCTTAAGACTTGACCTCACTAAAGCCAAACGTCTCCTCCTTAAGTAACTGAGGCCCAGCTCTAAAGATGTTTCCTTTTATTCAATACCTGTTTGGGGGCATAAACATCACTGGCCAAGATGTTTGGAAAAGAAGCATATTTGCACGGAGACAGCACATGTTAATGCCACCACCTTGGCCTGACAAAGAGGTGACAAGGAGGAACTCCATCCACAGCCACCCAATCCTCAATGTGCTATTCCAGGGGAAAACAGAGAAGAACTCTTTGGTAACAGGTCTGTGGAAAGACTCTTGGTTCCATGGTCAAGGCTTCATCTAGTTCTGTCTAGTGAGGAGGAGTGGGAAGGACACCAACACTGTGCACGGGTCCCATCGCCCAGGGCACCTGCCATCCATCCGGTCGCTACCATAGGAGGTAACTCACAAATACCAGGATACTAAAAGATTTATTCAGACCACCATTCTGAATTTACTTTGAACACTTCTATTTTCTCTCCATTCCTGAGAGAAAATTCCATTTCTCTCAGGAATGGAGAGAAAACTTGATTATCTTTCTAAACTTTCTTCCAAAATAACTACAAAAATATACGAGGCATTACAAAAGTCAAATGTACTTGACTTACACACACACACTTCAGGCTATGAGAAAATACAATAATGGTCATTGACAAAACACCTTTTCCCACTTACCAGCGGGGTTGGGTAAGAGGTCCAACTTCTCACATCAAATTCACCAAGGGAACATCAAGCAGAGAAGGATGTTCCCCTGTCCACGCACAGCAGAATTCTTTAGAATGAGCTCCTGGCCATAAGGCACACCCACGACAAGGACAAGGCTGGGAACGAGGCAGAGCTGACTCTGCTAGAGCAGTAGTGATTTTCTGGGGTAAAGACGGAGGTCTGTGGAGGAATTCGTGCAAGACGTGGCAGAGACAGAGAAGTCTTTTCCTACCTATAAAACACAGCCGGCCACCATGCTCTCAGCCTGCCCCAGCATCCAAGAAGCACTTCCCACTACAGGAAAGGTCTCAGAAGTCACCCACCCCGGGTCTAACTTCTTTGTGTGTGAAATGTCAGTGACAACATCTGTTCTACAAGGCTGGTGTGAGAATTTCAAGAGACACCAGGCTTCAAGGATGTAGGTGCCTAAGACATCAGGTCCTCAATAAATGATGGCAAATTTTATAGATCAGGCCATTGCCCCATCCAAGACACCACAGCCTGGGCTGATTCTCCAATACAGGTTGAGCATTCCTAATCTGAAAATCTGAAATCTGAAACGTTCCAAAATCTGAAACTTTCTGAGTGCTGCCAAGACACCACAGGTGGAAAATTCCACACCTGAACTCATGTGACATGTCACAGTCAACATACAGTCAAAACTTTGTTTCACGCACAAAATTATTTTAAATGACGTATAAAATTACCTTCAGGCTATGTGTATCAGGTATACGTAAAACATAAATAAACTTCATGTATAGACTTGGGTCCCATCCCAAAGACATCTCATTATGTATATGTAAATATTCCAAAATCTGAAAAAAAAAAATGAAATCTGAAGCACTTCTGGACCCAAGCAGTCTGGATAAGGAATGCTCAAGCTGTAGTAATCACGAGCTTTCCTTGGCCACTGGCATTTGCTGAGCCCTGTGCAGCGTGCCTAGAAATCAGCCTGCCCTGACCGAGGAGGGCAGGCTGTGAGAGCAAGACCTCCAGAAACAAAGTGGGCTCCTGAGAGAGGTGATGGGTTGACTGAGAACCTAGAAGAACCGGAGGCTAGCTTCAAGACAGCTGCTGCGGTACAAAAGGGGAATCCATTTAAACATACTCCACTGAGGGGCAAAAGGGTGAGGACTTCAGGCTCTGAGGATTAGAATCCCACTTTACAACTAGGTTCCGATGGGAACAGCATCTACTTAATCGTAATAGAGGAAATACCACTTACTGGTTTTTACCATTCAGAATCTAGAGATAAAATCATGGAAGCCTTTAAAGAGTGAGACTGAAGAACAGAATATAGGTATTACAAACCTTGAGAATATAAAATTAAAGGTACAGCTGCCTGAAATTGAGGGGTTGGACTGGGAGCATGTTGGTGGGAGACAAGAAATAGTGTGTCAAGGAGACAGAAAAAGAAACAGGCTTGCTGCCTGTGTCATCTGAGGGTGCAGAGGGGGAACAGCAGTACCGAAAGCAAGAATCAGCTTTAGGGAGGCAGGGAGATGGGGATGGTTAGAGTGAACTAACAGCGTGATCTGCCATCCCAACAAGCCACCATCAAACAGCCTTTAAGACTGACGAAGTGAGGAGCTGAGCTGCAAGCACCATGTTTATATGTGTAGAAGCCACCATAAAAGAAGCAAAAACGATCTACAGGAAAAAAAGTAGTTGGCTCTAAGAAGTAGAAGTAAGTGAAGGAAGGCAAGATGCTGTTGCTTTTCACTATAAGCTTTTCTGTAATGTTTCCTACTTTTAGCCATTTGCATGCAATACTTTGACTTAAAATTTATATTTATTATTATTATTATTATTTGAGACAGAGTCTTGCTCTGTTGCCCAGGCTGCTGGAGTGCAGTGGCACAATCTCAGCTCACTGCAACCTCTACCTCCCAAGTTGAAGCCATTTGCGTGCCTCAGCCTCCAGAGTAGCTGGAATTGCAGGCACGCACCATCACGCCTGGCTAGCTTTGGTATTTTTAGTAGAGACGGGGTTTTGCCATGTTGGTCAGGCTGGTCTCGAACTCCTGACCTCAAGTGATCCACCCACCTTGGCCTCCCAAAGTGCTGAGATTACAGGCATGAGCCACTGCACCCGGCTTTATAATTAAACTTTTAAAATATATTAACAAATAAAAATTATAGAATATGCTATAACGTGTCATTTTTAAATATGTATGTCATAGAATGACTAAATCAAGCTAATTAACATATGTATTACCTCACATTTTTTTTGTGATGAGAACACTTAAAATCTACTCTTAGCAATTTTCAAGAATACATTTTTTTTTTTTTTTTTTTTGAGACGGAGTCTCGCTCTGTCGCCCAGGCTGGAGTGCAGTGGCGCAATCTCGGCTCACTGCAAGCTCTGCCTCCCGGGTTCACGCCATTCTCCTGCCTCAGCCTCCCGAGTAGATGGGACTATAGGCGCCCACCACCGTGCCCGGCTAATTTTTTGTATTTTTTAGTACAGATGGGGTTTCACTGTGGTCTCGATCTCCTGACCTCGTGATTCGCCTGCCTCAGCCTCCCAAAGTGCTGGGATTACAGGCGTGAGTCACCGTGCCTGGCCAAGAACACATTATTAACTGTAGTCACCATGCTGTGCAACAGAGCTCTTGAACTTATTCTTTATATCTAACTGAAATTTTGTATCCTTTGAACAACATCTCCCCAGCACTGGTAACCACCTCTCTCTACTTTTCTGAGTTCAACTTTTTTAGATTCCACATGTAACTAAGAACACGGGTATTTGTCTTTCTACGCCTACCTTATTTCACTTAACGTAATGCTCTCCAGGTTCATCCATGTTGCTACAAATGACAATTTCCTTTAAGGCTGAATAGTATTTCACTGTGTATGTATACCACATTTTCCTTATCTATTCATCCAATGATGGATACTTACGCTGATTCCATATCCCAGCTACTGTGAACAGTGCTGCAATGAACATGGGAGTGCAGACATCTCTTCAACATGTTGGATTACCAGATCATACGGAAGTTCTATTTTTAATTTTTTGAGGAGTCTCTAATCTGTTTTCCATTATGACCATATTAACTTACATTCTTTCCAGTGATGTACAAGCATTCCCTTTTCTCCACATCCTCGCCAACACTTGTTATCTTTCATCCTTTTTTTTTCTTTTTTTGAGATGGAGTCTGCACCCAGGCTGGAGTGCAATGGCGCGATCTCAGCTCACTGCAACCTCTACCTCCCAGGTTCAAGCGATTCTCCTGCCTCAGCCTCCCAAGTAGCTGGGATTACAGGCACCCACCACCACGCCTGGCTAATTTTTGTATTTTCAGTAGAGATGGGGTTTCACCATGTGGCCAGGCTGGTCTCAAACTCCTGATCTCAAGTGATCCCCCACCTCAGCCTCCCAAAGTGCTGGGATACAGGAGTGAGCCACCGCACCCAGCCCATCTTTCATTGTTTTTATGGTAGCCATCCTAACAAGTGTTGAGGTACTATCTCGTTGCGGTTTTAATTTTCATTTCCCTGATGATTAGTGATGTTGAGTATTTTTTCATATACTTGCTGGCTATTTGTGTATCTTCTTTTGAGAAATGTCTATTCAGATTCTTTGCTCATTTTTAATAGGGTTATTTGTTTTCTTACTATTGTTTGAGTTCTTCGTATATTTTGCATAGTAACCCCTTATCAGATGCATGATTTACAAACATGTTCTCCCATTCTGCAGGTTGTCTCCTCACTCGTTTCCTAAGCTTTGCAGAAGCTTTAGTTTGATGTAATCCCATTTGTCTATTTCTGTTTTCATTGCCTGCACTTTTGTGTTTATATCCAAAAACATCCTTGCCCAGACCAATGTCACAGAGTTTTTCCCTTATGTTTTCTTTTAAGAGTTTTACTGTTTCAGGTCTTACATAGATGTCTTTCACCCATTTTTAGTTGATTTTTGTATATGATGTGAGATATGGTCTAATTTCATTTTTCTGCATGTGGATATCCAGTTGTCCCAACACTATTTATTGAAGAGACTGCCCTTTCCCCATTGTGTGTTCTTGGCACCTTTATCAAAAATCAATTGAGGTGGGCGAGATGGGCATGGTGGCTACATCTGTAATCCCAGCACTTTGAGAGGCTGAGGTGGGAGGATCACTTGAGCCTAGGAGTTTGAAACCAGCCTGGGCAACATAGGGAGACCCTGTCTCTCCAAAAAAATTAAAAATTAGCTGGGCATGGTGGCACATGCCTGTAGTACTAGCTACTCAGGAGGCTAAAGTGAAAGGATCGCTTGTGCCTAGGAGATCAAGGCTGCAGTGAGTCATGATCTCACCACAGCACTCCAGCCTGGGTGTCAGAGAGAGATCCTGTCTCAAAAACAAAACAAACAAATAACAACAATAAAAATCAATTGACCATAACTGTGTGGACTTACTTCTGGGCTGTCTATTCTGTTCCACTGGTCTATGTGTCTGTTTTTATACCAGTACCCATGCTATTTCAATTACTATCACTTTGTACCATATTTTGAGGTAACATAGTATAATGCCTCCAGCTTTGTTCTTTTTGCTCTAGATTGCTTTGGCTATTCAGGGTCTTTTGTGGTTTCATACAGATGTTTCTTATTTTTAGCCATTTGCATACAATGTTTTGACTTAAATTTTTTAAATAAAAGATCCTCCATAAGACCATTGTTTAGATCACAACAGCAGGATTTTCCTCAACGTTTATCAGGCTTTATAGTGGTGTGTTGACAGCACTGCAGCTGGCCTTACATGTGTTTATTGTAATCTTAGTAAAGTCATGTTTACACTCTATAAGTAGTACACTACTTATTTTATGGATTTCGAAAGCTGTCCAATTCTGATTTGTTGTAAAGAGAATAGAATGGCTTTAATGGCCATTTTAGATCTTCACAGTATGGAATTTCGCAGCTAAAAAAGAACAGTGATTGTTTTTAAAGGTTCAAGTTCTATAGAAAAATACTCAATTGCAGATAAATGTATTCTAGAGTCATCGAGTCCATGAAATCCAATCAATTCTTACATAGAAAAGTCTCAAATCTGGAGTTCTCCAGGAGGGCTTCTTAATGTGGAAAGAAATTAACTGATGAACATAATTAGCCAAAAAATGCAAGGAAACAGCATACCCTATTATACCATGGATTAGTAAGTTTAATTATGAAAAATAGCCTGGAAATTGTTATTGTTGTTCTGAAACATTTACTAAGCACAAACAGCAGAGTGAGGAGCGCAGCCTAGGTCCAGGAATCTTGATTGACAGCGCTAAGGAGGACTCTCAGTCACTCAGGGAGCCTGCAGGTGGGAGAGCAAATGATGTCTGCAGTCATCAAGAAGCATAATCCAAAGAATCAGCTAATGGAAGGTGGCAGGAAGACAAAAGTGCATAACAGGTTACATTTTTAATGAAGTAAAGGAAGCATGGAACAACTTCTCTTCACTGATGTCATAGCCCTTAAATGACTGGTACAGAATACAAAGAGCTGCAAAGATCCTCCTTTGAATTTCACAGATTCAACAATTCTCCCTAAACAGCAGTGGGAACTAAAAATTCCCTGAGAGACAAAAACAATATTTTTCATTGAAAATATATTTTAAAATATTTTTCTTACAAGCCTTCAGGGAACACAGAGATAAGGTCAGAATATTGCATTTAATCTCAAATCCAGAATATATCACAAGTCATTACATAAAATGCTAAACAAATCATTTAGCATTCCCCCACCCCATCTATCAGTCTCTCTTTTCTCACATGCACACACATCCACGAACGCATGTAACTCTTTAAAGCATCATGTTTATTCCTGCAAAGCGTGGCCATCTCAAATTCTCAATTGCTCATCCCTACAAGATCTCATCCAGAATGTCTTAGCCTTATGAAAGGCTCAAGAACATGACTGATTGGTTACATTGTTCATTCATTAACTTTTATTCAGACTTGGATTGGTCCACATCACTTAAAGCAATTCTCCTTCCTCTGGTTTACGTCAAAACAAAAGCTCCTGCTAGCATTTATTCAGACTTTATATACTTTCAGACATGTTAGGACTTCAGGCAATCTCTCATATTACTATACATTTAAAACAAATGTTTCTGTTGTTATTCAATACAGCTTTTTCCTAAAAAGGGAAAAGAATAAATATTCCTGCGTAGAGGGAACCCATGTGAAGCATACCAATTAGGCAGTAAACCAAGAGTTGACACAACAGAAAACAAATAGGTAAGTCTGTCAAATTTCATTTAGGTTTTCCAGGAAATCAGAATGTTAAGACAAATGAAAGCCAGAAATCACTAAGAGAGAATTTCAAAGGACTGAACCACCATATTCCAATCAACGCAGAGTACACGTAACTTCTCAGGACTCTCAGAAGCAGCTAGGATTGTGCAGGCTTCTTGGAACAGGTATTGCTGCTCTTCCCCACATCATTTTACTGTGCTAAATAATTCAGTCCTTTATTCCCTCTGTCTTCTTCCCAACCTCCTCCTTATACACATCCCCATACCCCAAGGAGAAGTAAACAGAAAGCACAGTTTTCCATTTCCCACAGATGACGGCTTAAGAATTCACCTAGAACACTCCTTTCAGATCTGAAGTCTTGGTAAAGGCATAGATCTGATGTGTTTCCTGTCCACTGTGCCCCAGGTCTTTTAGCCAGATCGAACCACTCGGCACCCTCTGGGGGTCCTCAAAGGACAATATCCAACCCTGGATTCTCACATGGTCCTCTGGTCAGGCAAGCTCTTCTCCATCCTGAGCACACCTGATCCCACTGCCATCAGCTGGCAACTCTGAGCTGTGCCCACGACCTCCACACCCAGCCTGGAGCTCCTCACACCCAAGGTATGCACTGGTCTCCTTGGAGTCTGGTATTCTACCCGCCTCACCCCTGGCTCTCAGCATCCCCACATGCCAGTCAGATACTTATCTGTCAGATCACACCTGGCCAGAGGCTGCCCCACAATGGTGGGAAGGAAGGGGTCTGTATACTTCCATCAGGTTACTTAAAACTGTCAAGTTTTATCTTTACCTTGACCATGGTGTGACTCAAAGCTCAACTGGATGTTTGCATAAATGGGCCATTTTTACTTAAGGTTCCCAATAGAATCCCTTCTGTTTGGCCCTCTGACCTCTCTAGTTTGACCATGCCAGCTGTCACAGCATTTTCTGGAAACAGGCAATGTACAGGTAAAGTACCTTTCTTTCCTGCTTCAGAGGAATGATACATACGGTCTTAGAGGCAGAAGAGCCCTCAGCAGTCATGTGCCCCAGTATTTCCCAAACACCAGTTCTCAGACCAATTTTGGTTAGTCTATGGCTGCTAGTCACTGGACTACAGAGAAATGAAGAAGACACAGGAAATAAACAGCATTTTCATAATGCTAAATACGTACAATCTGAGGACAAATTCAGGAATAATCCTATTCTTTTAGTATTATTTTCTCTTTGGCAGAATTATATTAGTAGATGGTAGTTATTTTGTGAAAATAAATCTTTGATTATTAAAAATTCCACACACAAAATACAAAGAACAGTATGTAAATATATAGTGAACCCTCATTCACCTATCCAGCTTTAATCATCAACTTTCTTTATATACAGCCAAAAAAAACTAGAAATAGGTCCTGACATTTTTTTTCCTATTCCACAAAATTTTAAAGTAGAGGCATGACCAGGTTAGACCAATCTACATAATTTACAAATGAAGAGAAGGAAACAAAGATTAACTAACCTGTCCCAAGTTCTGCAGCTGGTCAGGAACAGAACTGATACATCTGGGTGTGCCATGATACAGCTACCGAGTAAGAGCATCAACTAAGACCGGCAGAAGAACCCTGTGTCTCTGCCCGGGATACTTCATACACACTACTTGGGATCACACACCCCACCCCCCCCCCCAGGACAACCAAAAATGGAAAACAATAATCTACAACCAAAGTTTACTTTATCTCATGCTAGAACAATTGTTTCCCAACCATGGAGGGCTCCAGGAACCACCAACCAGTTTCAGCTCAAAGACTACTGGAGGCCAGGTGCGGTGGCTCAAGCCTATAATCCCAGCACTTTGGGAGGCCGAGGTGGGCGGATCACGAGGTCAGGAGATAGAGACCATCCTGGCTAACACGGTGAAACCCTGTCTCTACTAAAAATACAAAAAATTAGCCAGGCGTGTTGGCGGGCACCTGTAGTCCCAGCTACTCGGGAGGCTGAGGCGGGAGAATGGCGTGAACCCGGGAGGCGGAGCTTGCAGTGAGCCTAGATCGTGCCACTGCACTCCAGCCTGGGTGACAGAGCAAGACTCCGTCTCAAAAAAAAAAAAAAAAAACAAAAAACAAAAAACAAAGACTACTGGAGATATCAATGACAGACTAGATAAAGAAAATGTGGTATATATACACCGTGGGATACGATACAGCCATAAAAAAGAACAAGATCATGTCCTTTGCAGGAAGATGGATGGGGCTGGAGGTCATTATTCTCAGCAAACTAATACAGGAACAGAAAACCAAATACCACATATTCTCACTTATAAATGTGAGCTAAATGATGAGAACACACGGAAACAATGAGGAAGAGAGAAGAGCAACACACACTGGGGCCTACTGGGGCGTGGAGGTTGGGAAGAGGGAGAGGATCAGGAAAAATAACTAATGGATACTAGACTTAATACCTGGGTGATGAAATAATCTGTACAACGAACTCCCATGACACAAGTTTACCTGCGAAACAAACCTGCCCATGTACCCTGAACTTAAAATAAAAATAAAAAAAAAAAACCACTAGAAGTTTCTACATTAATTCCTTACCCAGCACTTACCTCCTCACATCACACTAAGAAAAGATTTATGAAGCAAACCAGTGTGAATGAATGAGAATTCACACTATAAGGTCCGATATGATTGAAAAAACAACAACAACAACAAAAAAAACCCAGCTACTCAGCTCCTCCTCTGGGCCCCTTACCATCACCTCACCAAGCTACTAGGAGGAAAAATCAGACAGGAATGGGAATACTACGACCGGGCACTCTTCACACCTGCCTTGCAAAACCACAGTGAAGATGAAATGAGACAGCATAACAGACAGCAGTTTCAACACTTTATAAAACTATACCAATGCAGGGGGTTGGCCAATTGATAAGAATAAAGTATCTTCGTGAAAGGACTTACCTTAAATTCTCAGTTTCTATTAACAGCAGATTTCCCTGAAGATATTCTGAAGCATGTGAGAAGCCTCCTGCAGCATCTAAAATCATAATAAAAATCATCAGAATCAAGTAATGTTTCTGAAAAAGAATCTCAATCTATACATTTGGTCATTTCCCCCACACTGAGCATGAAAGGAAATAACTCAGGAAACAATGAATTTCCGCCACAACACATGGGCTGGGAATTTTCTTTACCCACAGGGAATTCAGGTCCCAAGACACTTATTTTGAAGACCAAAATTATGTTACTGCTGGCAGAGAGACAAAACACATTTTCTTCTTCCTTGTGGTAGGAATGCTTTAATGGCTTTGAATTTAAACAAAAACCAAATACAGACATCTACCTCCCTCAATGACGAAAACAAAAATCTCAGGCACTGCACTCTGCTTCTTTTTAAAATTAGTTTACATGAGGTGCTCTTGTCTTCTTTTTTTCCTATTTAGTTCCTCTAACACATCTGTGAAGTGGTCCCTTCTTGATTTTGCTGTTCCCATGTGGCTCCTGGTTCTCTAAGGCACTGGGAACTTGCTCCGTGGAAACCCAATTTGAAGCAGAGAAGCACTATAATCAATTGTAGAAATCAACAAAATGGCCTAGCCACAGTTAAGGAACAGGCGCCTGTGTGAGAACACGCACACGTTATCTACGAAACAGAATAAACATCCAGATACAGAACGAAGGATTCATATGAAACAGTCCCAAGTACGTGCAATCAAATCTGGGTGGGTATGACAGACTAGTTAACAAATGGTGTTGTTTAGCATTTAGGAGAAGAAAACTACATCTCTCTCTCCCTACTTATGGAAGAATAAACTCAAAATAAAAGCAAATGAGTAACCAGTACTCATTTGCTAGTTTGTTATTTTATTTTTTGACAAAAGTATCATTGTTTTTAAAATTTCTGTTCTATTTTTGCCATTCAAAAATTTTAGATTAAAAAAAATTGTTACTAGCTACATGTCTCAGTCCTTTATAGCTGCATATTTTGGTGTCATTCTTAAAAAGGCCTTCTCATATATATATATATACATATACACACACATATATATACACACACACACAAATATATATATATATATATATATTTTTTTTTTTTTTTAAGATGGAGTCTTACTCTTGTTGCCCAGGCTGGAGTGCAATGGTGCCATCTCGGCTCACTGTAATCTCCGCCTCCCGAGTCCAAGCAATTCTCCTGCTTCAGCCTCCCATGTAGCTAGGGAGGTGCCCATCACCACACCCAGCTAATTTTTGTATTTTTAGTAGAGACGGGGTGGGGGGTTTTACTATGTTGGCCAGGCCGGTCTTGAACTCCTGACCTCAGGTGATCCGTCCACCTGGTTCTCCCAAAGTGCTGGGATTACACGTGTGAGCCGCTGCGCCCTTATTTCTTTATAGTAACAAAAACAGACTAAGATAGTCTTAAAAATAAACAAGAAAATTAATATTCCCTTCAAAATGGATAAAGCGAATTAACAAATTTTTCATGAATCTTAAAAAATATAACAACAAGAAACATATGAAAAGATAGCAACTACACTAACAATAAAAATATGTAATTTTAGGCCAGGCGCGGTGGCTCACGCCTGTAATCCCAGCACTTTGGGAGGCGAAGGCTGGCGGATCACGAGGTCAGGATATCGAGACCATCCTGGCTAACACGGTGAAACCCTGTCTCTACTAAAAATACAAAAAATTAGCCAGGCGTGGTGGCAGGCGCCTGTAGTCCCAGCTACTTTGGGGGCTGAGGAAGGAGAATGGCGTGAACCAGGGAGGCGGAGCTTGCAGTGAGCCGAGATCACGCCACTGCACTCCAGCCTGGACTGCAGAGCGATACTCCGTCTCAAAAAAAAAAAAGTAATTTTAGAAAATGGAGACCTTATTTGTACCTATCAGATTGGTAAAGATGACAAAGACTGACAATAAATAACCAATGTTATAGGCACTTTCATGAACGGAATATAAATTGGAAACATCATTCTCGTAGCCACCTGGGAGATTATGTCAGCATATAAGATGGCATGCCCTTTGATTCAGCAATCCTACTTCTAAGAATTCACTCAAGGTAGATAATTATGGAAGCAGGGAGATGGATACACATGGCATTGTTTATAATTATGAAAGGAGGAGGATGAATGCCCCTAAAGGCCCACAGATATGAGACATGTTGAGTAAACCACATAGACATTGAAAACAATGTTGGAGGTCTATATTTATTGATATGAAAAGATATCCATTATCTACTTCTGAGTGAATACAATAGGTAAATGACCACATGCAGTATGATTCATTTGTGGGTGTGTATTCTTGGATGTCCAGAGATGTCTAGAAGGATGTTTATCAAAATAGTTATGATTCTGGTTATCAAAATGTTAGATGATTTTTACTTCTTATACTGTTTGAATTTCATAAAATGAGCAATCATTATTTTTCTAAAGAATACAATGGAGCTACTTAACTTTTAAAATCTCGTGTTGAAGTTAAGGAATATACGACATCAATGTCCACTCTCCTCCTCTATCACAATTTTTCCTCCCTGACTTTACTGACATTCGTGCACACATGTGCTCTTAGTGAACACTGATTAGGGAGTTACCTTCCTCAAATCAGCTGCCATTCATTTCCGAGGGTCATGTCACCCCTACCTTTGGGTCCCTAAGATATTCTATATCCTTCTTATAAATCTCCCTTTTCACTTATGCTAGCTAGAGTGAGTGTGTTACTGTGACCAACGGAATCCCATCTATCTTTTTCTTTTCCATCTATCTTCTCAATCATCCCATACCATTTGAAAACACAGTAATCCTGTAGTCATAAGAATGAAGATTTACCACACAATTTCAACTAATGTTTATGTACTACAGCTAAAGTAACTGAAGAAGCTCAAAGCTGCTATGAAAATAGGCAAAAAACTATTTCAAGAGACAGGTAGATTCATTCCTGACTAACAAGGGAATTGATGAAGAGATTTTCTGAAGAAGAATAAAAACGAAGGAGACACAATTGTACAGATGGGCCATTCCTTGTGGTTAAAATACTTTCCATTATAATATGTGTAACCACTTCACAGATTTATTTTTATTGGGTTATATTTATAAATGAAATAATTTTTTCTATGGAGATTATAAAATACAGAAATGTATCCCTGTAATGGGCCCATAAAGTTAACTTTATCTCTAGCAAACAAATTTATTCTTCTCATTTTGCTTTATTTGTAAGTTTAGGAGTCCCATGTAATACATGTATCTTCATAATGGCATAATTATAAACTTGGCTAAAAAGTCATAATTCCCTGTAGATGCACAAATCTTTTTATAGGTACGTTGGATATAAAGTACAAATCTAATTAACCCCCTTCGTCTGCTGGCAGCTCCTTCTTCCCTACACAAATTCCCTAGAAGTTAGAAAAAGGACAAGAACCACTTTCCAATTTCAGAGATGAGCAATCACGAGACTTAACTTAGATTAAGTATCTGTGACTCCAAAGTACAACACACCCCCTCCCACAACACATGGGCCACCCAATGTGAATTGCTGGCCTCTCTGTTCTGACCCCCTTTAGTGCTAAACAAGTCCACATTTGCGACGGAGATGCATCAGGATTTAAGAGACAAAACATTGCATTTAGGAAAAGCAACAGCACAGCAGTTAAGAGAAAAGTGTCCAATTCTGGTTGGATCATTTACTAGTCATCCGGCTTGGTGTGCCTTAACCTCTCTGTACCTCAGTTTCCTCTTCTGTAATAATGCCAAGGGCAGCTGTGAGGATTAAAGGAGATAATATATCTAATGCAATCAGCAACGCTCAATAGTCACTGAGCTCCCTTGAGCTCCAGCTCAGGGGGTGCCATGATGGAAACAGCTCATGCTAGAAACTCGTTCATTGCCTGAGCATAACAAGGTCCCTAGAGAACGCTGAGACAGAACACGTCTCCAATGGAAACACACCTACCTGTTTAAAATGCCTATTATGAATATGGATAAGATCCATCCAGGTAAATAGGAGCTTATTTCAAAGGGACCAGGAGTTTGCTATTTAAAGGAAACTTGCTTTAAAGTAGCCTTCTCCAGAGTAACATATGATAAATCATTTAGTTGCTCCCATGATGCGCCTTTTCTGGAGTATTCCGAGAAGCACAGAAAGATGTAACAAAAATCAGCAAAAGCTACTACCTAAAATGCCTGTCACCAACAGCAGGACATTAAGGCAGGCCTTAACTCTGTTCCTGCATCCCCAACCCCTTCCTATTTGCTCAGGGAAGCTTAAATACACCCCCAGAGTCCATGGTTGCTCATCATAAGAGCAGAAATGATCATACTCATACTTAGCTATTTTGACTGTTGTGAGGATGAAATGAGAGAGCATACGTGAAGTTTTTAGCATGGTATCTGCAATCCAATAAGTGTTTGGTAAATGATATACCTAATATTATCATCTCAACAGCATTAAAGAAAAAAGATGCACATTAAGTAACCTGATGGAGACCATACCTGGCAGTTTTTCACTATGAGAGTTTTATAGACTGGTTTTCCTCGTTTTACTTGGCATAATCCCCACAGGCATGTGGGTGGAAGTTGAAGGGGATCTGGAGTGTGCAGGATGTATGCAGCTGAACCCTCACTATGTGCTTTAGATCCCATGCAGCCAAGAACCCATTTGTCGTCAAATTCCATTAAAAGGCAGGGAACAGTGCGACACCACACTCAGACTTTGCCCTGACATCAACTGCATGTGTGTAAACATCAGAATATGGGCTCATATGGGCCCCAGCCCAAGTGTTTTGCTCTCCAAAGTTAAAAAAAAATGTTTTTATAACCTAAGACCAGGTAAAGCAGAGAAAATCCAATAGGTTTAGCTGAGGATGAACTAGCATTACTCTTGGCTTGAAGTGATCACTAATTTTTGACACATTTACTACTAATTATTCAAAATCATAAAATCCAAGAAGCAAACAAATAAACCAAAAGTTCTTTGGCAGCCGTACACAGACATGGGAAGAGCTGAGGATAAATTTTGAAAACAAAATTTCCCAATTTCCACCACTTGCCAAGGACTTACTTGTTTTTGCTGAAGTCTTGAGCATGCTATAATTTGAAGTGTAGCCCAATGATTAGAGTCCAGCTCTGCTAGGTCAGAAGATATCTGAGACTCCAGGGGGAGATGCCCAATTCTCTGCTCATGGCTTCCCTGCACTGACTTTCCAGCTAGAGGCTGGGGGTTGGGCCAGGGTCAAAGGAAACTCAATGAAGAGCAAGTAGACAGCGTCAACACCCAAGGACCTCAGAGATGACAATATGCTACCTCGCCTTTCTGCAGGACAAAGAGAAAAGAGCCCTAGCAGAAAAGCCCCAGAAATCCTTTTGTATTGCTCTAAAAACAGCATTCCAGCAAACTAGGAGGTAAAAAGTGTTATATGCAAAAAAGATTCTCAGTATAAAGGGGGCAAAAGCTGGTTTAAACAAAACAAAGGAGTTTCTCCAATGCAGAATATTTTGGATGCTTTCACATGCTCATGCTAATTATGAGTAAGTAGCTCTAACCTTAGGTGTGCACAGATTTCCTTTATTTTTGTGGTCTACGTCTTGGGACTAGTGTCCCATGCAATACTTCGGAAAATAATGTTATAATTAGTTCTTTTATGTAAATAATTGTTGAAAGCTCATTTTGTACCAATACATTCACAATTAAATGATTAAGCACAATTCATATAAGTAATCAGGTAACGGTGCCAACAATATCAATGCAAAGTAGTGTAAAATATATGTTACTAGGAGAGCAAGAGATCACATTGCACTGCTTTAATTCACACTGTCTTTATGAGCTTTTCACAACAACAACAAAAAAACAGAGACGCCATGAATTCTTTATTGTTCTCTAATTCACTGACCCCCCTCTCTTAAAATTTTAAAAACAATTATAATAAAAAATCAATTAGTAATAGGTGTAACTAGAATGCAAACTCCATGAGAACAGGAACTCTACTTGGTACAGAGCCATATCCCCAGCCCTTGAACAATTTGACTACATGAATCTAAGAATGAATAAATAAGCTGTTCTTAAACATGCTACTACTACCTCATTTTATGAACTGGCCAAAATACACATTCTACACTTTTATATTTTAAATTGACTTTGAAGTGCTCAGTATAAAATCATTTTTTATTTCTCTTTTCTGAAAGAAGTTTTTTCCCCCATTTTTTTCCCAGCATAGTCTCCCATCTTTTGTAATCCAAAAAAAAAAAAGGGCGAGAGGAGAAAAGAGTATTTTTCTTTATGACTTCTGGGTTAGAAGGAACTTTTTGTCTCTAGACCAACTACGAAACTCAGTACATTATTACAGCCAATTGTTTTCAATAGAAGTCTAATTAACTAACATTCAAATGCCTAGGAATTTCAATTAGTCAGACCAACACAGAGGGTCTCCTTTGGGGGAAGGAAAAAAGAACGCATTCATTTTTCAGAAAAAGGCAACTCTATAAAAATAAGCTTTTAACACTGATTTCCTGAAAAAAGCAACTGGCCGTGGAATATGGGTATCAAGAAATATCCTATACTATTAAATTACACTTAATATTCTGAACATAATGTTTAAAATAACACTGAGATGTTATAACACCTTCAAATGGACAACTACAAACTTAAATGTTTTTGCTAAACTCCATTATAACAAAATCTGGCAATGCATTTTGGAAAAATTTGAAACAATTTTTTTTTTCTTTTTAAGGAGGCAAGGGAGGAAAGAGCAGGGATAAAGTGTCTAACTCTTCCTTGGTTGTTCAGCAAATAAAATTAACTAAACCCTTCCCCACCCTCAATTCCTTACACAAAGCAGTTAATGGCCAGGATTTTCCTACTGGCAATCCTCAATTCTGGTTGGGCTACACTCTGATCTACTGTGGCAGCCTTCCCAGGCCCACCTGCTTGCCAGCTTCCCTCCAACAGGTTAAATCAGGTAACACAGTCACTGGGGTCGGGTCCCCAGTCCCTACAAACTCAAGGCCAAGTTCCCAGGCTGCAGATACCCACTTCCTCACCTCCTGCCTGGCCTGCCCTGGGAGTCTGTGCTCTACCACCACTGAGCCAGTGCGCCTTATGTCCCCTGCCCTCTGAGCTGCTTTCCCCTAAGAGGGCTTTGATGCCCACTCTTACATGTCTACAATGCCCTCCCCACACCCCCATTCAATCTAGCTGTCCATCAAGTTCCACCTGCTCAATTTCTGTACTTACAAAAGTTTGTTGAAATAATCTATTTACATGTCTGTATTTCGCCACAGACTGTGAGCTCTTACAGGGCAAGAACTATGGCTTCTCCCACATTTTTATCCTCAGCTCAGAGCACAGTTTCTTATACACATTAAGTGCTCAATGAATGACTGAAACATAGTGACTCCAAGAAACTGGGGCAGACACGGGGGGCCCCAAGAAACTGGGGTACAGCCGCAGGGTCAGGAATGGGTCAGGCATGAATGTGTGTGTGTGTGTGTGTGTGTGTACGCATACACATGCACTGAAGTTATGGCTGGCTGATTCTATGATCATTCTCCCTGGGACTTCAAGGTTCCAGCTTAAGCCCTCCTTTTCCTCTCTCAGTCCTAGTGATTAGTCCACCATTCACACTTTTTTCTTTTTTCTTTTTTTTCTAGACAGAGTTTCACTCTTGTTGCCCAGGCTGGAGTGCAGTGGCACAATCTTGGTTCACTGCAAACTCCACCTCCCAGGTTCAAACGATCCTCCTGCCTCAGCCTCCCGAGTAGCTGGGACTACAGACTCATACCCACCACGCCCGGCTAATTTTTGTATTTTTAGTAGAGACGGGGTTTTGCCATGTTGACCAGGCTGGTCTCAAACTCCTAATCTCAGGTGACCAGGCTGGTCTCAAACTCCTAATCTCAGGTGACCAGGCTGGTCTCAAACTCCTAATCTCAGGTGATCTGCCTGCCTTGGCCTCCCAAAGTGCTGGGATTACAGGTGTGAGCCACCGCACCCGGCCCACTATTCACTCTTTTGCTACAAACCTGGGGTCTGTGAATAAACTTCTCGCCTCTTTGGTCTGTTGTCCACTAGGGAAATACGCTTTTTTATATTTATGCCTTCTTTCCCAGCTCCAAAGCAAACAAAGGCTTTCATGGTATAACAACTGGAGAATGAAACAAAAAGATTCCCCTCTGTATGCTATTCCCTCATCCCTGAACCCTAAGAGCACGTGTCTATCATTCTCTTTCATTCCAACTTGGACCCTTTAAAAGAGCACAAAGCCACACAGAATACCAACAGCAGAACCTGATGAACACCATAGGTAAGTGTTATTCATCAACTACTTGAGTTTTTCTTTTGGGAAAAGAGAATGAGAGGTTCCAGTAAAAAGGGCAAGAAGGTACATGTACACAATAGAATACTATTCAGTGCTAAAAAGAAAAGCGCTATCAAGCCATGAAAAGACATGGAGGAAATTAAATCCACATTACTAACAGAAGAAGCCAATCTGAAAAGGCTACATAATATACAATTCCAACTCGAAGGCATTCTGGAAAAGGCAACACTAGAGAGACAGTAAAAAGATCAGTGGTTGGGCCGGGCGCGGTGTCTCACACCTGTAATCCCAGCACTTTAGGAGGCCAAGGCGGGTGGATCACTTGAGGTCAGGTGTTAGGAGACCATCCTGGCCAATATGGTGAAACCCCGTCTCTACTAAACATACAAAAATTAGCCGGGCATGGTGATGGGCGCCTGTAATCCCAGCTACCTGGGAAGCTGAGGCAGGAGAATCACTTGGACCTGGGAGGCGGAAGTTGCAGAGAGCCGAGATACTGTCATTGCACTCCAGCCTAGGCAACGAGACCGAAACTCTGTCTCAAAAACAAAAACAAAAAAAATCAGTGGTTGCCAGGGGTCAGGGGGCAGAGGGGAAGGCAGGAAAGAATAGGCAGCACTGAGGATTTTTTGGGCAGTGAAACTACTTTGCATGATACTATAAAGGTGGATGTGTATCATTCTACATTTTTCCAAACCAAAAGAATGTGCAACACCAAGAATAAACCCTGGCCAGGCGCAGTGGTGCGTGCCTATAATCCCAGCACTTTGGGAGGCGAAGATAGGCAGATCACTTGAACCCAGGTGTTAGAGACTAGCCTGGGCAACACGGCAAAATCCCATCTCTACAAAAAAATACAAAAATTAGCTGGGTGTGGTGGTATGCGCCTGTAGTACCAGCTACTCGCAAGGCTGAGGTAGGAGGATCGCCTGAGTCTGGGAGGTCAAGGCTGCACTGTGCCTAGATCTCGCCACTGTACACCAGCCTGAGCAACAGAGCAAGACCCTGGGAAGGAAGGAAGGAAGGAAGGAAGGAAGGAAGGAAGGAAGGAAGGGAGGGAGGGAGGGAGGGAGGGAGGGAGGGGAGAAGAAAAACTCTTAGGTAAACTATGGTCTTTAGGTGACAATGATTTGTCAATATAGGTTCATCAACTATAACAAATGTACCACCCTGGCATGGGATGTTGATAATGGGGAAGCTATGGGTACATCAGATATAAAGGCACTCTCTGTACATCCCACTCAATTTTGTTGTAAACCCAAAACTGCTCTGAAAAAATAAAATCTGTTAAAAATAAATAAAATATTTTTTAAAATACACAGAGAAAGAGGTGTGGTGCTGCAGATGCCACCCAGGCACTGAAGCCAAGGAACTCCCTATGGGGGATCTCCCCACTGCAGGCCAGGGCCTGGGAGAGGTGTAGAGTGACACATGTTGGCTTGGCCTGGGGAAGCAGTGATGGAGGATCTGGGATCCTCCTGGCCAGGTAGAGATCCTTTGACTGTATCAGAGCACTGGGGTTGAACAGGTGCTGCACACACAAGGCTCCACGCTGCTAGAACTGACCCTGGGAAGGTGCATCCTCCTCCATTTTTATTCTCACTGCCACCCTGACCATTAGCTCGAGGGCTATTCCTACATGCTCATAACCTCAGCAACTGCTTCTACAGTGACACAATCCAGCTGAAAGATGTGCAGAGAGAGAAAGTGACTTCCTCAAGTGGTGAATCTCACCTGATTTTCCTCACCAGTGGAAATTCTGTCATCTGTAATGAAGTATCTCAGGTCTGTAGCTAGGAGAAGGAGGGGCATCCTCTTCAGGGGACACGTTCCTATGAATACTCACACTGGCTCCATCCTCCAGCCCGCAAAGCCTGGCTGCTTGATGCCGTGAGCCAACACACCACAGCATAAATGCAATAGGAAGAAACAATCAAAGTGTACTGTGAGTCTTCTCAGCCCCCAGCAACCTAAGATAAGTATCACAAACAAGAGCACGAGGTCGTTTGAGAGGATTCGGCTAATCAAGACCGAATTAGATACTCAGGTATACATAATATGGAAATCAGGAATACTCACTTTCCATAAATAAAAACCTGTCACCACTTGGCCCTGATTAGCAGTTATTGTAACCCTCAAAATTCATCTTTCCAAAGTGATTTTTCTATGCTGCTCTCTCTCACCATGTGAAGACTGGTTTTCATAAAATTGCCACCTGATATATTTCTCCAAAAGCTAAATTCCTCTTCTCTTTCCTCACGTGGCCAGTGATTTTTTGCATATTCGCTAAGGCACCTTTCATTCAAAACCAAAACACCACCTAACAAACTGTACTTCCTCTTCTCAGTATATTGTGAAAATTAATTCTCCTCAGCCTTGTTTCCCTCCCCCTGGCCCTGAGCTGTCAACCCAAGGCCCCCATTTTCTAAGACGCTCTTTCCCCTGTGGTTCCTCCTACTCTTGCATTTCTCTAAATTTTCATGGGTTTTGTAGGTTTCTCTGCATAAAACAGCAACTCATTCTATCATGTTGTATTCTTTGTAACAACCAATCCACAACATAGAGTGCTAAGACTACACAGAGAAGGAATACTCAAGCACCCAGCACCAAGCCTGGCACCAGGTCACCCAGGGCCAGGGGCATCCTTGCTCCCTGACTAAGTCCTCCATGCCTCGCTCCGCTCCCCTGTAAAAGGCCGATGCCAGGGCCTCCCTCAGGAGCTGACGCGAGGGACACATGAGCACAGCACACCTGCAATAAATGTGGACTTTCTCCCCCTCCCCACATGTGGCCTCTCAGCTCTCTACCTGGAATAAAATCTCTGTGAGCAGGATAGGGATTCACACCTTTCCTGTATTTCTTTAAAGCATTTTCATGAAGTGGAATATGCAGATGGGGGTTGTTTGTTTGTTTTGAGACGGAGTCTTGTTCTGTCACCCAGGCTGGAGTGCAGTGGTGCAGTCTCACTCACTGCAACCCCCACCTCCTGGGTTCAAGGATTCTCCTGCCTCTGCCTCCCGAGAAGCTGGGATTACAGTCGTGCACCATCACACCTGGTTAATTTTTGTATTTTTAGTAGAGACAGGGTTTCACCATGTTGGCCAGGCTGGTCTCCAACTCCTGACCTCAGGTGATGTGCCCACCTCAGCCTTCCAAAGTGCTGAGATTACAGGCGTGAGACACCATGCACAATGGTATTAAATAATGTTTTCCAGTTCCTGGTGGTTCTGGTTCTTGTTGGGTGATGAGATTTTGTAACTTATTTACCACGTCATGTACCATGTACATGTTTAAAACTTTCTTTTCAAAAAGTTAAATACATACAATGTTTATTGTGGCACTATTCACAATAGCAAAGACTTGGAACCAACCCAAATGTCCATCAGTGATAGACTGGATTAAGAAAATATGGCACATATATACCACGAATACTATGCAGCCATAAAAAAGGATGAGTTCATGTCCTTTGTAGGGACATGGATGAAGCTGGAAACCATCATTCTCAGCAAACTATCACAAGGACAGAAAACCAAACACTGCATGTTCTCACTCATAGGTGGGAGTTGAACAATGAGAACACATGGACACAGGGAGGGGAACATCACACACCGGGGCCTGTCAGGTAGTGGGGGGCTGGGGGAGGGATAGCATTAGAAGAAACACCTAATGTAAACGACGAGTTGATGGGTGCAGCAAACCAACATGGCACATGTATACCTACGTAACAAACCTGCACGTTGTGCACATGTACCCTAGAGCTTAAATTATAATAAAAAAATTTTTAAAGTTAGATATATACAAAACAAAGAAAATATCATCATGAACCCCTATGTACTCATTACTCAGCTTCAACAATTACTAACTCATGGCCAAAATTATTTCATCCTAGACCCCCTTTTAATTCCTTCCCAGAAATCACTGGAGATTATACTGAAGCAAGTATCACATATCAGATTTAAATATAAGAATTTTATGAAGTAGTTTTTTTGTTTGTGTTTTTTGTTTTTGTTTTGTTGTTGTTGTTGTTTTTGAGATGGAGTTTCGCTCTTATTGCCCAGGCTGGAGTGCAATGACATGATCTCCGCACACTGCAACCTCCGCCTCCCAGGTTCAAGTGATTCACCTGCCTCAGCCTCCTGAAGTAGCTGGGATTACAGGTGTGCGCCACCACACCCGGCTAATTTTGTATTTTTAGTACAGATGGTGTTTCTCCATGTTGGTCAGGCTGGTCTCGAATGCCCGACCTCAGCTGATCCACCCGCCTCAGCCTCCCAAAGGGCTGGGATTACAGGCGTGAGCTACCGTGCCTGGCAAAGTAGTATTTTCAATAATAAGAAGCATAACAAAGCTGTTTTCACTAAGAAAACAAATTCTCTACTCACTAAATAAAGTTACAGCCATCTTACTCTATCTGATCCCTGTTGCACACAGTAAGATAAAGGTGACCCAGGAAAGACACAGCAGGCCTTAACTGATTCCTGGTGGCACACAGCTGGCCAGGTGACCATGGGCAGGACGTCTGCCCTCCCAGACCTCACTCCCTGGGGCTGAAACCAGGACATGAGGAATCCTACTCCACTCGCCTACATGAGCCGCTGCTCTCACCGGACAGCAAGGACTTTCTACTTCCCCATTTATGTTCTCAGTGTTTCCCTCGGGTTTCCAGAATCAGCTCCTCTACACAGAGTAACTTAGCTCATACTTGCTCTTTGTCAAAAATAGAATGAATAAATATATATATTCAAACAGCAAAGTCTTCTCCAGGAAAAAATTTCCTCCATATTACTCTTTTATGTGTGTGTGTGTGGGGGGGGGGGGGGATCATTCCATTATCTTTTTTTCCCGTCCAATCTCTTAAAATGCAAAAAACAAAAAAACAAAACAAAACAGAGCAATGTCTTATTCATGTCTCTCTGTGGGTCTCTGTCCTTATGGGGCAAGTATCAGCAATTCTCATGCTCCCTCCCTGCCCCTTGGATGAGATAGCCAGTCTACCCCATACAACTCACCTGCTAAAACACAACCTATGCAGTTGGCAGGGGCCTTTGGGGAGGGTGCAACTCCTGAGGGTCCACTGCTATCCGCTCAAAGTAGACAGTGCTCCTCTAGAGTCTAATTCCTTTTCACAAATGCATAAACACGTTACATAACATCTCACCATAAATGATATTGTTTGAACACAGCTTTATTTTTATTTTTATTTACTTATTATCTTTTTTGAGACGGGGTCTCACTCTGTCACCCAGGCTGGATTGCAATGGTGTGATCTTGAGCACAACTTTAAAACAAAAAAATTAACTCAGACTTCCTTTTTGAATTGTTTTGTATACTTCCTTGAATACTCCCTGCCAATTCTCACTAAGATTTAAATATTTGCATGTTCTAGTAAGACAATCACCACTACCTTAGAGCATAATATATCACATAATCACCCCACAGACCCCTGCAGATCAAGAGTCAAAACACTCTATTGCTATTTTAAAAAGCAGTTTCCAATTCCTATTTTTAACCTCACAAATAAACAGAATAAGACAAAATTACATCTGACTGTTATGACTTGGGATACTGAAATTTCACTCTACGCAGTTGGGAAAATATTCAAATCCATGATTCTACCACAAGGCAGGGAGGGCTGGGCATTTTCCATACACATGGAGAACAGCCACTCACTTGCTTTCCACTGGTTTTCAGTGGATGAAGTAACAAACATGGAATTAAACTATAGCTTGATCACTGATAAAGCTAAGTCACACAAACCTTCATGTCTGACCTCTGCAGGGCAGTGGACTTTAGTGTGCTTCCAGGCAGTGTTTTCTGAATGGTCATCAGGGAACAGAAGAAGTTGGACTAATTTGTGTGTGTGTGTGTGTGTGTGTGTGTGTGTGTGTGTTTTTAAGTGACTCCATGGAAATTGATGAATTAAGTAAAACCTCCATTATTTAGCTCACGCTACTAAGAGGTGGTCTGCCTTCACCAGTTTGTAACTGGTCTCACATTAAGTTGAGAGTAAACACTTAGAAAATTCTATATAGCAACTGGACAAAGTGATTTACACTGATTCTGATTTTTAAAAATGTGCTTGTATTTTATTTTTTTCAAATATTTCATTTTTATTGAATTTTGCAAAAGTTTATCAGCCTGAAAATAATTTTTTTGTTTGTTTGTTTTTGGAGATAGAGTCTTGCTCTGTCACTCAAACTGGAGTGCTGTGGCACAATCTTGGCTCACTACAGGCTCAACCTCCAAGGCTCAAGCGATCCTCCCACCTCTCACCTCAGCCTCCCAAGTAGCTGGGACTACTGACATATGCCACCATTCTGGACCAATTTTTAAATTTTTGGTGGAGATGAGGTTTCATCATGGTGCCCAGACTGGTCTTGAACTCCTGGACTCAAGCTATCTGCCCACCTCAGCCTCCCAAAGTGTTAGAATTACAGGCATGAGCCACTGCGCCCAGCCCTGAAACAGATATTAAACTTTCAGATGATTTCAGAAGCACTCATCTAAGTCAACCCACCAGAATCTCTATTTTTTTGGCAATCTCCCTCTACATTTGTAGGAGGTAGGGAGTGGCAAGATAAACAGAGAAAGTGAGCTGAGACTGTATATTTTTAGACAGAAAAAAGCTAGGATTAGGATCTGTAACACTTATATTTTTATATCTACAACTAAAATGCCAAATTTCTTCAATTATAAAATGCCATGAATTATAAACCACACTGTGACATATAATACAGTGTTGATGGGTCCTGATTTCAGAAATAGAAAACTTTATACAAACTAAAGTTCAAGTCTGGAATGATCGTACCTCAATAAGCAAAAACATCAAGTATTCGTTATACTCATTACACACATGCAAGGAAATAGTCTTTTTTTTTTTTTTTTTTTTTTTTGAGACAGGGTCTCACCCTGTTGCCCAGGCTGGAGTTCAGTGGTACGATATAGCTCACTGTAACCTCAAACACCCGGGCTCAAACACTCCTCCCACTTTAGTCTCCTGAGTACCTGGAGCTACAAGCATGTACCACCATGCCTGGCTAATTTTTTCATCCTTATTTTTGAAGAGGCGGTGTCTAGCTATGTTGCTTGGGCTGGTCTTAAACTCCTGGCCACATGTGATCCTCTCACCTCAGCCTCCCAAAGCACTGGAATTACAGGCTGAGCCACTGCGCCTGGCTAATCATGTTTTTTAAAAGCCTTCCAGGTTGAAGTTAAAGGCAAAAGATTTCTAGATGAATAAGAGCCCATTACTAAGCATCAACTATGCACAAAGCATCCTAAGAGACAAAAAAAAATGAAGTGACAGTCCCTGGAGAATTCATAATTGGGATGGGAAGACAGATGGTACCTAAAATACCAAAGAGTTGAGAGTTAAGCAGCTTAAAGCCTCAAATGACTTGCACAGGCAGTCACTTCATTTGGTCCCAAGGCTCCTTCCTAAACCCTGCACCAAAGATGGGACACCCAGGAAGGGCTGCATCTTTTCCCCACCTTTGACCCAAAGTTGAAGGTATGTGCAGGGAGTCAGGTGGCTGAGCTCCCAACCTGCCTCCAACTTTAATCAGACAGGTGTGAGCTTGGGCAGCTATTTCCCACTAAGCCACTGTGTCCCCATCCATAGAAAGGAATAATAATGCATCCCTCTCAGTGGGAGGGTTCCTTCTGTTGTTTAAAAAAAAAAAAAAGAAAAAGAAAGAAAGAAATTCAGGGATTTGGGCAACTTGTAGACTGAAGGGAAGAAGCAAAAGGGACAGCAGAAACCATGGACTAGGGAGGGAAGGGGATTCCTGGGGAAAGGAGACTCTGGAAGAGATGGGAAATGGGCAGGTTCTTCCACCCCCAGGCTGGAACATGGCCAGGGAGAGAGGAGGGAAGCTGGGTGCATGGCCCCGCAGGACCCCTGTCATCCATGCAAGAAAGGAGGAGGGTTCTCTATGAAAAGCAGGTCCTGAAGAGGAGGGGTAAAAAGCTGCATTTTTCCTGAAGAACCTGTGGGCTCACTGGGGCCCCTAGAAGGATGAATGTGGGAAGAGGGCTGAGCCAAGGTAGTGGGTCCTCATGTGAGCTGGCACCCATCTCTAATGATGCATCCAAGGGCTGGGCCAGTGGGAGGGCAGAGGGGGCCACAACACCTGCATTCCCCAGGGCTCAGGTCTCTCAGTGGAGCCAGGTAAAGAAGGAAATGAAGGCAGGGGTGGCTGCCAGAGTGAGAAGCCAAGGAGGAGTTTCTGCAGGGAGGTTTTGAGGAGGTCAAAGAGCCGGTGAGGGGTGTGATCAAGGTGGATAGAGCATGTCAAGGGGGTAGCATTTCTGGGGAAACCACACCTGGCTGAGGATATGGTTATAAACACCGGATGCTGATTGGAAGGGAAGGCTTTTACAGACAGGTAAGGGTCAGCTTGGGGGCTGAGTTGTTATGGGTTGGCCTGCAGGGGCACTGGAGCCACTAGCTATGAGAAGAGAGGCGTGGGAACTGGGAAGGCCCATGAGCAGGGCACCAGCTCCATGGTGAAGCCAGGCCTTGGCCAGGGGAGGACAGCACAAGGCTGGGAGGAGCCATGGGGGCAAGACAGGAAGAGCGCAGCAGGAGGGGGTGGCGAACAAGCACAGAGGGCGGGATTCCAAAATGCAACAGGGGGTCAGGTGCCCACAGATCCTGCCTCCAGACCTAGGGTCAGTGGGCGTGTGGGAGGAGGCATAGCCTCTCCAGAGAGGCCTGCAGGGGCAACAGCAAGGAAAGGCAGAAGCCACAAAAGTAGCTTGCAAAGAAAGTGTCAGGAAACATCGATCCAGACTCAGTTTAGTCTCTAATGCTTTGAGCATTAGTACATTTTTACGTACATCCAGAACTCAGGCTGGTGCCAGATACTGGCATAGAAAAGTTTGGCAGAGAGTAGATCTGGAGAGTAGGCTCCATCTAAGGGGGAAAAAAGGCTGCCCTGTAATCCCAGCACTTTGGGAGGCCAAGGCGGGAGGATAGCTTGAGCCCTGGAGTTCGAGACCAGCCTGGGCAACAGAGTGAGAACCTGTCTTTACAAAAAATAAAAACAAAAAATCAGCTGGGTGTGGTGGCACACAGCGGTAGTCCCAGCTACTCAGGAGGCTGAGGTGGAAGGATCACTTGAGTCCAGGAGGTCGAGGTTACACTGAGTCATGATTGTGCCACTGCATTCCAGCCTGGGCAACAGAGCAAGACCCTGACTTACAAAAAGAAAAAAAAAGGAGGTGACAATGACAGCAGCCCACCCAAGGGCAGGCATGGGGGGAGGAACTGTCAAGCAATTCAGGACACCCACCAGCTAAGCATTGCCCTTAAGAAAGTGCTATGCCCAGTGTCAAGCCAGAGAACCTGGAAAGAAGGGCATAACAGGGAATTAGAAGAAAAGCAGGTATCTACGATGTTCCTGCCAAGTGCCCCGCACAAGGCTCTGCACCCTCGCATATCAGCACATCAGACACAAAGGCACAAAAGATGACTTCCAGGTCTGTCCTGCCCTCGAGGATTTTGATTACATGAAGAGGTCTTATAGGGTAGACCACAAGATATATAAGAGATACATCAACCAAATGCAACAAATGTTTAATATCGAGGAATGTTTAGGTGTAATGGTGGCTCCTTTATTTGGGGGGATTATAATTGTGTTTAAGAAAAAGCCCTTCAGAGTTGTATACTGAAATATGTACAGATGAAATGATGTGATGTTGAGGATTTATTTCAAAATAATCGAGTGAATGGAGAAAGGGGACTCTAGATAAAACAAGACAGGTCATGTATTGAAAACTGGAGATAAGCTGGTACATGGGAGCCTACCAGTCCCTCTACGCCTGCAGATGTTTAGAATTCCCAATAACAAGCTACAAACAGGAGGCAACACATGAAGGTAAAGTACCTTGTTTTTAACTTAATTGTGTTAGTATGACATTATTACAACAAGCTCAAAACTCTGAAAGCATGTTTTTTAAAAATGATAAAAATACGTAAGGTTTTAAGGGTAGATGGACAGTTCCGTAGGGATAGAGTCTATTAAGTTTTCTAAAGAAGCAAGACTGGCTGGCTGTAAAAAGTGCAGTCATGCTTGAGAGGGTCCAGGAACTACATTCACCCAAAGAGCACGTCACCTTGACATTACAGTTTGGCACCGTCCCCCCAGATGACACGAAGTAAGTTTGACTGACTCGCAGGAGTGATGGGCAATAGACTCCTGTCATGCTTTGCTGCCTGGCTGAGGAATAACGCAAGAAAAGGTGCCAAGTGTCAGGCTCATCTCCCGAGCACCCTCAGTGCAACTGGCATCTGCATTTTAAAACCACTGGAGGAATGGCAATAAGCCTGAAAAGGAAGATAGCTAAGACATGCTCTAAAAGTGAACAGCCAATCATGTTGATTGATCATCACCAGCTGCCTTCACTGCTGTGAGACCCACATTATGAACAGGCTGACTACAGCTGGGTTGAAAGTGATCCTTAAGAAGTAGGTGTGAAGGTTAAGGAACCCAACTGCCACTCCTCCCTACACACACACACACACACACACACACAGACGCCCGTGCATGGAAGCTTCTTCCACTATGCAACGAGTAGTACGCTTACCACCTTGGAGAAGATTGGCTTAGCCAGTGGTTCTCAACCAAGGGCAATTTTCCCATGCAGGAGACATTCAGCGTTGTCTGGGGAAATTTTTGGTATCCACCACTGGGGCCAAGATAGTAGGTAGAGGCCGAGGCACCTGCTAAACATCCTCTGATGGTCAGAACAGCACCATATGACAAAAAATGATCTGGCCCAAAATATCAACAGGCTAAACTTGAGAAACACTAGCTTAAGCAACCAAAATTAGGGAAAAGAGAATATTCAGACTTGTTCAGAGAGGGGAGGGAAAGAGAGAGAGTAGAACAAAGAAAGAGAAAGACAAACAAGAAAGGAGAAAGAGCACTGCCTTCCAAACGTCCTTTATTTATCTATTCTTACCAGTATTTCTTAACCAGATGTGGGATTTGATGCCATGCCTTCTGGCATAGCTCCCTCAGGAACACAAGAGGGTCTAGATATTTGAACGACCACAAGTGCCAAGACAAATATTTGCTTTTTTCCAACGGCCATGTTTACCCAAGATTATTCCCTCTTGTTGAACTAGAAAGCAACAGGCTGTTGACACACTTGGAACCAAGCCAGGGATCCGCCTGGCACCCTCACCGTGGGTGGGGCAGGGGGAATGTGGTCCAGAAAGGCCAATCCCTAAAAACCTCCTAAACTTTTGGATGGAGCCACTTTGAAACCACTTTGGAAACCCATTCACATCAACAGGGCAATCCTGTTAGTATTTTCAACAGCCCTGAAGAGTCTTGAGAAGAGGAAAGGGGTGGACTGCTGGCATAAGGAAAAGCAAAGGGAGAGGAGAGATAGCGAAGAAGGAAGAGAGAGGACAGTTATCACCAAAGAACTGAACACGGCCTTGACCGGAACAAGGCAGAAAGGGAAAACTCACACAAAATTACTGCTTCATCAACTGCAGCTTTAAAGCCAGGGATTAACTTTAGCTTGATTATTAACCCTGAAATATAACCCATATCTGACCTCCACAAAGACCAAATCATAACTTCTCATTTGAATTAAACTGTCTGCATTCACATATGTGGAGTGTTTACAAAACTACTCTGGTAACTGAAATTCAGCCGTGCCTATCCTACACGATCACAACATTTCTCTCACGTGCTACCCAACTTCTGTTTTCCACAGCCATTCCCCTTTACCACAAAAATCCAACCACAGCTACAATCACTGCCACTGAGTTCACCTGCTTACACAAGAAGCAAAGAGAGATATCCGACTCCAGATTGCACCAACCTCATGTGTGAGCTAAAAGTGCCATGTTTCCAGAAAGTCTGGGTAGCAGAGTGTGCCTGAGAAGACCATCCTAGCACCCAGGCAATCCTGGGCACCAAATGCCAGGCTAACCCCTGCCTCCCACTGGGAACTTTCTGAATCTCCCAGTTTCTCCTAAGAGGGAAGAGAGACTCTAGAGCCAGGTCAGGCCAAATGTCTGTGACTTGGGTGCCCAGAGGGGACCCTTTGGTCTTCCCATGAGAGCACACCTCTGCCTCTGGCCTGTAGGAGTTGAATGGTGGCCCCCACTAAAGATATACCTACATCTTAATTCCTGGAACCTGTGAATGTGACCTTATTTTGGAAAATGATATTTGCAGACGTAATTAGGGATATCAAGAGGAGAGCATCCTGGATTACACAGGTGGGTCCCAAATCCAATGAGAATCGACCTTAGAAAAGACAGAGAAAAAACACAAAGAACAGGCAGACTGTATGAAGACAGAGGCAGAGTGCGGCGTGACACAGACACAAGACGAGGAAGGCATGGAGTCACCAGCAGCTGAAAGAGGCACAGAAGGATTCTCCCCAGAGCCTCTGGAGGGAGCGTGGCCCGACAGACACCCTGATTTGGGACTTCTGGCTTCCAGAACTGGGAGAGAATAGATTCCTGTCATTACAAGCCACCAGTTGTGGTCACATGTTACAGCAGCCCTCAGAAGGTCATACATGCTCTAACACTGGGGTTATCTAGCCTCGAGATTCCGGAAGGACCTGGGCAGGGCGCAGCTGGGCATCCTCCAGGTGCTTCTTCCAGCAGCTGCAGGAGAGTTCAGGAGGACAGGGCTGGGGAATGTGTTCCCAGCCCCAAAAGCCCAGGCCAAAGATGTTTTCCAAAGGACAAGCTCAGGGGCAGGGTCAAGAGAGAAGGTGTTTCCATCTGTCAAGGGGCAGAGACTACCCAAAGAAACACACTATTCCCAGCTGGTCAGTGAGAAAGGTACCCTCAATGAGTGGCTGTCATCATCCATCTCCGTTGCTAACACAGACTGAGCACTCCCCATGGGCCATGCACCGTGCTTCCAACATTCTGAAGAGGGCTACTTGTGAGTCTTCTGAGTTTGGTTTCATCACTCCCTGCCTTTTCTTTAAATTGTACCTCTTACCTATAGACCAAAAATAATTGTTCAATGTTCCATTTAAAGAGACTGCCGCTGCTGGCACCCTCCTGAGGAAAATGAAGCATAGAGAGAACGCGATGGTTTGCCCCAGATCACTCGGTGGTGAAACTAGAGCCACGATGGAGAGTCAAATCTTCCACCCCTGCCTGCTCAGGCTCCACTCTACCTTGCCCAGGGCAGGGAGGTTTGTCCCCTCCCCTCCTGCCGCTCCCTCCTGCTGCCCAGCCCTGCCAGGCCCAGCCACACTGGGACAAGGACCATGTTCCTTGCCCAAGCCACACTCCATGCCCAGCCCCCTTTCCCTTCACCCCCCCCATTTTATAGACCTTAATTAAACAATAATTAGGGACATAAAATTGCTAATATCTGTGGTCGTGGGCTCAGAGAACTCAACTCAGTAGGAGAAAGTGACATTTAAGCAAATGGTTACAAGGTACAGATTACAGAGGAAAAGGGAAGAGGGAATTCTGGAGGTCCTAAACCAAAAGGCATCATCTTTAGCATGCCTGGCCAAAGTTCATGACGTGCCACAAGCCTACACATTTCACATTCAAGCAAGGTCCCCTCATTTTTTTTCCCCCAAGACACAGTTTCACTGTCACCCACGCTGCAGTACAGTAGCATGATCTTAGCTCACTGCAACCTCCACCTCCCAGGTGCAAGCAATTCTCCTGCCTCAACCCCAACCCCAAGTAGCTGGGATTACAGGTGCGCGCCATCATGCCCGGGTAATTTTTGTAGTTTTAGTAGATATAGGGTTTTGCTATGTGTGTCACACTGGTCTCAAACTCCTGCCCTCAAGTGATCCACCCTCCTCGGCCTCCCGAAGTGCTGGGATTACAAGCATGAGCCACAGCTCCTGGCTGGTCCCCTCATTCTTTCTCAGCAATGCCATCGCCTTGGGGGAGGCTTTGTCTGGCTATTACTCCCACCAGCATCTTGCTGCTCAAATCCACTCTCACCAGGCCTCCAGGTGCCTCATGACACAGACAGCTTTACACTATTTTTCAGGCAGTGCAATCTTTTAGGGAAGAACTCTGACAATGTGTTCCAAACTTCAAACATCTTTGAAAATGTCCAGTGCCTTGAACTAGTAATCACAATGTTGCAGATTTAACACTAGGAAATAATTTCAGGTGCAGAAATGCTTTCACAAATCAAGATGCTAAACATTCATTCTTTATGCTAATAAGGTCTTGGAAACAACTGAATGATCCGAAAGAAAGAGCTGGTTAAGTCAACCATATTTCATACTCCCGAGTGGACACTACTTAGCCAGTAAAATACTGTTTACAAGAATTTGAGAAAATACTCACTCTATAATAAGTGGGGAAAAAAAACAGATAACTAAATTATACTTATGATCACAACTATGTCGACTCAAGAAATAAATTAATGCCACGGGGCAGAACCTGAAAATAAGTTGGTCAAAATACAAATTTTTTCCTGAGAGGTGGAGGCTATGGGTATTTTGCTTTTATTTTCTAATTTTGTATATATTTTCTATAAGAAATAAGTGTTAACAATGACAGCAGATAAAAATATTTATATACTTAAAAAAAAAAAAGTAGGCTGGGCACAGCGGATCATGCCTATAATCCCAGCGCTTTGAAAGGCTGGGGCAGGAAGACTGTTCGTGCCCAGGAGTTTGAGACCAGCCTGGGCAACACGGTGAGGACTTGGATTGAGGTGAGAGCATCTCTTGAGTCCAGGAGTTTGGCTGCAGTGAGTTGTGCTTGTGCCACTGCGCTCCAGCCTGGGTAACACAGCAAGGCCCTATCTCAAAAAAAAAAAAAAAAAAAAAGGGAAGGTTTCTGTGGCTACTCAATGCTGCCAGGGGTTTTTTAGAAAGACTGATCAGGCCTTCCCAAATATGTGCTTACTTCCCTCCTAAGCCTGGTCATCCAGTTCCCCTATACCCCATGCACATCCCTCTACTTTCTGGCCATATTTAATTACTCCACATTCCTAGAACTCGCCTTACACCCCTCACCTCAGTGTTCTTACACACATGGGTGTGCACTTCCCTTCTCTCTCCCACAGGAATGCAGGCTCCAACAGGGTTTTTAATCTGTTCTGAGTCACTCCTATAATCCCAGAGCATGGTGAAGTCTCTGGCACACCAAAAATGTTCAAAAATGTTTGCCAAATGAACGAACAGAGAAGTACTGATGTCCCGCTCATCTGTAGCCTTCTAACTTTCTCCCCAGCTACTGGCCTCTCTTGCCCGCACCCCAAGCCACCACCAGGACTCATCCCGTTCACACCTGTGTATTCTCAGGGATATAACACATACGTAGTCTAATGGAACATTTGCCATGCTTTATCTCAGTCATTTCTTTACTGCATCAGCAGCAGCCATACCAGATAAACAACAAACATTTATGCTTGAGAGTTTACATGGGTTACCTTGCTTTTCCTCACAATAACTCTAAGACGTATCATGATTCTCATTTTACAGATGCAGAAACTGAGGCTTAAGAGGTTATTAAAAAAACAAAAAAAAAACAAAACACACACACACACACACACACACACACACACACACAGCTATTAAACAGCAGAGCCATCCAACTCCAAAGCCCAGCCCCTGACAATGCTATGCCAGGGCCAAATGCCAGTTTCTCTGGCTATCCTACCCAGTGGACTGCAAACTTCTTGAGGGCGGGAAATACATTTTATTATTTGAAAGCTGACAAACACTGCTGCACACAGCACACATTCAAATATTTGCTGATTTGAAATGTAGGAGGATGGATGTCCTTCATGTAGACCACATTAATCCATAATGTGGGATAACCCTAGACCCACAACTGGAAGTTTAAAGCGTTTGCCTAGCAAAACAAGGGTAGTCAAATAGTTGTAAGTTCATTCAGATGAACACTGAGCTATGTAAGGAATTGAAGGGTCCAACTGTTGCCAGGCAGTGCCCCTTAAGCAATCCAGGAGCACTTAATTATGAAGTGGTATGTTAATTGCTGCTCTTAAATATCCATTAGCACAGATCCCCTAAATCCCTCTATTGGGCAATAATGCTTTAAATTTGTGTCACAGATCATATTTCAGAAACCTCTTTTAGAAACATCATGTCAGTCTAGTGCAATTTATTATGTATATAATTTAATGTTTTTAAATTATCCCTATATATTCTAAGTTAGATGACTTTCATTATCCCAAACTAATGAAATTTTACTGTACCAAAAGAATACTGTAAATACTTCTCAAAATGGTATTTATGAACTTTCTTCACCATAGCAATCAAGACAGGCTACCTCAAGGGAAAGGTTTTTGTCCCCTGAGTGTTGTCTGGGACTTCACCCAGCATGCAGACTCTGGGGTGTTTAACACTTTTTAACAGCTTGTCTGGGTTTGCTGCTGGTTAATCTCTAGCAAGCAGACAAGCACAAATTAGCAGCTCCTGCATGCATCTCTCCTCCTCTGGGGGAATCATGCAGGCAACAATGGGATATTTATAAGCATTTCTGAATATGTGTATGTCAGTTGGGGGAATGCAGTATTTTTCTTTTTCTTTTTTTTTTTTTTTTGAGATGGAGTCTTTCTGTTGCCCAGGCAGGAGTGAAGGGGTATGATCTCCGCTCACTGCAACTTCCACATCCCGGGGTTCAAGCGATTCTCCTGCCTCAGCTTCCCCAGTAGCTGGGAGTACAGGCGCCCGACACCATGCCCGGCTAATTTTTGTATTTTTAGTAGAGATGGGGTTTTGCCATGTTAGCCAGGCTGGTCTCAAACTCCTGGCCTCAAGTGATCCACCTGCCTTGACCTCCCAAAGTGCTGGGATTACAGGCATGAGCCACTATGCCTGGCCTGGGAATGCAATATCTTACACAGCACAGGAAAATTAATGTACACAGGAAAAACAACATAAAGGTAAAATCTGTAAGAAAATGTATAAGGTATACAATCCAGGGGTGCGGCTAACTTCAGCACAACCTTCTGTAGTGCTCACAGAACTTCATCTCTCCTTTCTCATTCTCTGAAATCTTCCCACTTTGCAGATTGAAATGAGTCTTGCCACCAATGTGTGAAAAGGTCAGCTCTATCAGGGATAATTCTGAAAGCCGTTGCTGTTCCCTGGAGTCCAGTCTACCTCCACTCCACAGGCACACCAGAAATCTCCTGCCAGCATAACATTTTTATGAAGTCTCCAGGACTCTGTCTTGTTTGGGGAGAAGCTCACCAGAGGAAGACTCTGAAGGCCTGAGGCTGAGGCACCATCCTGCCTCCTGCAAGCTGTGTGGCTAAGGATTCTGAGTCTCTATTCCCTCATGTGTAAAACGGAGTTGCACAGTGCAGAGCCCCAAACTTTAACTATATTAGGACATGTGCAATCATTCTAAAACTCAAAACACCACCACTAAGTTTTTAAAAACTCATTATTTAAAGAAGAAAATGGCCCTTATCAAATAACTTACTGGATCACCTAGTAGTTAGTGCATGCCTAGCACTCGGCTATATGCTGGGCAATACCAAAAGGAGTAAGGCCAGGTCTCCCTTCCTGATATCCCCGCCCCCTTCCATCCAGTGGGAGGAAAGACCCATAAACAAATGACTACAATAAAACGTGATGCACACTGGGGGCTTTCACCCATAGAGTTCAGGGCAGGGCAGAGGAAGCTGAAGGAATCACAGAAGGCTTCCCAAAGGAGGCCAGCGAATCCAACCCTGGCAGGATGACAGGTCACTGTGCCCAATGGGAGAGAGACAAGGCCCAGCATGTGCAAAGTGCGACAGAAACAGGAATGGGAGACCTTCTAGACATTGGCTTAGGCAAGGATTTCATGACCAAGAACCCAAAAGCAAATGTAATAAAAACAAAGATGAACAGGTGGGACTTAATTAAACTAAAGAGCTTTTGCAGCGCAAAAGGAAGTCACCTGAGTAAACAGACAACCCACCGAGTGGGAGAAAATCTTCACAATCTATACATCTGACAAAGGACTAATAACCAGAATCTACAACAAACTCAAATCAACAAGAAGAAAACAAACAAGCCCATCAAAAAGTGGGTTAAGAACATGAATAGACAATTTTCAAACGAAGGTATACAAACGGCCAACAAACGTATGAAAAAAATGCTCAACATCATTAATGATCAGGCAAATGCAAATCAAAACCACAACGCAATACAACTTTACTCCTGCAAGAACAGCCATAATCAAACAATAAAAAACATAATAGATGTCAGTGTGGATGCGGTGAACAGGGAGAGCTTCTACACTGCTGGTGGGAATGTAAACTAGTACAACCACCATGGAAAACAGTGTGGAGATTCCCTAAAGAACTAAAATTAGAACTACAATTTGATCCAGCAATCCCACTACTGGATACCTACTCAGAGGAAAATAAGTCATTATACAAAAAAAATACTTATACACGCATGTTTATAGCAGCAGAATTCGCAACTGCAAAAACATGGAACCAGTCCAAATGCCCATCAATCAACGAGTGGATAAAGAAACTGGGGTATGTGTGTATGATGGAATACTACTCAGCCATAAAAAGGAATGAATTAATGGCATTTGCAGCAACCTAGATGGAACTGGAGACTATTATTCTAAATGAAGCAACTCAAGAACAGAAAACCAAACATCATATATTCTCACTCGTAAGTGGGAGCTAAGCTACAAAGATGCAAAGGCATAAGAATGACACGATGGACTTTGGGGACTCGAGGGGAAAGGGTGGGAAGTGGGTGAGGGATAAAAGACTACAAATTGGGTTCAGTGTATACTGCTCAGGTGATGGGTGCACCAAAATCTCAGAAATCACCACTAAAGAACTTATTCATGTAACCAAACACCACCTGTTCCCCAAAAACCTATGGAAATAAATACATACATACATACACACATACATACACAAATGGAGGAGAGATGTTCAGGAAGGCTAGAAGGGGCAGAGCCAAGAGGGAGCAGAGGGAGGCTGCGTCAGACAGGCAAGGAGGAGGCAGGCACCAGCACCTGTATGATTTCATCTGGCACTTCAGATTCTGCAGTAATCCGAACACATCCCCAGTGAAGGACGAGGGCCACAACCTAGGATGCCAGGTGTCAGGCAACTGTCCCGCGATGCCTTGTCGCACAGTTACTGGGCTCCTTGCATCTTAAAGTTAAACAGAGACAAGGCAGCAAGACATATGGGTAAAAACAAACCAAAATGGTATAAAAAATCTTTAATACTACACAGATAGGGCTATAATAGAAATACATCTGCTGTGGGGCATAAATTGACTGTAGTTTAAAAATAAAATCAGAATATATAATTTGTTTAAGAGACAATAATATCTCCAAACTATTCGGGTTTATCTATTATGTGCCAGGTATCGCGAATTTGAAGATGGACAGTTCTAGACTTCGAGGAGCTTATAAGTTGAAAAGGAAAAAGAAGCAAAGGTATCATTTAATACTGGGTGAGATAACAGCTCAAAACGTGAATGCAGGGTGCTCCAGGGATCTAACAGACACTCAGGGACAGTCCAGGAAGGAAAAGGACAGGGAGCTTTCATGAGGAGAGGATGTTAAAATCTGAAGATGGAAAAAAAAGGAAGGAAAAGGTGGCGTAGGGAGCAGGATACTGCAAGAGGAAGCAGCAGGGAGAATTCCTCAGTGGCTCAACTGGCTGGGCCCAGGGAGTCGGAAAGGGAAGGTGAGGAGGAGGCCAGGGTGGGGATCTGAAGACCAAGGACAGCAGCAGGCGATCAGGCACAGTGGCAAGGGATGATACACCTTTTGCGGGAAAAAAAAGAGAGAGAGAGACAGACAGACTTTTCATCTAAATGCTTTCCTCAACTCCATAGAAAGCGCTTGGCTCATTAGTGCTTGGAAATGTTGGCAATTGTGACTGGAAGGTCAGGCTCCTGCATTCGCTTTCTGTTCAGTAATGCAAGAGAAGGGTGGAGAATTTAGCCACAGGAGTCCCTAAAGGACTTCAGCATAAGGTAAACTCACCTGTAAAATGGCCCCAAGGCAGAGACCCTAAAGAAGGCATCTTAATTATTCCGCATAGGGCCCTCAGCTCCTCTGGCGAAGGCGTTAGCTGTTAAGGAGGGAGCTTGAGGAAATGAAGACACACCCGCTAAGGAGGGGCCTCGGCGGGGTGTGTTACATTCCTTTGAAAACAAGCCCTTTGCTATAATTTGTGTAATCAGACCAGAGATTGGACTGTAGAACCCTGCTTCCCATTTATTACAATATCACGCTTCTGCCCAGGAAACCCCACCCAAGCTTTTGTTTGGAATTCTTTTCCTTGATTAGGTGCAAGTCCTATTATTCCTGCCACTCAAAATAACACATGGGTCTAATGAAGTCGCAAAGCACAGCCCAGCCAGAAACCTGACTTCCCTGAATGGGGCTAGTTCTCTTTCTTCCGTCTTGTTGTAGAATAATGATTTCTTTTCCCTTTCCTTCTGTATAGAGGAAGAATGGGAAGCAGTGACATTCTGTACAAATGGAAAGGCAAATCATTTTTTCTCTCTGGAAAGAGCCACGCAAGTGGGCACCACTCTTCAGGCTGTGTCTGCAGCACCCTCGTTGCCTCCTGGCTCCAGCTGCCTCGGTTGCAGTTCTGCACACTCCATGAGTGGGAAGGGGTGACACACTGTCCTCAAGTCTCATCACCTGCAGAGCTGCCCTCCTCTCTGGCAGCCTTCATTATGCAATTCAGGCAGAGTCTAACCCCCAAAGAAGGGCTGAGGAGCAGGGCAGGGGCATCGTCCAGACAGGTGAAGACATACTTTAGAATGCCTGGTAATTCTTAACCAAAGACAAGAGGTGTCAGGCCTCTGAGCCCAAGCCAAGCCATTGCATCCCCTGTGACTTGCACGTCCAGATGGCCTGAAGTAACTGAAGATCCACAAAAGAAGTAAAAATAGCCTTAACTGATGACATTCCACCATTGTGATTTGTTTCTGCCCCACCCTAACTGATCAATATACTTTGTAATCTCCCCCACCCTTCAGAAGGTACTTTGTAATCTCCCCCACCCTTAAGAAGGGTTGTAATTCTCCCTACCCTTGAGAATGTACTTTGCGAGATCCACCCCCTGGCCCCAAAACATTGCTCTTAACTTCACCGCCTATCCCAAAACCTCTAAGAACTAATGATAATCCATCTCCCTTCGCTGACTCTCTTTTCGGACTCAGCCTGCCTGCACCCAGGTGAAATAAACAGCCATGTTGCTCACACAAAGCCTGTTTGGTGGTCTCTTCACGCGGACGCGCATGAAATTTGGTGCCGTGACTCGGATCAGGGGACCTCCCTTGGGAGATCAATCCCCTGTCCTCCTGTTCTTTGCTCCGTGAGAAAGATCCACCTACGACCTCAGGTCCTCAGACCGACCAGCCCAAGGAACATCTCACCAATTTTAAATCCGGTAAGCGGCCTCTTCTTACTCTCTTCTCCAACCTCTCTCACTATCCCTCAACCACTTTCTCCTTTCCACTCTTCAACCTCTCCCTTCCCTTAATTTCAATTCCTTTCATTTTCTGGTAGAGACAAAGGAGACACGTTTTATCCGTGGACCCAAAACTCCGGCGTCGGTCACAGACTAGGGAAGGCAGCCTTCCCTTGGTGTTTAATCATTGCAGGGACGCCTCCCTGATTATTCAACCAGGTTTCAGAGGTGTCAGACCACGCAGGGACGCCTGCCTTGGTCCTTCACCCTTAGCAGCAAGTCCCACTTTTCTGGGGGAGGGGCAAGTACCACTCAACCCCTTCTCCTTCACCCTTAGCAGCAAGTCCTGCTTTTCTAGGGGAGGGGCAAGTACCCCTCAACCCCTTCTCTCCATGTCTCTACCCCTTCTCTGGGGAAGGGGCTATCTCTGCGCTCTCTTCTCTCCGGGTTTGCCTCCTTCACTATGGTTCCACCCTCCATTCCTTCTTCTTCTCCCTTAGCCTGTGTTCTTAAGAACTTAAAACCTCTTCAACTCTCACCTAACCTAAAATCTAAGCATCTTATTTTCTTCTGCAATGCCGCTTGACCCCAATACAAACTCGACAGTAGTTCCAAATAGCCGGAAAATGGCACTTTGAATTTTTCCATCCTGCAAGATCTAAATAATTCTTGTCGTAAAATAGGAAAACGGTCTGAGGTGCCTGATGTCCAGGCATTCTTTTACACATCAGTCCCTTTCTAGTCTCTGTGCCCAATGCAACTCATCCCAAATCTTCCTTCTTTCCCTCCTGCCTGTCCCCTCAGTCCCAACCCCAAGCGTCGCCGAGTCTTTCTAATCTTCCTTTTCTACAGACCTATCTGACCCCTCCCCTCCTTGCCAGGCTGAGCTAGGTCCCAATTCTTCCTCAGCCTCTGCTCCTCCACCCCATAATCCTTTTATCGCGTCCCCTCCTCACACCCGGTCCAGCTTACAGTTTCGTTCCATGACTAGCCCTCCCCCACCTGCCCAGCAATTTATTCTTAAAAAGGTGGCTAGAGCTAAAAGCATAGTCAAGGTTAATGCTCCTTTTTCTTTATCCCAAATCAGATAGCGTTTAGGCTCTTTTTCGTCAAACATAAAAATCCAGCCCAGTTCATGGCTCGTTCGGCAGCAACCCTGAGACACTTTACAGCCATAGACCCTGTAAGGTCAAAAGGCCGTCTTATTCTCAATATACATTTTATTACCCAATCTGCTCCCGACATTAAATAAAACTCCAAAAATTAGAATCTGGCCCTCAAACCCCACAACAGGACTTAATTAACCTCATCTTCAAGGTGTACAATAATAGAAAAAAGTTTCAATGCCTTGCCTCCACTGTGAGACAAACCCCAGCCACATCTCCAGCACACAAGAACTTCCAAACGCCTGAACCACAGCAGCCAGGTGTTCCTCCAGAACCTCCTCCCCCAGGAGCTTGCTACACATGCCAGAAATCTGGCCACTGGGCCAATGAATGCCCGCAGCCCGGGATTCTTCCTAAGCCGTGTCCCATCTGTGCAGGACCCCACTGGAAATCGGACTGCTCAACTCACCTGGCAGCCACTCCCAGGGCCCCTGGAACTCTGGCCCAAGGATCTCTGACTCCTTCCCAGATCTTCTCGGCTTAGCGGCTGAAGACTGACAGTGCCTGATCGCCTCGGAAGCCCCCTAAACCATCACGGATGCCGAGCTTCAGGTAACTCTCACAGTGGAAGGTGAGTCCGTCCCCTTCTTAATCAATATGGAGGCTACCCACTCCACATTACCTTCTTTTCAAGGGCCTGTTTCCCTTGCCTCTGTAACTGTTGTAGGTATTGACAGCCAGGCTTCCAAACATCTTAAAACTCCCCAACTCTGGTGCCAACTTAGACAATACTCTTTTAAGCACTCCTTTTTAGTTATCCCCACCTGCCCAGTTCCCTTATTAGGCTGAGACACTTTAACTAAACTATCTGCTTCCCTGACTATTCCTGGACTAGAGCTACATCTCGTTGTCGCCCTTTTTCCCAATCCAAAGCCTCCTTTGTGTCCTCCTCTTGTATCCCCCCACCTTAACCCACAAGTATAGGATACCTCTACTCCCTCCTTGGTGACTGATCATGCACCCCTTACCATCTCATTAAAACCTAATCACCCTTACCCCGCTCAATGCCAAGATCCCATCCCACGGCATGCTTTAAAAGGATTAAAGCCTGTTATCACTCGCCTGCTACGGCATGGCCTTTTAAAGCCTATAAACTCTTCTTACCATTCCCCCATTTTACCTGTCCTAAAACCAGACAAGGCTTACAAGTTAGTTCAGAATCTGCGCCTTATTAACCAAATTGTTTTGCCTATCCACCCCATGGTGCCAAACCCATATACTCTCCTATCCTCAATACCTCCCTCTACTACCCATTATTCTGTTCTGGATCTCAAACATGCTTTCTTTACTATTCCTTTGCGCCCTTCCTCCCAGCCTCTCTTTGCTTTCACTTAGACTGACCCTGACACCCATTAGGCTCAGCAAATTACCTGGGCTATACTGCCGCAAGGCTTCACAGACAGCCCCCATTACTTCAGTCAAGCCCAAATTTCATCCTCTTCTGTTACCTATCTCGGCATAATTCTCATAAAAACACACGTGCTCTCCCTGCTGATCGTGTCCGATTAATCTCCCAAACCTCAATCCCTTACAAAACAACAACTTTCCTTCCTAGGCATGGTTAGTGCGGTCAGAATTCTTACACAAGAGCCAGGACCGCACCCTGTAGCCTTTCTGTCTAAACAACTTGACCTTACTGTTTTAGCCTAGCCCTCATGTCTGCGTGCAGCGGCTGCCACTGCTTTAATACTTTTAGGCGCCCTAAAAATCACAAACTATGCTCAACTCACTCTACATTTCTCATAACTTCCAAAATCTATTTTCTCCCTCATACCTGAGGCATATACTTCCTGCTCCCTGGCTCCTTCAGCTGTACTCACTCTTTGTTAAGTCCCACAATTACCATTGTTTCTGGCCTGGACCTCAATCTGGCTTCCCACATTATTCCTGATACCACACCTGACCCCCATGACTGTATCTCTCTGATCCACCTGACGTTCACCCCATTTCCCCACATTTCCTTCTTCCCTGTTTCTCACCCTGATCACACTTGGTTTATTGATGGCAGTTCCACCAGGCCTAATCGCCACACACCAGCAAAGGCAGGCTATGCTATAGTACAAGCCACTAGCCCATCTCTTAGAACCTCTCACTTCCTTTCCTCATGGAAATCTGTCCTCAAGGAGATCACTTCTCAGTGTTCCATCTGCTATTCTACTACTCCTCAGGAATTATTCAGGCCCCCTCCCTTCCCTACACATCAAGCTTGAAGATTTGCCCCCACCTAGGACTGGCAAATTAGCTTCACTCAACATGCCCGAAGTCAGATAACTAAAATACCTCTTAGTCTAAGTAGACACTTTCACTAGATAGGTACAGGCCTTTCCTACAGGGTCTGAGAAGGCCACCGCAGTCATTTCTTCCCTTCTGTCAGACACAATTCCTCAGTTTAGCCTTCCCACCTCTATACAGTCTGATAACAGACCAGCCTTTATTAGTCAAATCAGCCAAGCAGTTTTTCAGGCTCTTAGTATTCAGTGAAACCTTTATATCCCTTACAGTCCTCCGTCTTCAGGAAAAGTAGAACGGACTAAAGGTCTTTTAAAAACACACCTCACCAAGCTCAGCCACCAACTTAAAAAGGACTGGACAATACTTTTACCACTTTTGTTTCTCAGAATTCAGGCCTGTCCTCGGAATGCTACAAGATACAGCCCATTTGAGCTCCTTTTTATTAGGCCCCAGTCTCATTCCAGACACCGGACTAACTTAGAATGTGCCCCCAAAAAACTTGTCATCCCTACTATTTTCTGTCTAGTCATACTCCTATTCTCCGTTCTCAACTACTCACACATGCCCTGCTCTTGTTTACACTGCCGGTTTACACTGTTTCTCCAAGCCTTCACAGCTGATATCTCCTCGTGCTATCCCCAAACTGCCACTCTTAACTCTTGAAGTAAATAAATAATCTTTGCTGGCAGGACTATGCTGAATCTCCTCAGGCACTCTCTAATCAGATGTCCTAGGTCCTCCCAATTCTTAGACCTTTTATACCTGTTTTTCTCCTTCTCTTATTCCATTTAGTTTTTTAATTCACACAAAACCGTATCCAGGCCATCACCAATAATTCTACACAACAAATGTTTCTTCTAACAACCCCATAATATCACCCCTTACCACAAAATCTTCCTTCAGCTTAATCTCTCCCACTCTAGGTTCCCACGCCACCCCTAATCCCACTTGAAGCAGCCCTGAGAAACATCGCCCATTCTCTCTCCATACCAACCCCCCAAAATTTTCGCTGCCCCAACACTTCAACACTATTTTGTTTTATTTTTCTTATTAATATAAAAAGGCAGGAATGTCAGGCCTCTGAGCCCAAGCCAAGCCATTGCATCCCCTGTGACTTGCACATATACATCCAGATGGCCTGAAGTAACTGAAGATCCACAAAAGAAGTAAAAATAGCCTTAACTGATGACATTCCACCATTGTAATTTGTTTCTACCCCACCCTAACTGATCAATGTACTTTGTAATCTCCCCCACCCTTAAGAAGGTACTTTGTAACCTCCCCCACCCTTAAGAAGGTTCTTTGTAATTCTCCCTACCCTTGAGAATGGACTTTGTGAGATCCATCCCCTGCCCCCAAAACACTGCTCTTAACTTCACCGCCTATCCCAAAACCTCTAAGAACTAATGATAATCCATCTCCCTTTGCTGACTCTCTTTTCGGACTCAGCCCGCCTGCACCCAGGTGAAATAAATAGCCATGTTGCTCACACAAAGTGTGTTTGGTGGTCTCTTCACATGGACGCGCATGAAACTAGGCACAGAAAAATTTCACATCAAAACATGGGGTATTGGACAGGAATGATGGCTCATATCTGTAATCCCAGCACTTTGGGAGACCAAGGCAGGCAGATCACTTGAGGTCAAGAGTTCCAGACCAGCCCGGCCAACATGATGAAACCCTGTCTCTACTAAAAATACAAAAATTAGCTGGGCATGGTGGCGGGTGCCTGTAATCCCGGCTAGGTGGGCCCACTTAGGTGGCTCCATCTACTTCTGGAGAACATGACTTCCATACCCCAAGACTCCACCCCAGCCTGGGTCATTGCCACTTGGGAGGCGGAGGTTGCAGTAAGCCGAGACAGCGCCACTGCACTCCAGCCTGGGCGGCAGAGCGTGACTCTGTCTCAAAAAAACAAACAACCAAAAAAGAAACATGGAGTATTAGAATTGGAAAATAAGATGAATCATTTTCTCTAGCAAATACTTAAATAATGTAAAAGATGTGTTTTGTGGTTTCCCCAGCCCAAAGGGGGGGGGGGGCTGCCTTTGGTCCCCAGGGACCTGCCTTACCTTCCCACTCCCCCGAAGCCATCTGGGCAGGGGTAGAGCCCTGACCCTATGGCAGTTAATCCATTCCCAGGCCGGGGATCTAATACTGGTGTGGTCTCAACCAAATAGGCCAATTCTGGCCAGTGGAATTCTTCCTAGTAACTGAGCCATTCTATTTGGTGGAACTCTAGTTCAGTGGTTGGAAGATTACAAAGTCACAAAGATTAGGACAGCCACAGAGGGTTACTGGAAACTGGGAGGTAATGATGACCTTGCAAGTTCATCTAGATAATAAGATAAAGCACAGCCCCCCTCTCCCAAAAGAGGGACCAGGTATGTGGGAGCCCAGGAGAGCACCTTCAGTGCCTCAGTCCCCAGTTCTGGTGATCCCCAAGGCCCTTTGTTTCCAAAAGCATACAGGAAACTTCTTTGTTTACCAAACTGGTATGAATGGGTTTCCACCGCCACCAAAGAGCCTTGCCTAAAATAAGCACTCAGTATATGTCAGGCGCTATGGCAACAGTGCTACCTCAGAGCTAGTGTGGAAGACAAAACCCTCTATTAGATAGTTGCAGAACAGGTGGCACGGGCACAAGAAAGTGCTAGTGATATAATGCACATGGTCTGGCTAAAGAATAAAGAGCACAGCTCACTGTGAGCCAAACAAAGCTGCTTAGAAGAGACAGTTCTCCAATTTGGCCATGAAGAGTAGGAAGGGTGTAGCTGAACATTGGGGACAACACTGATAATCCCACCATGAAACAAGGCTTCCTTACCACAATTCCTCTAGGCTCAGTTCACATCCGCTGGCCTCAGTTACTTAGATTGTAGCCCACGCAGAACCGGGAGAGGTTTTCTTGGCAAGCTCTCCCGCCTCAATTTTCGGTGATCCTAGTAAAATGCAGCAATCCCCAGAAGAGGCTATTTAGAGCTCTCTTAACAACTCGCCTGCACACTGAGAGTCAAGAGGGAAGTCAGGCTGCTGGAGGACTCCTCCCTCTGAATTTCTCCTCTCCTGCCTTCTCAGTGACATCACTAGCTGAAGGGAAAGTGGATGTTCATTCACAGGGGTTTGAAGAGAATCAGGAATGTGGGAGAGCAGAATAGGCCACCCCAACGTATGAAGGATTATTGAGCTGAAGACAATTAAGAAGAAGCAAATGCAGGAAAGCTTCTCTGCTCTCCCTGTATCTGCCTAAAAGCAGGACATGTGTTTACAAAGAAGAAAGGTATCCTGCCCCCTCTTTTATCAGGGAGAACAAAGGTTAACCACCACGGACAGCTTTAGATGCTTCTCACTTCTCTGCCTGGAGATGGTACCAGAGGGAACTACGTGAACAAACTTTTGCTAACTAGCTGTTATCTGCAGTTACTTACCTTCCCCCAAGCTGCTGCCCATAGAGACTCAAAATCCTTTTCCCTAGTGCTGTCACTTCTCTAAAAACCTACTGTTCTTTGCTGAAGATGCATGTAAGCTGGAATTCAAAGCCACCTGTCTTGAAAACTACTCATTCCCTGGGTGTCTTCCATGTATACAGGAAATATACATGTCAATAATTTGGTTTTTCTCTTGTTAAATCTGTCTTTTGTTACAGGGGGTCTGTTCCAACTAAGAAGGGGGTCTGTTCCAATTAAGAATCTATGAAGGTTGAAGAAGAAAATGATTTTTCTTCTTCTATAGGAACTACATCCTGAACATATGTGGTAGGTGCTCAGGGGTAATGGTGGGAGCAGGAATGGAAAACAAAATAAGACACAAGCAGGTCCTTAAGAAGCTCACCGTTTACTAGAGGAAATAAGACATGCACACAACTGACCCAAACACATGCCTACGCATTTGAAATCCTATAATATCTACATCAGATGGATGACAAAGTCATTTTTAAATCTTTCATGCCAGAAAATTTTCCTTGAGAAATGCAAAATTGAGTTGGGATACAAAATGTCCACAGTTATGTAGACAAGATCAGTCTCACCCATACAAACATGATTTAAATTAGTAAAACGAATTCAAATGATAGCTTTCAAATTTTTTAGCAAAGTCTTTTCTTCAAATATAATTCCACTCAGAAGTCCAATAAGCAACAGAGATGCATAAAAGCAGAGCTGCTTTGGCTGAAACAGGCGACGAGATCAGGAGCTGCACAACCCTGCAGTCCACTGAGGCGTCTCTGCAGAACACACGGCTCCAAGAACCACTGGCGCAAAACCTTTCATTTAAAGGTACTAGGGCTTGTGGCTTTTAGGCACACATAGTAGTTTGAAATTTACCTAATAAAAGTGTTCCCAGCCAGGCACATTGGCTTACGCCTGTAATCCCAGCACTTTGGGAGGCCAAGGTGGGTGGATCACTTGAGGTCAGGAGTTCGAGAACAGCCTGGCCAACATAGTGAAACCCCGTCTCTACTAAAAATAAAAAATCACCCGGGTGTGGTGGTGGGTGCCTGTAATCCCAGCTACTCGGGAGGCCGAAGGAGGAGAATCACTTGAACCCGGGAGGCGGAGGTTGCAGTGAGCCGAGATCATGCCACTGCAGTGTTCCCAGGTAGCTGAATCTACTAGCAAGAAAGAATGGTTGTGACAAGGTTTGAGGTTACATTCTAAGCCTTTGGCTTTAACTCTGCCAGCCCACTCATCAGTAACACAGATAAGGACCCCCGTTATGTAAAAGTGCCAGAGTCCTGCACTATCACATCACACATCTTGTGTGTCATTCTCTTCCTCTTTTATATTTGGTACGTGACATCTCTAAATTCATTGTTTCCATGCGGCCTCCAAAGACCCTCTGGATCTGACAATTAGTCAAGATTTTCTGAATTTCAGCCCTACCAACTGGCTCTTAGGGCCCACTTAGGTGGCTCCATCTACTTCTGGAGAACATGACTTCCATACCCCAAGACTCCACCCCAGCCTGGGTCACTGCCACTGGTGAGAACCCTTGATCCCACTCACATCCTCCTTGAAGAAAAATAAGACCACCTTGCTCAAAGTGTGTTCCTAGGGTTTCTCAGAGGTTCCGTGTGGTGCACTGAGTCTTCAGATGTTTTAACATGCTCCTATACATGGGGAATTCCTCAAAGGAGAGACAAATATGAGAATCTGTTTTTGATCAATCATAAAACCTTTTTTATTTCTTGGCACTTATCACTGCCAAATCCTTTGAAAAAACAAAAAATGACTTAAATATTTTCCCCTGATTACAGTTAATTTGATACTTTCTTATCAAAATGTTTCCTTATAAAGAAAAGTAAGTTCAGAAATGTATGGAAATGAGAAAACAAATGGTGAGTTACACATAGTACCCCATTAAAATCAGGAAGAAGACAAGGATGCCTGCTATTACTATTCAGTATTTTATTTCACCCTCTAACCAATGCAGACAGAAAAACAAAATAAAGTACTAAAAAGAAGGCAGTAGCAGTAAAACTTTCAATATTTGCAAATGGAATGCCTGTCTGCCTAGAGTCTAGTGGATTACAAATGGTCAGATACAGTAACCATTTAGGAAACGGCATTTTTTTAGCTGGACATGGTGGCTCACACCTGTAATCCCAGCAGCGTGGGAGGCTGCGGCAGGAGGATCTCTTGAGACCAGCCTGGACAACATGGCAAAACTCCATCTCTACAAAAAAAAAGTACAGAAAATTAGCCTGGCGTGGTGGCGTGCACCTGTAGTCTCAGCTACCCAGGAAGCTGAGGTGCGAGGATCACCCGAGCCCAGAAGGTTGAGGCTGCGGTGAGCCCTGATCGTGCCACTGCACTCCAGCCTGGATGACAAAGTGAGACCCTGTAAAAGAAAAGAAAAAAAGAGAAGAGAAAAAAAAAAGAAAATGGCATTTAAAAAAATTCTACTCATAATAGCAAATAGGAAGAGAAAGAAGGGTAGGAGGCTAAAGAAAAAAAATAAAACTCTTAAGAAATAAACCTACCCATATATGTGCCAAACCAATCTTATTTTAAATTTTACTACATGACATTAAAAAAAAAAAAAGATACTAATAATAGAGAGAACTACCATTTCCCAGATGAGAAGACTCAATATTGTAAGACAACAATTCTTCCTCACTTTGTAAAGTCGACATAAGTCAACAAGCATCTCAACTCAGAAAACTAATCCTAAAGTCCAACTGGAAGAGAAAAACCTTTAGGATGACCAAAAAAAAAAAGTTTAAAAAATAAGAATAATGAAAGGAAATATCCTCATAAAATCAAATATAGTACAAAGCTACAGTAACAAAAACAGAGTGACAGCATTATGAAAATAGACATATTCTATTATCACTAAAACAGGAGAGTATAGAAAGCAAATACATTGATATTTAGGATACAATAAAGATATTTAAAACTGGCACAAAAAGAGCAAACTGTTTGATGCATTATATTGGGAAAAGTAAAAAATCCACATACAAATTAAGTTGCAGCTCTATTACTATCATACCCAAGAACAAATCCTAGGTAGACTACACAGATAAATATTTCAAAAACTACCAGAAAAAGAGACAAACAATATCAAGTATATTTACAAAATTCAGAAGACATAAAGAAAAGTTCACAGGTGTGGCAAACGCCACAGTTAAAACCTATATTTCATAAACAAAGTTCAAAGACAGTAAGAAAGTGATATTATTTACAAAGGATTTTCTGAGGAGGGACACAACTTGATCTATTACTTTTACTCTAAAGCTTTCTATAATGTTTAAATCTTTCAGAGCAAGCAGGAATTCATTCATGCTATAAATAAAAATCTTTTTCACACAAAAAAGTTTAATATAAAGGAACACTTCAACTGAGTCTTTTCATAAATACTCACAAATGAAAAATTAGTAAAGTAAAAAGTTTGCTTGCTATTTTTTAGGAATAAAATTAAGAAATGAACGTGGACAGTTATCTGAAGTATTTTCCTTTCAACATTCTACAAAGGGCCTCTCCCATAGATGTTCTGGAAGAAAAGCTTCGCACTTCAAAGGGTGTGCCTGTAGGATTTAGATGATTATCTGAATACCTGTACCAGTAAACAAACAAAAATCACCCCAAGAGTAAACTAAGAATATCACAGGGAAGAAATCTCCTAATTCCTAACCAGTGGGAAGGGTGGTTTTTTTTTTTCTTTCTAAATAGAATTTATAAACTTCAAAAATTCTGTGAATTTTTCATAGCAAATCAAGTGTACATGAATTTTCTAAAACTACATCTCTGTCAGACCCTTAAGTTTTCTCCACACCTGCAAGGAGAACTCCTGGCATCTTGCTACAGTGCTGAATTTGGGACGGAGGTGCCAAGTTATCATGTAAGTCGTACTCTATCACTGGAAAATAGAATCCTATGGCTCTTAACAATGCTCGAGGCCTGTCTCCCTGTTAGGTGAAACTCAGGTCTGGGTACTGGGTCGCTTATCCCCTTAGCTCACTCAGTAGCATTATCCAGCTTTTTCCATTTGTTCCAGAAAATAGTTCTTACTGGCCTTGGTAAAAGCATATCTTTTATTTTATTTTTTTCTAAGCAGTAAACAGATAATCCTAAACCTTTACAATTTCTCTGTCCCGTCATCCTAGAAAGGATTTATCTGACTTATTTCAAAGTTCTACAGTTCTCCTGAGTTTTTCTGTCAGTCAAAACTTTGAACATTTCAGTATCTCTTTCCCAGTAGCGTTTTTATTGTCTGAGTCATCTTAAGTTAAAACTACAGCTTTCTGGTATAAATAAGGCTTAAAACACAACCAAAATTCTATATCTGGTATCAACAGCTGGTACAAGGTCTCACTCCCTCATACTAGATCAAGGAAATCTTTATCTATGGAAATTCTATTCATACTATTAAATAGTCCCTATATTCCCTGAAATACATGAATGAGCATCAACCAAGCCTTAATATCCTCTTTTCTCCTGCCACAGTGAGGGAGGCAGGGGTTACAGAATCACTTTAACACTAAAGTGTTTTCCTCACATTGTACTCATTCCACAAAAAACTGTTGTAGTAATTTAGATTAAGCATCTTGGTTGATCCTAGATAATGTTTACCCAATTGCATCTAGTCATTAACTACTTATCTACCTGAAAACTGAGTTCTTGAAATCCTCTGTCAAGTCTAGTGAAAGAAAATAATAAAACTCCAAGACTGAATCTGTGTTACGTCCTGCAGCTCTAGCTACTGGCAAAACAAAAAAGATTAGATTAAAAGATATGCATCCCAAGCTAATTGCACAGCATCAAAAGTAAACCACAGCTATTAAACAGAAGCATCATTATGTAATTTCTCTTGACAAGTTAAGCATTTTAATAAGTATTTTATAAATAATAAGGAAGCAGTTTTCCACATAAATTATATGCAATAACAAAGCATAATGCTAAAGGCACATAATAGGCAAAAATTCAGTCCCTTCTATATTAAATTATGGGTATTTAATATAGATACATTTATTTTAAAAATTCATTTATTTTTATGTGCATTTTCTGAAAACGCCTGAAAATGACATGTACCAAATTCTTAACACTCATGAGGAAAAGGTGGGAAAAAGTAAAAACGGGGAAAGGATTTTAAGTTGTATTTTAAATATATCTGTGTAATTTGAATTTTCTCTAACATGAATCAATTTTGCCATTTTTTTCTTTGTTTTTGAGACAGAGTCTCGCTCTGTTGCCTACGGTGGAGTACAATGGCGTGATCTCGGCTCACCGCAACCTCCACCTCCTGGGTTCAAGTGATTCTCCTGCCTCAGCCTCCTGAATAGCTGCGATTACAGGCGCCTGCCACTACACCTAGCTAATTTTTAGCTAATTTTTAGTAGAGATGGTGTTTCACCAGGTTGGCCAGGCTGGTCTTGAACTCCTGACAGATGATCCACCTGCCTCGGCCTCCCAAAGCGCTGGGATTACAGGAGTGAGCCACTGTGCCCAGCCGCCATTATTTTTAAATAATATGAAAAATGCAAAATAATGCCAGCCAGCAAAGATATACTGAAGCTGGCACTGTAAATCAGTTCAACCTTTTTCATAATGTATGTGGGAGCTTTAAAGATACTGACATCCTTTGACTCAGCAATTATTTATTTTAAAAGTTTTTGTAATGTGGATATATTATTTTTTAGAAAGAAAAGCAATCTTGTTTAATCACGTATCACATGAGATCCTTAAAATGCAGGCTTCTGACATACAGGCTAGAAAAATAAACATATAGTCAATCCTCAGTATTTGCAGTAGTTATGTTCTATGAAGTCTCTATGAATACTGAATTAGCAAATACTGAACCTCTGCTCCTAGGGGAAATACAGAGTTATGTTCCTACAAGCCTCTGATCACAAAATTTTTGTTAGCCAATCAATACATAATATTGCTTTATGTGTGTTTCTATTTAAAGAGCCTTCTTTAATATATTGTCAATTCACTAACTTTTAACTCAGGCAACAGCACTGTGACTCATGTATGAATGCAGCTTATCTAACATACATATTCTCTCCCTAAGGCACATCACAGCCTTCTTGAGCTTAGGAACACCAGACAGCTCTTCAGCACTACACCAGGGGCTCATTTTAAACAGCAAAATCACCCAAAAGTATAAAAATGCAAAAACATGGCGTTAAATAGACCACAAAAAGGACATTTGTGTACAGCATGAGAGCTAAAACAAGAGGGTAGAGTGTTTTCTTGTGTGATCTCAGCTAGGAATGTGCACATTGGTCAACTCAAATTTTTCATGTTTCATAAGCCAATGAATGACAGCAATGCCTGAAACATGAATTTGTAGGTTACAAATAAATCTCACTAAGTAGGCAAATTGACAAATATGGAATCCGTGAATAATGGGAATCAACTGTATGTATTTAATAGTATAAACAAATTTCTCAAAAGACAGATTAACAATAGAATAAAAATACAGCCCATAAAAGGCTTTCTTGTCTCTGCTAACTCAGTGATTATCAACCAGGGGTTACTTTGTTCCCTAGGGTACATTTGATAATGTCTAGAGACATCTGTTGATTGTCAAAACCGGGTCTAGCAGGTAGCAACCAGGATGCTGCAAAACATCCAGCAACGTCCAAGACAGCCCACGACAACAAAGAAGTACCTGACTCAAAAAGCGAACAGTGTCAAGATTAACTGGGCTAACTGACGAATAAAGTCAATGTTTTGTCTTTAAGTGTGCCTTCTTGTACCTTCTATCAACCCACACTCTAAAGCCTAAAACAATAAATAATTTTAATGTCAAGGATGAAGCAGCTGTCATACTTTATTGCTAGGTGGCCCCTTGTTCTCAAACTTAACTAATGAATTCAATGCAATATAAGACACAAAGCAGTTAAAAGCTACATTGAAAAGTGTGACTTTTTGAGTCATTTCCACTGAGCTTGTAATGGTAGCTGGGTAATAATATTGTAAAACACAGAGCCAGTCAGAAATCTAGGTTTTTTTTTTTTTTTTGAGACGGAGTCTCGCTCTGAAGCTCAGGCTGGAGTGCAATGGCACGGTCTCAGCTCACTGCAACCTCCATCTCCCGGGTTCAAGTGATTCTCCTGCCTTAGCATCCCGAGTGGCTGGAATTACAGGTGCCCACCACCACATCTGGCTATTTTTTTTTTTTTTTTTTTGAATTTTTAGTAGAGATTGGCTTTCACTATGTTGGCCAGGCTGGTCTCAAACTCCTGATCTCATGATCTGCCTGTCTCGGCCTCCCAACATGCTGAGATTACAGGCGTGAACCACCACGCCCTGCCTGAACTCTAGTTCTTAACACCAGGTAAGTAAAAATCATCCTTGCACAGGAATTAAGAAGTATAGTCTACAGCAGGGGTCCCCAATCCCCAGGCCATGAACCGGTACCAGTGTGTGCCCTGTTAGGAACCAGGCCACACAGTAGGAGGTGAGCAGTGGGCAAGCAAGCAAAGCTTCATCTGTATTTACAACTGCTCCCCATCACTCACATTACCACCTGAGATCCGCCTCCTATCAGATAGGTGGCAGCATTACATTATCATAGGATTGCAAACCCTACTGTGAACCACGCATGTGAGGGACCTAGGCTGTGCACTCCTTACGAGAATCGAATGCCTGATGATCTGTCACTGTCTCCCATCAACCCCAGATGGGACTGTCTAGTTTCAGGAAAACAAGCTCAGGGCTCCCACTGATTCTACATTATGGTGAGTTGTATAATTATTTCATTATATATTGCAATGTAATAATAATAGAAATAAAGTACACAATAAAGGTAATGTGCTTGAATCATCCTGAAACCATTCCTGCAGCCCCTGGTCCATGAAAAAATTGTCTTCCACAAAACCAAAAAGGTTGGGGACCTCTAGTCTACACTACACCATCCATGAGATGGGGAACTCCAAGCAGTTTGCAGAATAAATCAACAACAGTTTGAGAAGGTTCTTGCGGTTACCTGTCTAAGGGAAGAAATTAAAATGTCCTGCAAAGTCTTAATAATTCTATGAAAAGAGGCCCAATTTAAGTGACCCCTCCCAAATATCCTTAACTGCATAAATGCTGCACACCCGCTTTAATGCACCACCCGTGTGGATTCAGTATTATTCTGAATACTGAAAAATACTCAGTATTCTGAATACTTATTCTGTCTTGAATCGATCATATTTTTAAATAATGAATCAAGCAATTTGTAGAGTGGCCTCCAAAGTTACTCAAGAGCATTCCAAAATCACTGAGCTAATATAACAAAGATAAATAATTTCCAACTGGGAGGCCGACTTGCAGACTAAGAATTGCACTTGAAGTTTGGAACCTGAATTTTCGGCTGCATGAGTTTAGAGCCAAGTCATTATTTCGAGAGGTTTTTTTCCCCCCTGTAAATATGTTTTAGCTCAACTCTGCAAAAATAAACCTAAACTATTATTTCCTGTTGTAAGTATGCTCTGTTGGACATTATATACTCTGCTGGCTGATGCCTTTAACTTCCTACAAGATCCTGCTGACCACTCAGACCTGGAAGCTCTCCTCCATCCTTCCTTAACCACTCTGACCACTCTCTCCAGACTCCTGCTCTTCCCCTACCCCAGCCTACATTTGAAGCCTCATCCCTCAACCCTCCCAGCCCCATACCTGAATTCTTACCCCAGACTGGTACTCCTTGGATCACCATCATCAGAACCAGCTAGAAAGTGTAGATTAAAGTATGCTGCCCAGACCACATTCCCAATCGATTGATCAGAATCTCAGGTGGCAGGCTTGGGAATCTCCATTTCAACTCCACCTTGCAGCTATTTAAGCCTTAGCTATAAAACAACACCTGTGGCTTCCTGGAAATGACATCACTGTGGCCTTGATTCATTTATCATGTTTCCCTCTGCCTAAACATCTGCCCCCTGCCCTACCCAATTCTCTAAGCCCATTTTAAACATCATTTCCACTAAACAATGTTATCAGCTGACACCTGTGGTTGAGAGAAACTGCTCTTCTCTAAACTTCCACAGCACACTACATACAGTATATACCACATAAATTCAAAATTGTAGATTTGTCAAATTCCCCAACCAGACTGGAGCTCTTGAGTAGGAACCATGTGCCATACCTAGATTTCGCCTCTAGTGGCCAGCAGAGTTTTTGGCACATAGCAGGAACTCGATGGATGGATGGATGGATGGATGGATGGATGGATGGATGGATGGATGGAGGATGGATGGATGGATGGATGGATGGATGGATGGATGGATGGATGGACGGACGGACGGATGGCATGCATGGCGGGCCTCTGAGTGGCACTATTAAACTTCAGTGGCCAGGGGCGGTGGCTCACACCTGTAATCCCAACACTTTGGGAGGCTGAGGTGGGAGGACTGCTTGGGTCCAGGTATTAGAAACCAGCCTGGGCATCATAGTGAGACCCTGTCTCAATTAAAATAATAATAAATAAACTTCAGCAATCCCACATGATTTGTGATTAGTGTTAATGTGAACAAATGGAAGACTAAATGGAATAACCAAACAGAAGAATCTTAAGTAACTGGAGTATGGCTCTCAGGGAGCCCTACAGGAAGAAGGAAAGGTCTCCCTCCAAAGCCATTCATGTTTTACACTCCGTAGGGTCTCAATTAAAGGCAGCTAATTGACTGTACATGTACAGTCCTAGTAAACAGCTAAAGCAGATGAGGATAAGAAAGCAAACTAGCTACCAAAGAACTTTTCTGGGCCTAAGCAGATATAGTTAAGACCAGTGGCAAACCATTACACACTCCTATCAAGGACCAAGACAGATACAGTAATAACCACAAGTGGATCTACCTATAGAATAAAGTTTTGGATTCCTCAAGATTATTTACCCTAGGATTTAAATCCACCCATAATTTTATCCTTGAGTCAACATTATTTTTGTTGTAAATCCACCCTCCATCCTGCCATTCCTTTCTGCCTGGATAGATTTTCCTTTGGGAAATCACTATGTAGCAGCCACAGGATCTGGCCCCAAACTTAGCTCCAGAGGTTGATGTTTACCAGCATAACCTAACCAGCACAATTTCAACTGTATTCTGATTAGCTGTGGGACGAACAGAAACCCAGTTCTAAGCACACGGCATTTCCCCTGGCCGCCATGTTAGTTGAGCAGAATAAATGTCAGGTCTTTTGTTTGATGGTTATGGGTGTGAATGAACAACCAGGGAACCCTGGCTACTGCTAGCTGCCTTCTGGTGAGCACCAGGAAATCTAGGCCTAGGAAGACACACCTAGAGAACCTTGTGTGCAACTTGAAAAGTAGGTCTTTTTCCAGTTATTGAGCCAATGCATTGTCTTTATTGTTTAAGCCAATTTGGGGTTTCTGTCATCCAAAGCATTATGATGTCTACCCCACTACTACTTTTCCATCCAATTTCACCCGATTCTCTTAGGACATGCATAAACCCACTTTGTAAGACTCTGTAACTGTCCCCAACATACCCCATCCACTCCTAGCTCCTCATTTGTGTGTCATTCCCCTGCCTGAAATGTTCCTCCCTTGCTCTCTCCATTTTTCAAATCCTGTCTGGTCTTCCAGACTCAGGCTGGAGTCCTAATCCCTCCGAAGGCAGACATCCAGGACCATAATTTTCTTGTCTCATTATCGATATTAGTTGTCATCTGTGTCCTATTTTATACTTTTAAGTATCTTTCCACAAGCATAGTCTCGGGCTGGAACGAAGCTCCATATGTTTGCAACCCCTTGCAAATGGCCCCTGGAAGAATATCTTGTGATAAATGGAAAACCAATAACTCCTGTATAGGCAGATGCAAAATGCAATTTAGACCTCCTGATCACTGCCAGTGACTCCTTCTTAATTCACATAGCAATGTAGAGGATAGACAGCAATTTCAGAGGCAACATATTCCAACATCACACAGTTGGCCACGGCCCTGTCACATTTCACAACCAGACTGGCAGTAACAGCTGGATGAGGATCAGAAATTTATCAGGCCACTTTCCATTTGCAAATTGCTGAAGTCCTTCCAAGGAAGATGCAAGACTAACTCCTGTGTTCTAAACCTGTGTTCTAAAAAGTAAACATCCACACCTTTCAAATATCATCCTGGGGGCAACACCAGAATGGAAAACATGAAAAAACAAAGCCCAAGGCATCCACCAAACAACAGGCTCCAGCCATCTTCAAAGTCTTTTATATCCCCTTTCATACCTGTAGCTCCAGATCCCTTTGGAGCACTCTGGGGGTACATCTGTGAGATTTAAATGAGGAACATGAATAAACAGAGGTTGGGATTTACCCCCATCACAGAGACGATCAGGAGATCATAAGTTGAGGGGTCATGCAGGACCCAGTACTATGTCCACTGAAGATGACAAAATGTGTGTGTGCGTTCACATACAAGCCACAAAGATGTCAACGTAGCCACAGGATTGATACCGTCCTAGACAGTCTAATCCTTTTGTATGTGTGGCATGACATGTCCCTTATCTGCACAAGGATTTTGACATCCCAGTTGGGGTCAATATTAACAGTATCTGAACATGTTTTTCAAAAAATTAGAGAAATGAAAGGGCTGACAAAATTTAAAATATCACTATGAGTGATCTATAGAATAAAGCAGGTATCTTTACAAATACATATTTACCTATAATAATGGGGAGCTTATTAACAGTTAATCCTCCTTTCATAAGGAATAGCAGTTACTTTGGTAAACGGGAAGATTCAGTGTTTCAATACCGCTTCTTTATCCCCTTTCCTCCCCGATTAATGCTGGTCTTTTCCTGGTTCCTAAATAGGTTCTCAAGAGGTCCACAGACTATCAGCAGGGGCTTGTACACAAACTGCAGTATTACGGACCAAGGGCCTGGCAACGGAAATGCAGCATGCCTCCTCATGGCCTCTGCATCTCACATTACTACCAGGAGATTCATCCTCCTCGTTGCTCTAGTCTGTAAATGCTTTCAAGGTTGAGCTTTATTGTAAGCCATGTGGCTGCTAGAGATAGATCTCAAAGCTCCCCCTGCTCTAAAGGACTCTGCCTTGGCTCTGTGGCCACTGACCAAACCGATTTTGCCTTTCCATCCACACTGGCCATGGTGCCAAGATGGCCTCATAAGCTACTCACACTCTCACTGGCTCTGTGCTAAGAGGGGCTCTCTATCCTGTCCTCGCAACTGGATAGAAAAAACAAACCTTCAGACAACGTGCCCCCAGGAAGACTATCTCCTAAGAAGCCAGTCCAGAACACCTCCCAGCTTTCTGGTTCGCCTTTCCAGAACATCTTAGTAGTTCACAACTATGGAGCAAGAAATGAAATACCAAAATTAACACAGCACAAGCTGAAGGCTGAATCCAAATAGTTGCTGTTCAATCAGAGAAAAAGCAAATACCAATCACAATATCTCTATCAGCACTTTTCAATCCACTCCAAGAACCCAACACAGATGAAGATTAGCCGTGCCCCAGCTCACTTGTCTGGAGGCTTCTTAAAGGAAAATCTCCAGCAAGAATCGATTTCATCAAAGCCAAGTAGTTTGCAGCAACTCCTTCTGTCACCAACAGGTCAGGAAAGAGCCCCCGTCAGAGGTAGTGAAGACGGAAATCAGTGCCGACCTCCCTCTCCCCACTGTGCCAGGCAGGCCAGCCTCACCGTGTCAAAGCAGAGGACTTGCTCTTCCCCCAAGAATCAGAAACAGCTGCTCCCACTTCATCAAGTTTCCAGGATTCCAGAATGTTCCAGCCCCACCTCATGTCCTGAATTTTTGGCTCTACTGCTTCATAGAACCAGCAGAGCCCAGAAAGGAAATACAGTCCAAAGACCTGGAACACTGAGACATTGCCAAGTCCTCTTCTGGCGCTCTCTCCCAAGCATGGTGAAAGAACTGACAGCGCCAGTCTAGGATACAAACACCCCCAACTTTGGTTTGATATTCCGGATATCCCAAATATTTACTGAGTGCCCAGTCAGAATAAGGCCCTGCCACTACACCCCAGCCAGGTTGGGCTCGAGTTCTGAGTTCTGAGATTACCAAATTTCACCAACGCACACAGAGCAATATGGATTTCAGGCTGCTATCCAAGAACAGGGAACAATTGTTCACTATTGATTCACTTGAGCATAAAAAGGATATGCAAATTCACAGGAGATTTGCAGCTCTGCTATCCCTGGAACCCTGCCACAAAACCCAGGAAAGAACACATTGAGACACAGTGAGACACACACACACACACACACACACACACACACACACACACAGAGAGAGAGAAAGAAAGAGAGTTGGATTCAAGAGACACTATGCAAATGCAAGTTTAAAAAGATGCTGCCTCACTGGAAATGTTTCCTAGCCTGATAACCCACACCTTTTCCTCCGCCCTTTTCTTCTTTCCCTCTTTCCTCTTCCACAGACGAATGTGGACTTCTTGTGTTGTTTCAGTGCCTTGTTATTGCAACAAGAAATTTTTGGAAGAGTTAAGAAATGTACTCTTCTTCACCCCCCAATTTTTCTGTACACACCAGTCAATAAAAAAAAAAGCATAACAGCCGGGCGCGGTGGCTCAAGCCTGTAATCCCAGCACTTTGGGAGGCCGAGGTGGGCAGATCACGAGGTCAGGAGATCGAGACCATCCTGGCTAACACGGTGAAACCCTGTCTCTACTAAAAAATACAAAAATTAGCCAGGCGCGGTGGTGGGCGCCTGTAGTCCCAGCTACTCAGGAGGCTGAGGTGGGAGAATGGCGTAAACGCGGGAGGCGAAGCTTGCAGTGAGCCGAGATCCCGCCACTGCACTCCAGCCTGGGTGAAAGAGCGATACTTTGTCTCAAAAAAAAAAAAAGAGAAAAGAAAAGAAAATACTAAATGGAATATAACCCCCTCAAACAAGGGGAGACAACTGTATTAAGCATGTGATTTTGAAAAAGTAAAAATGAAGATAACACTTACTTCAAAAGGATTATCTTACAGATCAGCGAGGGACAAGAAAGGGCCCAGCATAATGTCTGGCACTTAACGAGTTCTAAGTAAACACTCTTTGCATCTTATGAAAGGATTCGCCAAGTGTTCCTTTAAATAATCTTTTTATCTAGTATATTAAAATATTTGTTCACAAATAATCCACAATATAGCAAAGCAGCCGGAGTGGCCAAAAATAAATACATAAAAAGGCTGACAGTCACTGATAGTCGACGGCCCATCCAAAATGAAAACAAACATCTTGAAGTTACAATAAATATCCATGTAATAATGTCTATTGGTTCACAGATTCACATGCTTTACTGTTGTATATATACACACCTATATATAAAAATCTAATGCAATGAAAATTGAATTGTCACAAAACATTTCAGGAAGCTACCCACTGTATAAAGGGATGGCTCATTCTCTTTCCATCTCAATCCCCTCCTCTCCCCTCCAACACAAACACACACACACACACACACACACACACTCCTGAGCAAACAAGGTTCAATCCAGTGGGGCTGACCCCAGGTAGGCCATACGATTGGGGAGCTGGAAGGGGTGGTTCCCTGGGCAGGAGGGACCAGAGAAGATATACAGGTAGTGTCCTTGGGAGTACGATCCAGGGTCAAAACCAGAAAAGCTAAACTGTCCAAAATCCACAAGGCAAATTCCAGGCCGGAAACAGAATAGGCCAAGAAAGTCGAGAGCAAGAAATAACGGAATGAGGAAGGAAGGTGAAATTCAGCCAAGACAGTGGCCAATAATAGCAATAGTCAATACAGGATCTTTACTTGTGTTACCTCATTTAATTCTCATGAAAATCCGTGACACTATTATTCTTCCTATTTTTAATGTTGTTATGGAACCTTTTAAACATATACAAAAGTAAAGAGAATAGTTCAATGAAACCTCATACCCCTAACACAGGTATAAAAATCATCTACTCGGGGTGACTCTTGATTACCTACCCACTTTTCACCGCCACCCATCATCCCCAGCCCCAAATATAAGTCATCTCAGCAGCCCTGTGCGAAAATTTAAGTCAGTTTCTTATTTTGACTTTAGAAGTTCACAGCCTAGTTCCTAAAGCACATGACTCTCACCTGACCTGGGTAGTCATCCTCTTGATCTGTCATGAGCAGGGACCAGAGCAAACCTCAATGGAGTAACAGAGCTGAGCTGGACTGGGGAAATACCTCCAGATCCCAATGTGCCCCCATGAAGCATTAGGGACATATGAGCATATCTCGGCTCTGTTACTGTCTGAACTCCCTGCTGATCTTCCCCATGAGTATATTAATTCTGCCTTTCCACTTGGATCACGCATCCTGACCCAGTGAATCCCCCGACTAAGGCCTTTTGGGATCAAATCCAAACACCACCCTAGACAGAAAGGCCCATTGCATTCTGGCACATGCTTATCTATCAAGTCCCTCACCACTCCTAAAACTCCCACTATGCTGGACTTCTCAGAGTTCCAAAGTCCAGGTCCTGGCTTCTGCAAGCATTTTCTCACCTCTTGCCTTCTTCAACACCACCCATTGCAGTCCCAAAATGGCCAGATTATGGTTAACACTTCTTTCCTCCCCTCCTTCAGAGAAAGGGCCGCTTGTCCATATTCTCATAACGCCCTGCACCTCTCTCTACCTGCATACCTCATTTTATGTAATTGGTTCTTAGGTCACTCCCAGTTTTACAGAGCACTCTTTGAAGGCCAAGATGCTTATTCATGTAAAAAAAAAGTTTATTTATCTATTCATTTATTTTAAGATGGTGTCTCACTCCATCACCCAGGCGTGCAGTGGTGTGATCTTGGCTCACTGCAACCTCTGCCTCCCAGGTTCAAGTGATTCTCCTGCCTCAGCCTCCCGAGTAGCTGGGATTACAGGACCCATCACCATGCCCAGCTAATTTTTTGTATTTTTAGTAGAGACGGGGTTTCACCATGTTGGCCAGGCTGGTCTCGAACTCCTGACCTCAGGTGATCCATCCACCTCGGCCTCCCAAAGTGCTGGGATTACACGTGTGAGCCACTGTACCCGGCCTCTTTTATTTTTTATATTTAAAAATAATATAAAATATATATTTTTTAAATATAAAAATATTTAAAAATATTGTGACCCCACTGTGACCCCTGGGACACAGTGATGAGTTCGTTTGAATTTATTTATTGTAGTGTAAGTATTTACATGCATCTGCAAAATGAGCAGTTGGAGGTTTAGTAGTTAAGTCAAAATAGACTTTTAGTCTTTTTTTTTTTTTTTTTTTGGTCTCCTGTACGCACAGGATGAAAAGGCGCCTTGATGTCATCAGTTAATGGTCTTCTGGCACATGGTATGTCTTCAGTTAATGTTTAATAAATAAAAGAAGCAAACAAACGGGTAGATGATGGCCAGAGAGACAGCAAGAAGCACTCCTTAAACCTTAGAAATTTCTCCCAACGAGTGCTTCATGCCAGGTAGATGCTCAATGTCCGAGCGGTTCACCGGAGATAATGAGCCCCTCGGGTTACCCACCCGGCCCCACCAGGCACTGGAACTACCTTCTTCTAGTTTCCAAGATGCCCACTAATTCCAGTGCTCAGGTATTTGGTAGACAAACTGCACTCCCTCTGCTGACGCCCTTTCAGAGTGATGCTGACTTTAATCACATCCTCCATCAGGCCCTAGCCTTAGTCTGCCTATAGACCTCTAATCTCTGGAACAGCCCCTCCCAGTGAAGGTGCACTATCACTTCAATCATCTATGCTGTCCTTTTCTGGACATGGGCCCACTGGCTGACAGATTTGTTGAGAATGCCACCATCATCACCATAAGGACTACTCACAGCACAGCGGGCCAAGGTTCCAATCCCACCCACCACTCAATCTTGGCACACACATGATTTACTGTAACAGGACAACCTTCTCCCACTCCCAACATCTTACCTGTATAAAAATGAAAATGCTTCCAAGAAAGCACGCCTCAATTCTATCAGCACTGCCTCAGATTTTCATTGCTTAAGCTCCCTAAAATGTCTGCTTCTAATTTGGCTAAGGGTGGAGAAGGGATGAACAGGGAGAGAAAGTCATCAAATCTTTGCCTGCAGGTAAGCTATGGTTTTTGCTGTGGTTGGCTCTGAAATTTAGACTCCATGGGTATTCTCCCTTTGCAAATCACAACTGAATCTCCTAAATCCCCTACCAGAAGTAAGCTACTATACTTTAAGATCTTTTACATTTTATGTTTCTCTGAAGAACAGAGATGTTTTATTATGGTAATCAGCAGGTAATAAAGCACTTACCCTCTCTGCAAAGTAGATCAAATGGAATATACTTACCCCTAGATTTTTTTAAAGCATTCCATTTGTTCTTAGAAATTGTAACTATTTTTCAGAATGACAGTCCTAGGTTTATTGATTCACAAATGGCCTGAGTCTATCAAGTGGATATATACTTCCTTACATAGAAAGAGGTTACAGGGGAGAATTTAACATTCTAATTTACAGGTACAACTAACTTCTTTTTGCCTCCAGAAAGTGCACATTAAATCCTGTAGATTCAGAAATCAAACTAAAACCCCAAATCTAAAACCAAGGAGGAAGGATGTTTGAAAGGGGTCCTAGAGCCTACACAACAGGGACAGAATTTGTGGCTATACATACATGTGTCCCAGAAATGAACTTTCTGCTGTACAACCTGGAAATAATTTATTCATCTGACACAGCTGAGTTCCAATCTAATGCTTTAGGCTCTGAGGGCTTGGGTAATTATATTGCATTCAGTGCAAAGTATTGATGACAATAGTTTGAAGTGGTCCTGTAAGAATTAGGGCTAATGGGCCAGAAGTGTGGGTGCTTAATATCCAAGGGCCATTACTATATTTCTCTTGAGCTCTTGATGGAACAATGGAGAGGATATTAGAATGGTAAAAACAAAGAAAAGGCTGGTGCTTTTTTTTTTTTTTTTTTTTTTGGTGACAGCGTCTCACTCTGTTGCCCAGGCTCTGGAGTGCAGTGGTGCGATCTAAGCTCACTGCAACCTCTGCCTCCTGGGTTCAAACAATTCTCCCACCTCAGCCTCTGAGTAGCTGGGGTTACTGGTGCCCGTCACCATGCCCAGCTAATTTTTGTATTTTTAGTAGAGATGGGGTTTCACCACATTGGCCAAGCTGGTCTCGAACTCCTGACCTCAAGCAATCCACCTGCCTCAGCCTCCCAAAGTGCTGCGATTACAGACGTGAGCCACCACGCCCGGCCAAGGCTGGTGCTCTTAACAGTGTGGGAGGTGGAGCACTGTGGCAGAATGAAGGAGTGGGCAAGACACTGAGGAGCCTCCTCAACGCTATCAAAAGGAAAGGATGCCCTGTTTAGATGCCTGAACTGGGCTATTGAGACCAGAAACTCCCCAGAGTATAGGAGCAGGGAAGTCAATCAGGTTTGAAGTTGCTAGAACTGCAGCTCCCAACCCACCCTTCAAACAATCCTTTAACATTCTCATCCATCATTCCACCTCTCGGATAACCCTAACTTACGGTGGCTGAGCAATCAAGACTGTGGGCAGAGAAAAGTGAAAAGCTCAGCTGAGGGACTAAGCAAGTAAATCACTTCCTTCCTTGAGGCTCAGTGTCTTCATCCACAAAATAGATTTGTTATATAAATATCAAATAAGATCATCTTTTTTACAGTGTTTTAGAAACTTTATGGCATTACTCCACTTTCTAGGAGCTGAGACCTCCAGGTAAGCTGGTTTGGCTTCTGGACTAAGTACTACTGTAGATGAGACCCCAACCCCCAAATATCAAGGAGCTTGTCAGTCCTAGAGGTGAAGGTTTTCCTTGAACACCACCTGTTTAGAAAACACCTTTTAAAAACTACAATGACAGGCTGGGCGCGGTGGCTCATGCCTGTAATCCCAGCACTTTGGGAGGCCGAGGTGGGCGGATCACGACGTCAGGAGATCGAGACCATCCTGGCTAACATGGTGAAACCCCGTCTCTACTAAAAACATAAAAAAATTAGCCAGGCGTGGTGGCGGGCGCCTGTAGTCCCAGCTACTCGGGAGGCTGAGGCAGGAGGCAGGGGAATGGCGTGAACCCAGGAGGCGGAGCTTGCAGTGAGCTGAGATCGAGCCACTGCACTCCAGCCTGGGCGACAGAGCAAGACTCAGTCAAAAAAAAAAAAAAAAAAAACTACAATGACAGAGTGAGTTCTAGTGTTCAGCAGCACTGTGGGGTGAATGTGGTTAACTAGAACTTATTGTATATTCTCAAGTAGCTAGAAGAGTAGAGTTTGAAAGTTCCCAACACAAAGAAATGATAAATGTTTGAGGTGAATATGCTAATTACCCTGACTTGATAATGACACATATCAAAATATGACTCTGTATCCTATAAACATGTACAATTATTCCATGTCTACTAAAACTTTTAAAACAGTTCTTTAAAAATTACCATTAGAGCACCTATTCTTGAGAATAGCTCGGTCAGGAAAGCATCCTGCTGACTTTACAAAGCCCAAGGAGAGGGCATCCATCTCTTCCCTCATGCCCACAGATGATATCACATCGCACAGATGGCACATCTACCATCTACACTATTACAGCGCTGTTCAGACACCCTAGGGAGGACACACAAATCACATGTGCTGTCAAGATCGGCAGGATTCCACTGCAGGTAGGCAAAAATACAAAAATTTACTAACAGCATTTAACCATCTCCAATAATCAATATGTACTAATTAATCCTTTTCTTGGATTCCTTCTTTTCAAAAATGCACTCAAATTGGTGCCACAGAAGAAAAAAACAAGATATCAGAAGCCCCTACGGATGAGAGAAGGGAAGAGGGAATTGACAAGACTTGTGACCTGTGACCTCTAACCTGCAAGTAAGTGCCTTGGGGGAATCCTAGAGAATCCTTCTCAGGCCTGGCTGCCCATTAGCAACACCTGACCAGCTTTAAAAACGCCCAGGCCTGAGCATTTGTTGTAGCTGTAAAAGTTTCCCCGGTGATTCTACTGTGCAGCCAACTCTGTAAACCACTAAACCACTGATTATGAGGGTCTCCAAACGACATGGCAAAGAAGGGCTAGGAAACAGTTTTGAAATTTAAACTTATTACTTAAGATACTGGATTTCAGAAGTAACAGCAATAATAATAACAATAATAATAAATGTCAAAGGAAGGCCGAATGTTTATTCCAAGGAGCAAAACTCCAAAAGTACATTTGTGAAAACTGGATGCTAGAAACGTTGAGAGCAGTAGCAGTCACAAGACTTTGCACATTTGTCAAAAGTGAGAACAGTTCATACACACACATAAGAATTATTGTATGAAAATTTAAAATAACTTTAAAACATACTGGCCAGGTGCAGTGGCTCACACTGTGAGCCCTTTGGGAGGCTAAGGCGGGCAGATCATGAGGTCAGGAGTTCGAGACCAGCCTGGCCAATGTGGTGAAATCCCGTCTCTACTAAATTACAAAAATTAGCCGGGCATGGCGGCAGGCACCCGTAATCCCATCTACTCTAGAGGCTGAGGCAGGAGAATTGCTTGAACCTGGGAGGCTGAGGTTGCAGTGAGCTGCAATTGTGCCACTGCACTCTGGCCAGGGCAACAGAATGAGATGCTGTCTCAAAAAAAAAAAAAAAAAAAAAGAAACAAAAAAAAGACAAAAAAACAAGTTATCTAACCAAATAGTACTCAATCTTGGCTAAATACTAGAATTACCTGGAGACAGGTGGGGGGGGGTGTGTGTGTGTGCGCGCGTGTGTGTTTTAAGACAGACAGGATCTCACTATGTTGTCCTGGCTGGTCTCAAATTCCTGGGCTCAAGCAATCCTCCTGCCGCAGCCTCCCAAGTAGCCAGGACCACACCACTGCCATAGATCACCTAAGGAGGCTTTAAAAATCCTGACGCATAGGCTGTACCCCCAAATCAGTTACATCAGAATCTGGGAGTGCTTGGGAGGTTTCTGAGTTTCGGAAGCGCCCCAGCGGCACTTGAGTGCCAGGTGATTCCCATGGGCAGCTATGTCTAATTTACTGTAGAACAGTAGGAAGAATAACAACTGTGTGTTCTTAACACACAGCTAACACAAAGGAATGTGGCTCCCAAACAGTAAAATCACATCTACCCTATTTTCTACTCACACAGGGAAGTTCACTAAAATCTACCCAAGTTTCCAAAATGATACCATACCTAGCAGCGAATAAGGCAGACAAAGCCTGTGCCCTCACAGAGCTTAGACAGAGCAAAGGCCCAGAGCTGCAGGACTTCCCTGAAGTCGCATGCCACTTAGGGGCAGAGCCAGGATCAGAACTCACATCTCCTAATTCTGTGTAGAGAAGCAGAAAGAACAGAGGCAACTGCCTCACAGTACTGTGAAATATATATTTGGTCATCTTCCCAGTTTCCTGATAGCTCCTGAAGCGCTGGGGATCTCCAGATTGGGAAGAGTGCCTTTTGTGTTCTATTAAGATGACTGATGACTAGTGGTCCCTAGACAGCTTCAGGATGGGGGATGGTCACAAAACCCAGTGAGAAGGTTGGGACTGATTTCAGGCCCACTCCCAACCTCAGAGGAGGGGAGTGGGGCTGAAGTTTGACTTGATCATCAATGGCAAATGATTTAACCAATCACTCCTACATAACGATGATTCCATAAAAACTCACATGGACTGGGTTCTGGGAGTTTCCAGATAGTTGAACACATGCAGGTTCATGGAGGGTGGTGCATCCACCCGGAGTGGGCATGGACGCTCCAAGCTCCTTCTCCCATACCTTACCCTATGCATATTTTCCATCATGTTTCCCTGAGTTCTGTGAGCTGCTCTAGCAAATTAATTGAATCGGAAAAGGGTGTCATAGGAACCCCCAGCATACAGCCTGTCAGTCAGCAGCTCAGGCCACAATCTGTGCTGGCCACTGACATCTCAAGTGGAGAGTAGTCTTGTGGGACTCAGCCATCAACCTGCGGGACCTGACACTATCTCTAGGTAGTGTCAAAAGAGAATTGAATTAGAGGATACCCAGCTGGTGTCTTCAGGAGAATCAAACCCCTGGAGAATTGCTTGGTGAGTATGTGGGGAGAAATCCCCACACATCCTTGTGACCAGAGTAGTCTGTGTTGAGTGTTAAGAGGATATTAGGAGAAACTGATTTGTTTTTTTCCTATGTCCTTGCGTGCCTCCATCAAAATAACAATTATTATTTCCAAAAAAGAGCTTACCAAAAAACAAGTTAGCTTCTATGTGTTGAATTATGAAACCTAGGAATCAGAAATCTCATTCTCATAAAACCTCTACTCTCCAAGCAAACCAGCATTGCTAGATCATATTGGCCTACAAAGAGTGTTTGTACAGGTAACTATTTATCAGAGGTCTCAGGACAGGATGAACAATAAACATGTGTCACCAGGAAAAACATCTTGACCACCGGCATTACCTCATACTGAACTCTTTCCTTCGATACTTTCAAAAATCTATTCAATTGGTAAGCCTCTTGATTTGTTCAAAATTTATTTGCTCTGATATATTTTGGTGACCATCCAATTATTGGTGTTCCTTACTTCTTTCTAATCTTATAAACTATTGTCTGGTTGGAATGCTGACACTTGTCCAGCTAGGTGCTTTATCCCATTCAATTGTACTGTCCCTGTCATACAAAGAAGAAACAGCTTCAGCAAAGTAACGAGTAAACAAAGTCACACAAGGTAGCTCAGCTTGAAGCGGCAGAGCCAGGCTTTAAATATAGGTCAATCTGTCTGACTTTTAATCCTTTGCTACTCAAAGTGAGGTCCCTGGATAATAAGGTCCCTACCTGGGAGCCTGTTGGAAATGCAGATCCTCAGGCTCCTACTGGATCTGCTGAATCAAAATCCACAATGTAACCCCTGGTGACTGATATTCACACTAACATTTGGAAGCACTGGAGTAACCCCTATCCCAGAGCCAAGTGACTGCTTCTTGTTAATTAAGACAATGGGCAACCATCTGTGGCTCACACCATAAGCAAACAGCAGCCAATCACCTGAGCCTGAAAGCTACCAGATGGGATGCATGTTACATCACAGACTCACAGTAATCCACGGGGCTTGCTGCATGGGGCCCTTCTACACAGCTGCCCACAGGTTGCTGGACAGAAAGACCAACTTCTCTCCTTTGCCAAAGCGCCAGGGAAGCCTACAGGCCTGGTCCTAGCATCTATTAACACCAAGAAAGACATCTAAATACCTGCCATCATAATTCAAACCCTCCTGGCATGTTTTTATGGGGGGTAACTTTCACTTCTTTAAGTAACCCATGAGGTGAGAAAGAAAAGTATAGTTACTCTCAGAACAAAAAGCAGCTAATCCTCTTAGTGTCTTGTCTGCTTCTCTCTCCTTCTACATAGATGTGCTTATCTATTATTATATATATTTATAATGATCCTTGGAGTCTAAAAACCTGAATTAGGGCTCTTACAACTAAACGTAACCTAGAAACAGATCACTGTTGAGGGAGGGGGTTGGGGATGAGGGAGCCATCATGGAAAACGTCCCCCTGACCAGCTTTCCCTGAATCTAACTTAAGGCTGTCAAAGTGTGGAACATGCGCTACCTGCCTTAGAATCACTGAAGATGATCCCATTCCTGGGCCCAAGAATCCTTTTTTTTTTTTGAGACAGAGTCTCACTCTGTCACCGAGGCTGGAGTGCAGTGGTACGATCTCGGCTCACTGTAACCTCTGCCTCCTGGGTTCAGGCGATTCTCCTGCTTCAGCCTCCCAAGTAGCTGGAATTACAGGTGCCCGCCACCACACCTAGCTATTTTTTGTATTTTTAGTAGAGACAGGGTTTCTTTTTTTTTTTTTGAGACGGAGTCTCGCTCTGTCACCCAGGCTGGAGTGCAGTGGCGCAATCTCGGCTCACTGCAAGCTCCGCCTCCCGGGTTCACGCCATTCTCCTGCCTCAGCCTCTCCGAGTAGCTGGGACTACAGGCGCCCGCCACCACGCCCGGCTAATTTTTTGTATTTTTAGTAGAGACGGGGTTTCACCGTGGTCTCGATCTCCTGACCTCGTGATTCGCCCGCCTCAGCCTCCCAAAGTGCTGGGATTACAAGCGTGAGCCACCGCGCTCAGCTTAGAGACAGGGTTTCACCACTTTGGCCAGGCTGGTCTCAAACTCCTGACCTCAAGGGATGTGCCTGCCTCGGCCTCCCAAAGTGCTGGGATTACAGATGTGAGCCATCGCACCCGGCCTAGAATCCACATGTTCAACAACCCCTTCCCCATGAATTCCTGCACACATAAAAATTTGAAGCTAACTGCCATCTGATCTAGGTACACAGTTACATGAAAACTATCAGACTCACTACTTAATCTTCATAATTGTGGGGCATCTCATTTCCCACTGTTCTGAGGAAGAACTGACTGGGGAAGTGGAATCCTTACCCAAGGTCACACAGCAGGTAAGTCATTGTGGCTAAAACACCATAGTTGAGGCCCTTTCAACAGACCATGGAAGCAAATTCACAAAAACCAAACAGAGAGGCATGGTTTTGTTGCTAAATCACCATTTGCCACGTGAAGCAAGAGCAATGCTTTTCTAAAACAAGTTAAGGTCTGGTCTCTCTGGCAAGAATATTGCAGGGACTGTTCTGGGTCCCACTTCCAGGACAGGACTGTGGCTGCCAACAGGGACAGTGGGCAGCGTGTCGTAAAGGGCTCTGGAGAGCAGCTGGCTGCTGGCTGGGTCTGGGAACCAGATACAATCCACTGGCCTGATGAAAGTTCATGGACTTTCAGTAAATTCAAATTATTCCCATTAATGCTGGATGCAGTGGCTCACGCCTGTAATCCTAGCACTTTGGGAGGCCAAGGCAGGCAGATTGCTTGAAGCCATGAGTTCGATACTAGCCTGGGCAACATGGCAAGATATTGTCTCTACTAAAAAAAACAAACAAACAAACAAAAAAAACAAAAAACCCTAAAACAAAAAACAAAAACAAAAATAAAAAACAAAAAGCCCCACCACATTAGGCATGGTGGCATGTGTCTGTGGTCCCAGCCACTCAGGGGGCCAAGACAGGAGGATTGCTCGAGCCTGGGAAGTCAAGGCTATAGTGAACCTTGTTTGCCCCTTTGCACCCCACCCTGGGTGACAAAGTGAGTACCTGTCTCACACACAAAAAAAAAAAGAGACAAAGAAAAAAGTAAAAAAACAAAAAAATAATTATTCCCAGTGAGCGATATTTGAAGCAGTTCAGACTCTTCTTACCATGATGGATCACACATCACTTGGGGGACACCCACACTTAGGACAAGACAATGATTCCTAAACAGATGGCTTCAGGAGGCTCACCCAAGGCTCTAAAAACAGGCTTCTAGCCCATCCCTCTCAGAGATAATGATTTGGGGATGAACATCAAATCCATAATAGTATTAGGGGGAAAAAAAATCTACCATGTTTTCAGGTTCAGTGGGGAAGGCCCAAGTATAATACAAAAACTAGAGGCCACATAAGACAAGATGGATACATTCGACTGAATTAAACTTAAAATTTTTTATTTTAAATTCTAAATTGACAAATTACAACTATATTTATGGGGTATACATGATGTCATGAACACAATGTGGAATAATTAAATCAGGCTAACATATTTGATACCTCAAATATTTATTGTTATGGTGAGAATATCTGAAATTTACTCTGAGATTTTGAAACATCCAATACATTCTTATTTACTATATTCACTTCACCACACTGTGCAATATACCTAAAGCATATGAAAAAAAGACATTCCTCTAATTGAGCCTTTGTACCCTTTGACCATCAACTCCCCAACCAGCCCAGCCCCTGGTAACCACCATTCTACCTTCTGCTTCTATGAGATCAACTTTTTTAGATTCCACATGTAAGTGAGAACACATGGTACTTGTTTTTCTGTACCTGGTTTATTTCAGTTAACATAATGTTCTCCAATTCTACCCACGTTGTTGCAAATGACAAATTTCTTTATTAAGGCTGAATAGTATTCCATTGTGAATATATACCATATTTTCTTTATTCATCTGTTGATGGGACTTAAGTTGATTCTATAACTTTGCTATTATGAATAGCGCTGCAATGAGCATGACAGTTCTCCATAAACTGACTTCAAATCTTTTGGGTAAACACCCAAAAGTGGGAATACTGGGTCTAAATCTAATAAAAAATCTGAATGGCAATACATACTATTAAGACAAATGATATAGGAAAAATTATTCACAACTAAAACAATGGACTGGACACAGCGAGACTCCATCTTGAATGAATGAATGAATGAATAAATACATCTATATTCCTTTGACCCAAAAATTCTACTTTTAGGAATTTCTCCTAAATATAAATTCACAAATATGCAAAATATTATTTGTTCATCAGTATTAAGAATAACAAAATACTTATTTTTTGAGATAGAGTCTCACTCTGTCACCCAGGCTGGAGTACAGTGGTGCAATCTCAGCTCACTGCAACCTGCGCCTCTCGGGTTCAAGCAATTCTCCTGCCTCAGCCTCCCAAGTAGCTGGGACTACAGGCACAAGCCACCAGGCCCGACTAATTTTTATATTTTTATTAGAGAAGGGGTTTCACCATATTGGTCAGGCTGGTCTCGAACTCCTGACCTCAGGTGATCCGCCCCCCCTCGGCCTCCCAAAGTGCTGGGATTACAGGCATGAGCCATTGGTGCCTGGCCTAAGAATAACAAAATATCAGAGACCAAACTATGTCCATCAACAGGGAACTGGGCAAATAAGTTACAGTGCATCCATATGATAGAATACTATGCAGCCATTCCTTAAATCCCCTGAACCAGAAGTCCTATATTTACTTATGTGCAAAGATCTCCAAAATATAGAGCAAAATACTGAAAAGTAAATGTGGTATATTATCACTTGTGCTTAAAAATACACACATAAACCATGAGGGAAGGTTCCCTGTGAGGAAGGAAACTGGTACCTGAGAGACAGAGGTAGAAGTCATAATTATTTTCCCTACTTATCTGCCCTCTGTGGATGTACTGTCCTATTTTTTTTTTTTAAGCTTTTAAGTAAGAGAAAAAAAATAAGAAAAAACAAGAGAGGCAAGGGAGGGGCAGGGACTGGAGATGGGATGGGGCAGGAGGGACCACCTGAGTGTAAAGTTGCAGTAAGAGTTCTCCCCTATTTCTCTCTTCAATAGTTACTTTACAGTAGACAATAAAAGCCCGAAAAAGGCTGGGCACAGTGGCTCACACGTAATACCAACACAAGGCCAAGGTGGGAAGATTGCCTGAGCCCAGGAGTTCGAGACCAGCCCTGGCAACAGAGACCTGGTCTCTACAAAAATATATTTTTTTAATTAGCCGGGCATGGTGGTGCACACCTGTAGTCCCAGCTACTCAGGATGCTGAGGTGAGAGGGTCAACTAAGCCCGGGAAGTCGAGGCTGCAGGGAGCCATGATCATGCCACCACACTCCAGCCTGGGCAACAGAGCAAAGCTGTCTCAAAAAACAAAACAAAACAAAACAGAAGCCCTGTAAATGTTACTTCAGCCTCAGTAATTCCACTTCTGACAATCCATCCCCAAATACTAATAAAGCTTTATATGAAAAGACTCCATTAAAGTATTACTTATGAGTAAAAAGTTGAAATAACCAGTGCGATGTGTGTTTTAAGGATGTTCAGCTCTGCTGTAGAGAACAAGACAACAAAACCAAATGGGATGGATGAAACGCCTAAGGTGTGGGAAGTACAGAAAGTAGACAAGCACACAGCTGAGAGACATCAGCCATAGATGAAGACAGAAGAGCGTATGCAGTCTGAACACACATTGGAAGGGATAGAAAAACCAAGTGGTGGCTCAGTCTTCATCGATATCCAAGATCAGCCACCCAGTGGTGACATTCTGACCCGACTTGTTTGCCTGAGACATGCCAAAAAAAAAAAAAAGCAAGCTCTGGACACATTCAAGAAAGGCTGTCAATAAGTGATACCTTTGTCAGACAGAGCTCCTGCATTTCTCCAACAGAGGAAGTATGTGGGCTCCTAGCACCTTCTGTCTCTTGAGTCCCCTTGCTCATTCTCAGATCTGGCCCTCGTGACCATGCCACTGCTGTGGAACGGAGTGTGGCAGACACAGAGTCTGGACATGCCCAAGCCAGGATACAAGCAGCGTGGTCCATCTATCCTGATGGACCTAAGTTTGTTAACCTACTCTGTCTCCTTCCTCTTGCTTCTCCTTGTGTGCTTAAATTCACTTCATAAATGGAATGACTCAATCACCTTAATCTGATCTGTAAGCATTTCTGTTAGTGACTTCTGGGATAGTGTCCTTGGAGGCTACCATAGCATTAAGATAATTTCCCACCATGACAAATACAGGAAATGATTACATAAGTTTTGACATATCCATTTAACAAATTATCAATTTAAATTATATTTTGGCTTCAGTAACCTCATAAGCTTTCTCAATATTTGAAAAACATAAAATTGAACCGAATGTAAACAATATAAAAATAAACTAATTTTAATGAACAAAAGTATATGCACATATCCATCCATTTTTAAAACTAAGAAAACACACTAAAATGTTAACAGTGGTTATCTCCAAGGTAAGTCATATATTCATGTGATTTTTTAAAGTCTTTTTTTATATTTTCCACATGTATTTTTATAATCTGGAAAAGTCATCAACTTTTAAATATACACAGAGAAAAGACTAGGAGGAAATCTATCATAATGGTTAGTGGCTATAGGATTCAGAGTAACTACTTTATTCCTCCACTTTTATAGTACTTTCAGTAATGGTCATCTTGTACTTTTATCATCACAAAAGCATTTTTCCCCTTGAGACAAAGAGGTTGGCAGTGGATAAGACCCACCAGCTAAAAGCCCAGCCTGGAATTGAAAGTTAAAGCCGTACTGTGTACAGACATAATTGTGCATGCATTCCCAGTTGAAGTAAAATCTGTCAAACAGGGTCTACTTGTTTTGCTGCAGGAATGAGATGAAAGACGTTTTCTATAAAATTTCCACGGCATGTCCATCTTTGAGAACAACTTACCACTATTTCTAAGGCTATGAGGTCATCATTTTTGCCTGTGACATACTGCTGTCAACAACGTGAGAGGCCAGGGACCCTCCTGTCTTGCTCAAACACCTCCACCCAACAGCGGGTGATAAACCAGGTGGGCTTTTCATTAGACAGGGTTTGCTTTAGCGTAATACAGCTAACGGTTTCCTGATGCAGAGGCACTGGGAATTTTAACCCCAGCCTCAGCAATACAAAGATAAAGGTCCCAGCTCAACGAGTCAAGAAACCCACACGGGAACCCAGCATATATCTCATAGAGGCCAAATCTCACTCATCATCATCACCACCTAAAACGATCCCTGAGGAGTCCAAAGAAGACTTCAGATTTTGACACCAAACACCCGACACTGTTTCTCCAATCCCCCTGGCTATGGTGTGCACTCCTCACCTACAATCTCAAAATCCAACCCATCCCTGAGACACTTGTCTCAACAATATAACCCTTGGAGGCCTTCCCAAGCATCAAAAGGAAGCTCGACGTCGTGTCTCTTTGGTACAACATGTGCCTGTCTATGGGTGCATGTATGTATATTGTAAATATACATCTATACATACGGACTCTAACTATAGACTGTAGATTGGTACACGTGCACACAATGCTACAATACCAAAACATACACCTCACTTTTGTGAATGCTAGAGCTTCACTTTCCAAGTATTCATGGCTTGTCTGTAGGCACATAGGATAAGGACCCTGAGAACAGGGGCTGGCATCTATAACCGCTACATTACCTCTCACATAGAAATAAAGAACATTTCCCAACTTTCAAACAGAAATAAAGATCACTTGGGATAGGGTCTAAGGGAGATCCTTTTGGGCCAGCATCTTAAGCTGATAGAGAAAACATGAGATTTAAAATGTTTGCTTCTGTTTGAAAGTAGAGCACCTTTAAGATTTCTGAGGGGTCCTGCCCAGCAGAGAATGTCTCTTGACCTGCTGAGGGAAGGGCCCCTGAGATGACTGTAACTAACCAGGCATTCCAAACCAGGGGCCTGGATTGGCTCACGGTGCTGGCTTCACTGGGGCTCAGAAGGGACCGTGAGGAGACGCGGAAGCGAAGCTCCAGCGACGCATACCATTGAGTCAGAGGGCACAAGAATGATGGCTGTATGTGTTCATATGGTTTCATTCAGAGGAAATGTACCAATGTTTTCATCACCATTGGAAAGGAAATAATGACCAGCCTGGCCAACATGGTGAAACCCCATCTCTACTAAAAATACAAAAATTAGCGGGGCGTGGTGGCACATACCTATAATCCCAGCTACTCAGGTGGCTGAGGCAGGAGAATCGCTTGAACCTGGGAGGCAGAGCTTGCAGTGAGCCGAGATTGCACCACTTCACTCCAGCCTGGGTGACAGAGCGAGCCTCCGTCTCAAATAAAAACGAAATAATTATTTTTCCCTTAAATCTTTGGCTTATTGAGTTTGTTAATTGAGTATGTAACATATAAGAAAAAATAATAAATGTATAATCTACATGACCAACCACATCATTGCCTACTCCAAGCCACCCTTCCTGCCCCACCTGCACCATTAACGCAAAACTGAAGTCTTTAATCTACCCTTCTTCCAGCTTCCCTTGCAGCAGTTTTCACTGGTGGCAGAGTTATAGATCCCACAGCACACTACCAAGAGCTCTGACAGACTGCCAGAATTTCTCAGCAAGATGCATGAGGGGCACACTGACTAAGGAGGCCTGAGCTAGAAGCTGGGGTGCAGTGGGGGTGGGGGCAACAGATGAGGGCAGCATCCAGCTGGCCTCACCTGTGCAGCTAAGTTACAGCACATGGGGGGATGTCATCTCTCAGGACTCAGTCTCCTGATCCCTTACACTACCTAAACGGACCTTACAGACAGAATGGCCCACAAGTCTAAGCAAATGTCCTATTTTCTATAAGGTATCCAGGACCCTGTTACTGAAGGAGTAACAAAAGGGAACAAAGTGGAGGAAACCAACATTGACAAGTAAAGGGTGACTGCAGTTATGTTTTCACCGATTTCTGATACCCAAGAAAAAGATCAAACTAAATTGCAACATTACCACAGAAAAGACATTGTACTAACCTCACACATTGTTCTGCCAATGGCCAGAGAAAATATGATTAGAGAAGGTGGGGTATGGTGGTCCCCAGGAGAGGAGTGAATGACCCCATTTTGGAAGTGAACAGCAGGATGTATTCAATAAATTTCAGCAGAACCAAGTTGCATAAATCTGTATGCACAAGTTAATCCCATGCTGGTTTTATATCATCTCAAAGAGATTGGTATACATTTCAGGGAGATCTGAGAACATTTTATACATCGCCCTCATTTTGTTGAGATGACACCTTGATAAGGACACATGGATGGCCTTAGCAAATTAACTTTAATAAACTGATTAAACACATGTGAGAGAGTGCACACAGGGCTCTGAGTTGAAGGGTAAGATCTGCAGCTACACAGCTCAGGGAAGGAACCATGTGACCTTGGGCAAGTGCCTTACAGTCACCATGTAAAATTGGACTGCAATAGTGTTCACAAAAGAAGGTTGTGAAATGAATTCAGGTGCAGAGATGCTATCATGATGACTATGAGGATGAGCTCCACCACGTTGCTCTTGTCCTGTTTAGCTAACTGTGACTCAAGGTAAATCATCCTAACTTTATGGACCTTTTTCCCCTTGAGTGCAAAATGAAAGAAGGAAAATCATTTCCAACTTCAAAATCCTTTCAATCAAAGTTCTTCTTCTATTCATTTGCTGGGGAAACTCACCATGGACAAAGGATACCAACTTGAACTTCCAGATCCTACCACAGTTTCTCAAACATCTGTAGGAATGAATAAAAGCAAGCATATAATGCATGTATGAGGCAGCCCAACTGATTCTGAATTCTAAAGCTGTGAATGTGAATGAATGAAGCTGCAGATGACAATCTCAATAGGTATCATTTACTGACGTTTACTATACGCCAAAACAGGGCTGTTTAAAGTTCATGGTGGTTTCATCTACTCCTTCTGAGGCTACTTCAAGGTAGTGAGGCTACTTCAAGGTAGGGATCTAAGTCCTATCTAAGGCTCAGAAAGGAGAAACGACTGACTTTTGTTCCAGGGGACACAGTCTCGCTTGCTTCTGAGCCCAGCATCTTCTCTCTACAGCACGCTGTCTCAGCACCCCGATGAGGCAGGTCCATGCCTAAATTGCTTCCTACACACACAAGCACACACCTGCAAGACCCTCTAAGAATGAGAATTGTTAAATTGTTAAGTTAACAGAAAAACTCAGAGTATAAAATCTGCGGTTGACAAAGCTTCTATTCACAGCTTTGTGAAAGCTGATCATTTTAGTTTATGAACCAATAAGACAGTTTTATTTCCCAGCATTGAAAAGGCTATGTTATCAGAGCACAAGAACACTGGAATAGCCCAGAATTCCCACACAAAAAGAATTCCAGGTGGTTTTCAGGGCTCTCCTCCTAAAATGGAAGGATTGGGATTTATGTTTACAGAATGCCTAACTGGGAAGCAGAGAGTGGTTTCCACAAATCACCTTTTACCCCAGGTCCCTCAAAAGGAAATAGGAGCAGCATCTAATCCTAGTAACCCTGGATAAATTTGCTTTGCTCAGATTGCTCTGTTCTGGGTTAGCTCCCCAAGACTGAACTCTTCCCAGCTGGGATCGGTATGTTCAATATGGGAAAGGAATAAAGAATATCTCGCATTCGTACAGCACTGTGCAATTTAGTTGCCTTTTGTCTTTAATTTCTAATTTAATTGGTTTTGATTTTTTTAAGAGGCCCACACAACACTGCCTCTTTAACATTTATTGAGGTGTGTACACTGTCACTTTTCATAAATGTACATGTTTTAAAAATATGTACTTTCCAAGTTGTGAAAGCTGTGTTCTATGTGTGTCCACTAGATCAAGCTAGTTATTCTCTATTATTTATTTTTCTGCCCATTTGATATATCAATTACTGGGATAAATTCTCCCACTTATGCCAATGGATTTGTGAACTTTTCCCTCCAAGATTCAGCCAACTTCTTCTCTCTATATATATCCTTATATAAAGTACATATAACATAGCATAGTGTTCAGCTCTGAAGATGCCAGCTGCTAATAAAATAGTCCTGGACTTGTCTAAGGTCATATAGCTACTCACTAGCATAGAATTAAAGCCCTCTGACCCCCTTCTCTTAATCAGAAAGCAGTATGGGGCGGAAGGGAAGGCAGGTTTGTACAAAGTATTTATTCCAGAACTTTATGGTTAGAGAAGTGCAGGAGAACACTACCATGTCCATACCTCACTGAGAATCTTAAGTCATACATCAGCTAAACATTTTATCTTTCCCAACTTAATTGCCCAGTTTAACTCATTCTCTCTGGAATTTATCTCCCCTTGTTACTGGCTTCGGGGCTCTGTAAGAACAGCTGTGCCATGATGCACTTTATATAAACTTCTGGTCCTGAGAAATATTGGCATATTTAAGCATATTTAAGGCAGGCAAGAGTTGTATCTAAACTATAGACAACCTTTGAGGACTTATCCCAGCCCTAGGAGCCATAGAATTGTCAGGGGTGGGAAGAGGGAAGTGAGTGAGTGAGTATGTTTGTGTGTGTGTGTGTGTCTGTAAGCCACATTCAGGGCAGACCACTCATTTCATTAGCAGCTTCCAAATCCTCTGTAACATTCTCCCACATCCCAGCGGGTGAGTGAATCTTTGTCAAAGTCAAAGTTAATTGCACATGAGAGAGAGAAGATGCAATTTTCTTTTCTGGTTTTTGAACTCTGAAATTGATGCCTGGGAGTCGTTCTGTCCTCAAAATGTCAGCTGCAGGGCAGAAAAAAATACAACAAGAAAAGGCAGAATAAACCAGCAAGAAAACCTGCCAAACAGAAGAATATTCTTAGAAAGCCTCGGGGATTAACAAGCCAGAAGTTTGCTTTTTAAAAAAACAACAACAAGGAAATACCCACCTCTATTGAAAAGCAACTTCTGTGACAAGATTTTCAGCTACAAATTCATCAGAAACAGGTAACTGCAAAAAGCTCACAGCGTACTTGGTCTAGCAGGCCAGGATTCAGCACAGACCTATCCATATGCCAGTTGTGCCAATGCTTCAGCAAGCTGACCCATATTTCATCCATGAGAATGGACCACCACAGCCAAAACTATTCAGAAACCAATCCTGGATGAAGTGTAGAAACCAACCAACTGTACAGTTTGTCAAACCACCCCCAATGTTTTTTAAAGGATTTACTGACACAGATTTCTCTTTTTTTATTTCTTGGTATCTTCCCTCTAAAATAGAAGAGGGATTATTTCAAGCTGTGGACACATCCTGCTTTCTTTGATCCTTGAGGGTCTCACCACATGTCAAAGAGAGCATCAACCCCTTGAGTCATGCATCCACACTGTGAACCAAAAATAAAGCCCTAAGCCCCTCCACCAAATGAACAGTCTTCCTCTTGGCCAAGAGGACGCCAGAGAAACCTGAAAAAACGGAATTTCTGGCCGTGATGGTAAGGGAAGTTGGACACGCCTCTTTATACCAGCTCCCTTTTGGAGTTTAGGCAAAACTGACCAGTATTGACATTAAAATAGAGATCAAAGACTGACAAAACAGACTCTTTGCGGCAATAAGATACCAAATTCCAACCTGACTCTGGTATAGTGTCACACGGCAGAGAGCAGACACTGAGGAAATGGAAATATTTTACCCTAAAATATATTTCCTTGACATATATTGAAATGGCCCTGCAAAGCCATCTTTCATGGGAGAAATTTGCATGGGGAAAAGGTCCATTTGCATGGGGGAATCTCCATTAATGCAGCCAGGCCTTTCTAGGATCTAGGAGAGATTAACTGAGTCTGACACCTTTTAAGATCAGAAAAGAGACATTTACCATCTCTCTCTGAAGGCTGCTAACTGGAGGCTTCACCTACATAACAAAACAAGAACCTTGGCCCTCACAACCCCCCTCATCTTAACTCAAGCATTTCTTTCTACTTAAGCCTTTAGACAAAGCTTAACTCTTTCAACCAACTGCCAATTAGAAAATCTTTGAATCCACTTATGACCTGTAACTTGCCCCCCGACTGTCTCCCTAAACTCCACTGCCTCAGGCACACTTTCTCAGGACCTCTTGAGACTGTTTCCCAGGCCATGGTCACTCATATCAGTTCAGAATAAACCTCTTTAAATATTTTACAGAGTTAGGTTTTTTGGTTAACAACACCCTAACCCTACTCCAGGGCTTTCCCCAGTACCCCCCACCCTCACCGCCCCCAGCCCCAGCCATTCTCTGCTCTCAACAGCACTGCACAGATGTCAAAAATTCAGCCATAAAGGAGAAAGAGAAGGGTGGGATGTGATCTACAAGTCACCACAAAACTATTCTTATGATTGTCTTTCCCTTCAAGCTTCAGATTTGCAGTTTAAGCATGTTTGACCCAGAAGTCAAGGGACCAGACACACTCCCCTGTCAATCTATGGGAGGGAAAAAGGAATGACACTGTAAGAAGAAAAAAAGAAAGTGAAAACTTAAAGTAGTATACTCTCCTTACTTCCGCCCAAGCCAACAGCAGGCAATGATGGGGAGCTTTTTGCACATCTAATTTAACCATTCACCCTGGCAAAGACTAAGTATGTAAGGAGTTAAACACACACTCCTTTCAAAAATTTAACAAGTACATAAAAATTAAAAATTAAAAGATGTTAAAAAACATCTGAGTAAGAACAGATAGCCCTCAGAGATTATTTTTTAAATCGCTCTATCTCCCTTAAGAGATAGAACTTCTAAAACAGATATACACTTTAAAAAAATAAACAACTATTAAGTAAGTAATACTGGACCTCCTAAATCTGCAATATGATGCTACTTTTTCTGCTTAGCAACATATATGCTTATCTTTCCAACCACCTCCTTGGTCTCTATGCTGTAGTTACGTTTCCTGTTTGGAAGAAATAAGAAAAGGTTGACTTAGTGTCCCATTGCCAACAGAGGGGTAGATATAACAAAACCTATTCACAATTCTGTATTCCTCACACATTCAACATGAAAGCTGTCAAGGTTATCTTTTCTAACCCCTTAGAGAAAGGCTGTATGCCTGTGCATATATGTACACTTACACACATGTAGACATTACTCAGCTCTGTGGCTTCAACCAACTTCAGGGGTAAATTGCAGGCTCTTCTCAGAAGCAGGGAGATGGAAATGTGCCATTTTCCATCAGAAGTGACAATTAATAAACACAACTTTGGGAGGCATACAACTGTACAACAATGAAGTCTTCAGATCCCCAGAGAGAAATGGCATACATTCTGTAGCTCTTAGTTCAAAACTTGATTTTAGACACTGATATGGTTTGGCTGTGTCCCCAACCAAATCTCATCTTGAATTGTAGCACCCATAACTCCCACATATTGTTGGAGAGACCTGGTGGCAGAAAATTGAATCATGGTGGTGGTTTCCCCAATACTGTTCTCATGGTAGTGAATAAGTCTCACAAGATCTGATGGTTTTATAAGGGGAAACCCCTTTCACTGGTCCTCACTGTCTCTTGTCTGCTGCCATGTAAGACGTGCCTTTCGCCTTCCACCATGATTGTGAGGCCTCTCCAGCCACATGGAACTGTGAGTCCACTAAACCTCTTTTTCTTCGTAAATTACCCAGTCTCAGGTATGTCTTTATCAGCAGCGTGAAAACAGAGTAATACAAACACTAACTAAAAAACTTTTTTAAAGTTTCGGGAATATTTTCCTAGAAATACAGCTTCAATTTCATATGCACGTAACACACTCTTTTCTAGAAAATGTCTTTCACTGAAAACTGTGTAGCCAATTTTATAGTCCTCAACCATCAAACAGAAATTTGCTGCTACACATTATACTCTTCCTTCTGCATACACCACTGACAAGACCCACTCTCCTGCATACACCACTGACAAGACCCGGCATACCCTGTATCAGCCTGTAAAAGTAAGAGAACACTGGAGTCTTCAATTTACAGTTCTCTATTCTGCAAAGAGGCCAAACTTCTAAGGTTAAGCTTATTTAATATGCTATCATCATCTCCAGCTAATAATTTACATTGAAAAGGCACAGGAAACAAATTCCCTCAGTGTCTCATTTATGAGCCCCCAGGGATGCAGCTTAAAATAAAAGTGTGAACACTAACAGAAAAATCAACATGGTCCAGGCCAAGACTTGACTTGGGCTGCCATTAATATTTATGAGGTATTTACCAATGTAAGTGAGAGGTACTTAACTACCCCCACCCAAAGGTACTGAGACAGCCAACTTCAATTGCTGGGGAAATGTCTACCTTTTATATAAAAAGCATACTCAGGAGGAAAGGGTTTGTCTCACCTAAAAGCCCCAGATCTGTGGTCAATACTGTGGACTCCACCTTCATATCGAGTTCATCCAGCTCTGTAACATAGAGGTCTATGGCCCTGGGCAAGTTGCTTAACCACTTAAACTTCAGTTTCTTTATCCATAAAATAAGAATAATAGTAGTAGCTACCTCTTAGAATTGTTGTGAAGTTTAAACAAGTTAATATTTCTAATCCTGCTTAGAACTGTGTGTGGCACATGTAAAGTGCTCAATAAATCTTAAATCATTATACCACTAATCCACACTAAAAAAGACATTGCAAGCCGGACGCCGTGGCTCACTCCTATAATCCCCGCACTTTGGGAGGCTGAGGCTGGTGGATCACTTAAGGTCAAGAGTTCGAGACCAGCCTGGCCAACATGGTGAAACTCTGTCTTTACTAAAAACACAAAAATTAGCCGGGTATGGTGGTGGGCACCTGTAATCCCAGCTAGTAGGGAGGCTGAGGTAGGAGAATTGCTTGAAGCCAGGAGGCAGAGGTTGCAGAGAGCCAAGATCGCGCCACTGCACTCCAGCCTGGGTGACAGAACAAAAATTCCATCTCAAAAAAACAAACCAAAAAAACATTGCAGGTCATGGCTCTCCACCGTACACCATATTTTACATGTTCTAGCCCATTTAGTCCTCAAAACACTGATAAAGCAGACAGAAATTTAATTTTCAGTTGAGAAACCTGAGGCTCAGACAAGTTTAACGTCTTACCAAACTTGCTAGTGAGCTGAAATCTGAACTCATATCTATTTGTCTTCAAAACCTACGCTCCTCCTACTTCTCCAAGCTGTGTGGCTCCTTCCCGCCTCCAACACAAATAACTATAAAGAAATGTGCTGGAGGTGGCTCACACCTATAATCCCAGCACTTTGGGAGGCCGACGCAGGCAGATCACAGGGTCAGGAGTTCAAGACCGGCCTGACCAACATGGTGAAACCCCGTCTCTACTAAAAACACAAAAATTAGCAGGACGTGGCGGCGCATGCCTGTAGTCCCAGCTACTCAGGAGGCTGAGACAGGAGAATCGCTTGAACCCGGGAGGCGGAGGTTGCAGTGAGCCGAGATCACGCCACTGCACTCCAGCCTGGTGACAGAGTGAGACTCCATCTCAAAAAAAAAAAAAAAAAAATGCTGCTAGCTAATATTTAATGAGCATTTATTGTGTGCTCACTCTGATGTCAGTGCTTTACTCTCGTTCCACACAGCAATCTTATGGCTAAGTAAAATCATTAATCCCATTTTTCTTATGAGAAAACTCAGACTTAAATAGTTCAAGTAATATGTCCAGGGATATTTAAGTAAGTGGCAGAGCTGGGACATGGCTGCAGAGTCTTCCATAATTATTTCATTTAAAAAAAGAAAGAGACAAACAGACTTACCTAACAGGTCTGGGAAACTTTTGTACCATCAAATCAGTATGTTCCTTAGAGTAAACATGTTTGTTTTTCCAAGTGGGTAATGTGGTAAGCCACAAAGCACCAATTCTCTTATAACATTAGCAGTGTATTTGACTTTTAAAAAACAAATCAGAATGTAAGTAGAGTCCTCATTCTCCAGGCCAATGTCATCTTTTTGTTTACAAAAGGGGTACAAAATTAAAATATTGGGGGCGAGGAATAATTATTTAGGTTCATTGCAAAACAGCAATCACCACCTCATTTTTCTCCACTGCTCGGCAAATGCAGTGGGGGTAAATCACCATAGCCCCCAAGCAAACTGAAAAACAAAAGTAGAAACAATTTCGTTTGGGATATCTTTATGTTTGTTTCTATAAGGATTTAACTCAGTTATTTTTCAAGCAAAACCATGAAACATCCCATTTTATTCCAAGTACAACAAATGTTTGAACCTTTACTGTGATTTTCTACTAACAGCAGTTCAGGGTATGAAGGAAAAGGAAGAGGACAAAGGGACAAGGGTGAGCCTAAGGAGTAGTAAGACTGGACAAATAGAGGCTAAAGGATGAAAGGCACAGGTGCAGAAAGTGGGGACTCCAAGGCACAAAGTGGCAGGAACGGCGAAGGTTTGGTAATCTCTGAATTAGCAGCAACCTCTCGCCATCCTTGGCTTCAGAACGCCCACCAGCCACTGAAATCTTATTAGCTCTTTCATCTGTATCCACCGATCTTCAACGAAATAGTAACAGTGAGGAGGTGCCACATGGTGACGGAGCAACAATATCTTCAATCTACAGCATCACAGTCAGAACAATCCCATCACTGGATGGTCCCAGTGAAACCTGCGTCTCCCTCTACTCCAGTCAACCTACACCTTTCCAATAAAACTCAGGACCAAGTTTATCAATACCTAATTCTGCCTCATGCAATTACCTCACCTCCTACCTGAAATCTTAAACAAACAGCTCCAAAAAAACTTTCTGCTCTCAAAATGGTACGAGGCAAAGCTACTAAGAATGATTGCACAGGCAAATGAGTCGTGGTATGATTGATCACCCGCCCCCCAGAGCTTCTGTCCAATCAAGCCGGGTGGGCAGAGACTGATGGTACCAAAGGCAGAAGGACACCACCAGGCCTTCAGCCATGGGAAGAAAAGAGACAAGAGGGGGATCAAGGCTGCAACAGCTGTCCAGAAGCAAGCATGCACCCAAAGTTGAAATCAAAAGATTTGAGATAATTATAGGTCACTACCAACACCATAGAGTAAATATGTTCCTTCATCTGACAGATACATTTTGTCTTATTTGTAGTGAAAACAAATAGAGTAAAATGTAGAATTCTTCAGGCAGAGCAGCAAAACTCCTAACTGCATAATGTGATTAGGACCAAAATAAACCTATGACCCATATAAAAACACTGAAAACATAATCCAAAGAGGAAAGGTTGCTGCATGTCATTTGCAAAAAGGAGAAGGCAAATTCACAGTTGTTCTGGACCTAATTTAGAAGCTCTTATTGCCAAAAACTATAATAAATTGTGAGCACACTGTCTTCTTTTCATACTGCCTTACCCTCTAACCTATAAATAATAATTTCATATAAGCTGCAACGGGAACGGCAGCAAAAGACATGGTTTCTACTTGCACGAGTCACTTGACCTCTCTAAACCCACGTCTCCACCTGTAAAAAGAGATGGTTGCATTGGATGATCCACGAGGTAGAGTCACACTAATCAAATGTCTTCAGTTTTGAAATTCACACTTGACCTGCTCCTTTTGAGTCCTGGCCACATCATAACAGAGCTGCCCTTCCCCACTCAGGATCTTGTTGCATAGGGGGTTCAGCAGCAGCGAGCCACTGCACAGCGGGACATGCCAGCAACCACAGCTGCTGTGGGGCAAGCCCAGCACACATAAAGGACAGGCAGAGGGTGCCTACAAGAGGAATGGCAAGTATGTTCTGCTGGATTTATTTATACTTTACGACCTGTCCACTACCAAAAGAATTCACTGGAGTCTGATATAAAAACACACGTCTGAAAAAAAATCACATGCGTGAAAAACACCCAACATGTACAGAGGGCACTTAAAATGAAGATCAAATTAAAAACTAGAAACTGTATGCATGTTTTCGTGATCCTTTAGTCACTGGTAGTATGTCTACATGATAAGCCTAAGGATAATTTCTTGTATCTAAGTAAGAAATGCCCTCTCCTTCAGGGAGAACACTCATCACAAAGTTTACTAAACCCAACACGTAATAGGATCTGTTATATTTCAAAGAAAAGGAGAAAGAGAAAGTTTTAAATTCCTGCACACAGGCATGCCAGAAAACAAGACCACAACTTGCTGGCTCTTTGGAGTAGCCAAAGTCTGGAAACTATGCAAATTTCCACTGACAGTAAAATGGATAAATTATAGTATATTCACACAATGGATTACTATGCAGCAATAAAAATGAACAAACCAGTCATGCAAACAACAACATGGATCAATCTCACCAACACAGTGCTGAGCTAATAGCAAGAGCTAACTGATACGATAAATATACTTTTGGGGGGATTAAAATTATATTGGGAGGATGACTGAAGATAGCCATCTACCACATAGATTTAAATAGAAGATGAAAAAAATCAGAGAAACAGAAATAATAAAAATCTTAGCATTAAAATGGGCCTTAGATCTTCTCTAGCTAAGCAGCTTCATTTGACAGAGAAGGAAACAGAGTGTGTAGGGAGTTCCAGGGTTCACGTGCTCTTAATTCCTAGGTCTGTACCTTTGCCTCATACCTGCTCCTCTCCACAAAATGTTCCAGACTTCCATTTCTGCTCTCCCTGGTGTAAATGAGGTATTTTTTTTAACGGCATTTTGCATATTTACTCTCTTCCGGGAAAGTTTTCACTTTCCCAGTTTGTTAATTCCACACTCCAACAGGGTAAAGATAGAAACTGATTTAACTCTTCTCATTAGCAATGCCAATTATTTAGGAAGAGAACTGTTGAATACTCACTTAAGGACTACTGAGAGATTAAATGCAATTTACCACTCTCGAAGTCTTTAACACTTCAATTACAATCACAACCTGACACAAAATTAATCTCCATGTTTTGAAATAATACACCAAACTAACTGACACAATTTCCCTTTCTTTCCCTCTGTAAAAAGTCAATGCCCATGAACTGCTAAAATAAAATCTCTTCTTACAGTACTGAAGGTCAGATTATGTTTACATGCCAATGACTACTCTGAATTAATTACCACTCTTAATCAAACAAGCTCATCTGCCTAATACAGGCTATAAAAGACCTTTGAAAGGGGAAAAAAGCACCGCATTAAAACTTTGTTCCCAACATACCATACGTACTTGTAAAGGGAGACTCAGGATTTTTCTTTAGAGTATTAGACATTTGATCTTTTTGACAGAATTATACTTCACTGCCACAATGAAGAAAGTTTTATGGTTATTTTTTCATAATACTACTGACATAACGAAATCAGGTAAAACCTCATTCATAATGTATTCAAAAGTTTTGTTCTCAAGTAATAAGAGCCTCTAGGAAATTAATTACCGACAAGAACTAAAAAAGCTGGAGGTGTGCGCATACTAGGCTAGTAGCCAACAAGCAACTGGTGACCAGAGTAAAGTAGCTAGGTACAGTGTGTGCTGTGTGCATATATTATGCAAAAAAGTAGAAAGATGTATCTTTCAAGTTATAGCAAAGCTAATGTTGAGGTTTCTGCCAACTCCCTGACAAGAGTTTCTTTTGCTTTGGTTAGTAGAGGGTGGAGGGGTTAACTTGTAAGAGATCTGGAATATTCTCTGCCCTAGAGTAAAGACAGAAATCAGTGAAACAGATCCAGAGTCATAGCTCCAACAGACAAGGCTACAGGCTTTTACACCATTTAATCTGTAGCTGCAAAATGCCAAACAGGTTCTGAAAGGATTTGCAATTCCATTATTTAGCACCAATTTTGTGTAGAACTTCTTCTAGACCCTATCTGGATTGAAACCTAGAGAAGGACCTGGCATTTACTGAGTGGTCCATGTGCCAGACACTCTGCTAGGCCCCTTAGTATCTGTCACACCTCATTTTTCATCATCACAATCAGCCTGCAGGGGAAGAATGATGGGCCATTTCACAAATGGGTAACTGGAGGTTAAGTGACTTGCCCTTAGCAAAAGGTAAAGGTCTACAAGGTTGTGGGATACACTCCCTCCACTGTTCCAGCTGACCCCGGGCTATAAGACATTTCCCTGTCCAAACAGGAAGGAAATCCAACATTTACAACAGAGCAGGAAGTTCTAACACAAAGCAAAGGACACCGGCACTAGGAAGAGACAACGTGTCACAGGTGCTGAGCAGGAAAGCTATCACTTCCCACCTGGCAGGCAGGTGGTGGGAGGGACCATAAAAGGGATCACTGGAGCTGGCTTTGGGAAACAAGGTGGCCCTCAACATCTAGCAACAGGTAGACAGGCACAGCAAGCAAAGGAAAAGCACAGCGAAGGGCCTGCAAAGCAGTAAGGAGGGGGCTGTGGCTGGACCATGTCGGGAGAGATGGAAGATCTAGGTCATCATTGTGAGAAGGACTCAGCATGACCAGAGGCTCCTGAGGCAGGAAGGGCAGCTGGAGCAAAGTGGAGAACTTGGGAATGCCCATGTAGCAGCTGCAACTTGGATGCATGAAAGGGGGATATTGAGAGAATTGAGGTCGGGGCACCAATCAAAGCTAACTAGGAGAAATTAGAATCCTTGAATCAGGAGGTTAGGAAAGCAGGCTTGAAGCAATTTTGTGACTGAAGAAATAAGTGCTGGAAGAGGAGGATTTAAGACTAGAGTTCAGTTTTGCAGGCTAGATGAATGGGAAACAGATACTGTTACCAATCCAAACAGGAGAGGGAAGTCTTGAAGATGCCCAAAACATCCTAACCCAAACAAGCAGAGCAGCATGGAGGATTTGTGTAGGATGGTTCTCCTTCCAAGAAACTGGGACACACTGTGGACAAATCACATCTGGACAAATAGCCACTCATTTCATCGACTTACTTCAATGCAAGGGTAACCCATGAATTTTTTTATGGTTGGCTCTATGTCTGTCAAACTAATGTCATTACAGAACTTCAAATACCATCCATGAGAAGAAAGAAAATGTACACTCGGAAAGAGCACATCATGTCTCTTAGCAGTTACCATCTAAATTTTTTAAGTCTACTATAAGTATCTTACAGGGCAAGACAGAGTGGTCTGTTTAGTTATGAGTAGGCTCTACAGCAATTTAAGTTTCTGTGGGACTTTGGGTGACTTCTTAGAGTTACTACGCTACTTAGGATCAATATGTTATCCAGAATGGGGGAAAGGTTAAACAAAGAAAGGAAGGGAAATAATTTTCCACTAAGAGAGGGCAGATTTCTGAACCAAGAGAGGTCCAGAAGTGAGCCTCTTCTGAGGACAGACAACCAGCTCAGTCAGAGGGCCCAAGAAATGATGTAGTAATTTCACCATTAAAAGACTGAAATTCCCCATTTCCGTAGCAGATCCAAACCACACAAAAAGATGCTGAGGGGCTCTAGAGTCTGTCCTGCGGCAAAAGTGTAAAAACATCATCCAAAGTGTACTAAGCTTAGGCTTTTCTGCTTCCAGCTGTGACCCAGGACAGCAGCTGGGTGGGCAAAGCAACTTTGTGACTGAAGAGGTAAATGCTGGAAGAGGAGTATTTAGGACTAGAGTCCAGTTTTGCAGGCCTCTTGAGCGCACTGACCAGGACTAGACACCAGGGTACAGCAAGAGAGCATTTCAGGCACAGTCCCCACTGAACAGGTGCAAAGTCAACCAGGGTTACTGCTGGGTTTTGAGAGTGGCTTCTCAGAAAAACACCCAGAAGAGATCATCCGAAGGCAAGTTAAACATCTATTTTTGTTTCAACTAAAGGCAAGAAATTCAGAAAAATGGGGTCACTCATTCCACTCTGGCTCAAAAGAATGGTTTAAACATAAATGATCTCATCGTGAGTTAGATATACCAATCTCTAGAAATTTCATAATAATTGACTAAGGAAATTGGGGTCAATCCTCAACATTCAGGGGTGAACTCCATGGCATGCCACTTACTCTCATAAACAACCCTCTGTCAGTGGCAGAAAGGACTCTGCTTCTCATGCTGGGGGTGGGGTAGGGAGGGAGACTCCCCCAGGGCCTACAGCAGGTAGGGGAGCTGCAAGATGAACATGGCATCTCTTGCAGGCAAGTCAACCCTCCTCTAACATGTGCGAAGAAAAGAAGCATTTTAACATAAAAACAAATAAAATGCACTATGGGATAGAATGTGAAATCCAAGTATTTTTTAGAAAAAAAGGGAGAATTCAAAGAAATTTTCACAAGACTACAGTGGGCAATTTGGAGCTAGACCCAGCTGTTTTGAGGACAGGTGCTGAATTTTCATGGAAAAGTATGGAGTCATTCTTATATTCTCATCAGCTCTTCAACTTAGAAACATTCCTAAACATAAAAAAACACACTAATAGACTCATCAGAAGCCCGTATTTTTTTTTTACCACGTTCATATGTCATTAATAACAAGTGCTGCTAATAGCTGTTTTGTCATGCCCTGATCATCCTAGTTCAGCCTTATCAAAACAGCTTGAAACAGTACAACCACAGGAGGGGTCAATGTCTGGAGGTCACTCCACAGTGAAGACAGAAAGATGCCTTAGCTGTAGAGCCTAGCATCGGGTGAGATATGAACAGCACAAAATAAATAATCAACCCACTAATATTGTAAGACGTTCTTGTCAAAATGCTTTCAAATTGTACTTGGGGCCAAAGGACAATCTTTGTGTCTTAACTTTTACACTTCATTCCAAATACACTTCTTTTCCTAGACTTAGGAAGAGCATGTGGTATCACTTTATACCATGTAACTGGATTCTCTGGGGGTTGTCTTCTTTCACATACATAAAAACACATTCTATTAATTCTCAGAGAGTCATTCCAAGGACCTGGAGGCACTGGGGGCAGGCAGGGCAGAGAAAGGGCACTGCTTGGTGCCCAGGCACTCACTGTCTCTCCTGCAAGGTCAGCAAACCCTCAGTCACCTGCCACAGCATCGCCCTGGAGCAGGCAAAACATCACCATGCATGAATTAGTGGGGATAAAAGAACAGAGGCTCCATGGGGGCTCCCAAATTACAATACTCATAGCTTACAAATTAAATGACATGCTAAGCCATAGGCCCAGCTCAAAGTAGTATGTTTTACTATGTGTTGGGCAAGATTTATATACGATACATATATTATCATCATATACCTATTTCTATGCCATCTCATCATCTAAATTATCTCAACTACTGCATAAGTTAAGCACCATTTTATAGCTTAAGGAACTGAAGGTCAGAAGGATCAAATGATTTGCACAAAGCTACTAAGCAACACCCAAGCCTAGCTGATCCCAAAGCCCAGGCCCCACCCTCTGGTTCACCACCCAAGGACCACCACTTCAGAACCCTTCTCCAGGGACCCTGAGGAAAACGGCATGCTGTGGTGGGTCCCCAGTGCTGACCCAAAGGGGCTGGCAGCACCTGTCATAAGAAGGGAAGCTGAACACGAGCCATTTGAGGTACTGGGACCACAGCTTACCAGCCCCCGTTTTGCAAGATGCTTTACTAAGGCTGCCAGTAACAAACCCCACAAAGAATGAAGAGAATACAGACTACTGGGAAGATCCCAAGAGTCTTAAAAACTTTTCCTATTCGCTAAAAACATTTTTTTTTCACATGACTTACAGAAATAAAATGTTTTAAGTACAGGATTAATTTGAAACTAATATCCTTATCCAAACCCCAAGCTAAATATTTCCTTTTCTGACTGGGAAACAACTGTGTGTGGACACAGAATCCAAAGCCACCGGATTCTCTCCACCTCAACGGAGCCCAGGCACTTAGGAGGCAGAGCAGAGGGAGGGAGTTCCAGGCAGGGAAGTGGGAGGTGGCTCAGGCAAGCCCAACAGCCTCCCCTGGCTTCAGTGGTCGTGTCTGCAAAGGAGGCGCACGGATGGCCATGACCTGACAAGCCCCCGAAAGCCCCTCTCCTCCCTGGTTCTGTGTGATCAGTGAGACGTTACAAGGAGGGGACCAGAGGACCAGGCGGGGCCGTTCTCAGCAGCGCATGTGCATTCCAGGCAAGCTATGCCAAGGACAGGAGAGGGGATGACCCTCGCACCCACACTGCTGTGTCAGAAGTTCAATCTCAAGGCTGGGCTGCTATTTGGAATCTAGATTCTGCTAGAAGACACCTTGAGAGTTTGCTAAGTCAAATAGATTTGAGATGCCAGCTGGGTATGTTTTTATTATCACACGATAAACACTTAGAAAGTAACAGAAATAGAGCTCAATCAATGGAATCACTTGTAACAAACGCTGTTAGCCATGACTAAACAAATAGGCTCTACTAGCAAACTAAAGTATTAACATACAAAGGTCATTTCTCAAAAAAACAAAACAAACACAAGACATTTTACAGAAAATAAGCCAATCCATTTTTATGAAGTAGCTACTCCAAGATCCTGAACCACTCCAAAGCCATTACAGTCATAATGTCCAGTACACGCAGACAGGAAGCATAGGGTAATGGTTAGGATCACAGATCCTAGAGTCAGACCACCTTGGTCCAACTCCTGGCTTATGGGATCCTAAGCACCTTACTTAAGCTTTCTATAGTTTAGTTTATCTGTAAAATGGAGATAAAAACAGGACCTACCTCATAGGAATGTTAGGAAGCTAAATAAGTAAAACACTAAGATTACAAGCTGGCTTATAGTAAATTCATCCACGTAACTCTTACTATCACAGGTATATACAAAAATACCAAGAATACTGATTAGGAGTAATTGATTATTATGCTATTCACAAGAGGAAGAGATTAAACAATGGATAGTAGAGACCTCCACTGCTCTAAAAGTAATATTACACACACAAACAAAAAATCTAAATAGAAAAACATGAATCTAAATGCTGTACTAAAAATTCAACTCAAAGTTTGGCCCATATTTTCCAGAATAATTTAAGATAGCTACCTAAGTTATGAAAAATTTACCTAATTTTTTCATTCATTCCAAGGTATTACCTTTTTTATTTGATAAATCATATTTCTCTAAATGTCTTTTCAACTTGATAGAAAATTTGGTCATTTTTATTTCAAACTGTCCAAATTTTTTTGAAAAGAAAAATTTGTTTCAAAAATCATCTATAGGGTTTTGGCCAGGCGCGGTGGCTCACGCCTGTAATCCCAGCACTTTGGGAGGCCGAGGTGGGTGGATCACAAGGTCAGCACTTCGAGACCAGCCTGGCCAACATGGTAAAACTCCGTCTCTACTAAAAATACAAAAATTAGCTGGGCGTGGTGGCACGCGCCTGTAGTCCCAGCTATCTGGGAGGCTGAGGCAGGAGAATCGCTTGAACCCGGGAGGCGAAGGTTGCAGTGAGTCGAGATCGCACCACTGCACTCCAGCCTGGGCGACAAGAGAGAAACTTTGTCTTAAAATAAATAAATTAATTAATTAATTAATTTAAAAAATCATCTATAGGGCTTAGTCACTCATCCAGAAGGAAGCATCATATATTTAAATTTACCACGATGATTAAATGGTATCTTCATTCATCTCTACCAAATATATCAATTAAGGCTTTTTCAGAGATCTACTGTAGAAAATTCAATATGGAAGCTTCTTGGTGATTCCAGAATACATACAGAAAAGCCCAAAACCCCATAAACAAAAAAAAACCTTGAAATTTCACCAATGGTAACAAGTAAATATTCTATATACCAAAAAGGATGCAAAGTACTACAAAATAAAGAGTATCTCACATACAGTTATGAATCTCGTTCTCGGGTATGGAATGTGGGATTTGACTCCTTAGAGTCCCATACATCTTCCTCAGAAGACAAAAGGGCAAAACTGTGCACTGAACAGCTTGTTCAAGACATCTGTGCTTCTCCTGCCCAGTACTGCCTACATCCTTGGGAAGACAACTCAATTGCTTACTAAGCATGCCACATTTTATTATGCTTCAATTACACAGTTCCTCTGATCAATCATGTTAGCATTTAATTACCATGCAATTAACTCACTGCACTAATTCAAGCTCATGGGCATTTCTGCTTTGGCCACAGAAATCACAGAGTTGATATCCGAAGCCCACCCTGCATTTTACCCCCACCCACCTGTGCTCTGCCTCCCAGGCACTTGCCTGGGTTATGATTATGAAATTTCCACAGAATAGCAATTATTCTCCAAACTCAGTCAAAGCTGCCCAAAGAAGGACCAGCCTTAGGGCAAGGGACTCACAGTATAAACATCCCTACTTGATGGGGACTCGGTAGTGGGAGGTGGGCAACTCAAGCATCACACGGGGGTCTCAATGAGATGACCAGTTACCAGACTTTGGTATTCCATAGCAGAATACCCCCACCTTTCCCAAATTGTGCTGACTGATAACTTCATCTTGAGAAACCAACCTCGAACCACGATCTCATTAAAAACAGACATTTCAACACCTAAGAAGTAAAAAGAACAGTATCTTTTAATAAAAAGCAATTATCTGAGCACATTTATCTTAGAAACGTCATCCTTCTTTTTCTCCTTCTGACTTTATACCAATTCCTGGATCAATTCTTTGGGGGAAAACGAGATTAAATAATCTTAAAATTATTTCTAATCCTTACATCAGCTGACCAAAGTTCAGCAAGTGTTTTTAAGCTAAAAAGAAGTGAAGATATTTATCATCTGTCACCAGTAAATACAACAAATATCTTGTCATTCACTTCACATATGCTGAAATGACAGATACACATATGCAAAAATAAAAAATAAAAATAAGAGTGGAGGAAAAGGAAGCATTCTGCTTTCCTGGTAAAATTTCTAGGAAGATAAATGTCCTGTTTGAATGCCATGCTGCTCACACGTGATTTTGAAAAGATAGTTTTCTGCTCTACAACAAGAGTGGAATCAGCTGTTTTAACTTGGGGCCCTAGAGTGTAACTCTCAAGTTGCTTAGTTATTTATAACTTCAGAGCAATGCCTGCTTCTGCCATATCAAAGTATGCAAGACCCCAGGGAAAGGTCAGAAGACAATGTTGCTTGTTTCAAACACACTGGCAATTTAAAACTCCCCCAACCTCCATGGGAGAGCTTTCATATTGGGAATGCTCCAGAGACAAACTAAAGGATCTCCTGGCAGGAGGGCTCTCATCTTTGCCAGGTTCAGCACACTTCCTAGGAATTCCAAATGTTAATCTGAAGAGCTGGAATCCAGTCTGGTGTTTGTAATACCACCCATGTGACTACCTCATGCAGATATGCATTTGCTCAATAAATATTTGCTGAACATTTCCTGTTTGGGAGGCACCATAGCAGAGTCTCCTCACTCTCTGCCCCTCACCACACCCAAAAAAGGTCTGACCCAGTCCAGTTTCCCAGAGGGTAGCCTAAACCCTCATACCAGCAGCCACTAGATAATGTGCTATAACCACTGCCACACTCTTGGAACCTGCAACACACAAATGATTTCAGAGGACAGAGAGGTCCCTTCTTCCTGGAGATATCACAGTTTCCTGGATTTGTGCTGGGCTTTTAAAGAAAGACACGAGAGAGAAAGTAATAGGAAACTTGTACTCCCAGAATGTAGGCTCCATTCGGGCCAGATCTTTATGAGTCTTATTCAAAATTGTTTTCCCCACGTCTAGAACAATGCCTGCCAAAAAGTAAATGCTCTCTTGATATTAGTTCCGTAAATAGAATAAAGGAAAGAATGATCTTAGACCTGGCATTGACTCAGCCATCACGTAACTAGCCTCAAGTCATGGAGGTTCAATGACATTTGGCTAATGTAAGTTCAGGCTGCCCAAAGAGGCAGACACTCCCCTTCCCCTTCCCCCTCCGCCCCCGTCATAGAGGCAGACAAGGTCAAAAACTATGTTACAGATTAAGTTTAGGGAGAACTTCCTTCCCCCTTCCTCATGTACCAGCTGTAAATTCCTTAATTTGCTCCCTACAGATGTCACAAATCAATCCTTAACCAAGCATGGGGAAGAGGGAGATTGACTTGAAATTTCACCTAACATATTTGTGCATAAGACAGAGCCAACACTGTAGTTCTGAGAAGTCCAGGAAACACTCCAGCCTGAGGCTACCAGATAAATTACAGAGCTGTGCAAGGATCTACGCCTGCAGACCCCAATTAGAGGGCAGGTGGGCTCCAGTGGGCAGAAACTCAGGACAGGAACTCTGGAAGAACACTGGCTAAATAGAAGGATTCCTTGCTTAATAACATGACGCCAGGATTTCCTAGCACGTTTTAAAATAGGTTTAAATCAATGTAAGCCAGATTTAAGACAACTCTTCATCAGCACAGTGTGTAAGCTAAAGTAAGATTTGCTTGCAAAATAAGAGGAAGAGGAGGGCAAGGTGGGAGAACCAAAAATTATCCTCTGAAGGTACCAGTAAGAAACATGTTTTTGGCCGGGCACAGTGGCTCACGCCTGTAATCCCAGCACTTTGGGAGGCCGAGGTGGGTGGATCACAAGGTCAGGAGTTCGAGAGCAGCCCGGCCAACATGGTGAAACCCTGTCTCTACTAAAAATACAAAAAAATTAGCTGGGCATAGTGGCGGGCACCTGTAATCCCAGCTACTCGGGAGGCTGAGGCAGGAGAATCGCTTGAACCTGGGAGGAGGAGGTTGCAGTGAGCTGAGATCATGCCACTGCACTCCAGCCTGGGGAACAGAGTGAGACTCCGTCTCAAAAAAAACAAAAAAAAACATGTTTTTGTTTTTTAATGTTATTACCCAACAAAAAAGTAAGCAGTGGGGCAGAGTTTAGAATGGCCCAGTCTCTCTCTCTCTCTCTCTCTCACACACACACACACACACACACACACACACACACACCACCAACTACTTTCTGTTACCCTTTCTTCCTGTTACCCTCTCAGCACTTAGCACTCTGGCTCCTCCCTTGCACTGACAACAATAAATAAATAGCCTAATGGAACTACTGGAAGTTTTACTTAAAGTCTACGATCCATTTCAAGATAATTTTTGTATACGGTGTAACCTAAGGATCAAGGTTCACTTTTTTCCATATGGATACCCAACTGTTTTAGCATCACTTGTTGAAAAGCCCATCCATTCTCCATTGAATTACATTGGTCCCTTTGATGAAAATCTATTGATCATACATGTGTGGGTCTATTTCTGGACTCTATTCTGTTCTATCCATCTAATATGTCCGCTCTTACACGAATACGTCACTGTCTTGCTTTCTACAGCTTTGACGTAAACCTTGAAATCAGGTAATGTAAGCCCTCCAACTATGTTCTTTCCCAAAACTAACTTGGCTACTCTGAGCCCTTTGCACTTCCATGTAAATTTTAGAATCAGCTTGTTGATTTATTAAAACAAACACATACACCCCCTTCTGGGATTCTGAATGAGAATGCAATGGACCTATAGATCAATTTGGTGAGATGACATCTTAACAATGTTGTCTTCTAATCTATAAAAACGGTATCTGTTTCCTTTTATTTGAGAGACCTATCAGAATTCAACAAGAATAACAACAAAATCTAGAGCTACTACCTGTGTGTCAAGAAGGGAGAAGGTGCTGGAAAACAGCAAATCTCTGCAAAATAATTTACAATTTTACACAGTTCTTTCATGAACCTTACATGCAACTGATTCCACTGATTTTTTTAAAAGGCTCAAAAAAGCAGAGATGAAGAAACAGGCAGATGTGGTGCCCAAATCTCGGTACTCTTTTTCCTACTTCAGATTCCAGGGTCTTTGATACTGTACAGTTCACTGAAAACTAAGAATCAAAGGGAGGCTGGCAGGAGAGAGAAAAACAACTGGGGAAGGGGTGTGAGCCCAGCTCCAGGACCTGCTCCCAGAAGCTAAGTGAGGCTTCCAGGTTCTCGGACAAGCTCACAGAACAGAGAGGAATGAGAAGAAACCAATAAAGATGATGAAAAATTCAGAACAGGACAATATCCTTCTAGAAAGGCCACAAGCTGGCAAAGAGCCAAGAGAGGAAATGGGGCAGGCACACTGCAGGAGGTCCACAGAGCACAGCCAAGGGCAGACACATGGCCACCAAGATGCCTGGGAATTTCCAAGAAGAGACAGGTTAAAGAGCAAGACAGGCATTGTTATTTCCTTTTCACACCACAGAAAGAAAATCACTTCCCTAAGAAGCTTTAATAGACTGTGGCAGTGACTGAATCACTAATCACTTAAGTCTCTCTGTGTATAAAGCACATATGGGTTAAGCGGAGAAATCAGTGCTAAAAGTTGAAGTGGAGGATTCGAGCTCAGGGTAGCATAATTACACAGCACGCACAAAGATGTGGAGAAATCCTACTGATCCCAGGTGTCTGCACGTGGTTAGTTCAGATCTTAGTGCTGGTGACACAGGACTGCCGGCTACTTTCTAGGAGGGTAGGTTCACTGGTTTCACTGAGTAAGTGACTTTTATTCTCTTTTTATTTTTCTATATTTACAGATTATCTACCATGAGCACATATTACTTTTAGAATAAAGAATAATAGATGTACATATATTTTAATGGCTATAAAGGGAACTTGTTAACACTATTGTAGCAGAGTCTGAAATCTGGCCACATAAATCCAGGCACTATGACTCAGAGTGGCCAGGCCATAAAGCACAAACCACCTGGCCTTGGAAGAGGGGGTGGCTAATAAAGCAGTATTTGAAAACGCAGCAAACAGAACTGTGAAGTCAATTCTTCCAGGCTTCACAAAGCTGTTTTCCTCCAACCCACCTCTGGGCTCTTTAACAGCCAGAAGGAAAGGACTCATCTCAAAGTTGTCACCAAACAGTACAAGAGCAAGGAAGGGAGACACAGGTGATATGAAAACAGAGAAGCCCAACACCATCTATCACCGGGCCTTTCTAATCTCACACTCACTTGCATTTTTGCAAGTGGCAGTTCTCATAACCTGCCTGTGTGTTTTCAAATTCCATCTCCAAATCTGGATGCAGAACCAGATGACGCCCAGTCTCCTCTCCCCTAGCCAGGCCAGAAGCCAAGCACAGATGATACATCATGAGTCTTTATGGATCAATACAGTCATGATGACCAGCTTTGGAATCAAGAGTACAGATGATTTCTGTCTGAAACTCACCATTTAAAGAGACCCCTCGTATCACCAGGCCCAGTGCCTCGGCAATAAACCCCATGCCTGTAGCCTAGAGCAACCTGTCCCAGGTCAGGCACCAGGCAGCTGCACAGGCTTGACACCCTGGCTGAACTCCCCTCCCAGTGCTTGTCCTATATGTCACAAAGACATTCTTCCTCCTTAGAAATTTTAAAACTCCAAAACTAAACTAATAGTCTCCCAAGAGGAAGTCAGCAGTTCAAACCTTGGTTTTCTGGCAACTCCATGTCTTGAAAGCATTTGAGAAAAGCTGTCAAATATAGTAAATTCAAGCTACTGTGCCTTTCCCTAGAAAAAAACAATACATATTTTGTTTTAAAATGAAAACACAAAAGGAGCGGCAGCATGTCAAGGAGAATAAGCCCCACAACTCCGTAAAGCTTCCTTCAGCTAAAGAAAGTTGTGGCAATGCCTTCCAATCATCCATGCATTAGACAGGCATATTCTTAAAGGCAGGGCCACCTGTGACTAGTTCTCCTATAAGGCCCATCACAGGCTTAGGACAAAGAGAGCGAGGAGGGTCACAAAGCCGTATCACATGCAGTGGTATCCAACCCACTGATACCAAGGTGCCCAAACTACATCTTAATTGACTTTCAGCTAGTATCTTGGTATTTGACCCTCCATGGAAATGATGCCCATTCATTAGTTCCCTACCTTGGAAATAATCATCTCAAAAATCAGGCATAAGGCTTATACGATTCTTCAAAATAGATGCTTAAAATTAAATAGGAAACATGAAAATCTCAGTGAGCCTTCATTAGTCATAGCATGCAATTCATCTATCACCTTCAAATCCTGCTGATGTAACTATGTCCAATTAAAGAAAAAACAACATCCAAAGGTTCTGTCACATCAGTGTGGATGGGTCCCTCTAATTGTGACTATTCCTTTCCAAAAAATATTTGTCAGTCACTTCTGAAATCCAGATATTCTGCACCACAGCAGGTGGTCTTACTATTCAAAGTGTGACAGAATCATGAAAAGCCCTAACCAAGAATTAAGGTTTTCCCAGGGCAGTGTGAGTGCAAGCTTCATTTTTTGAGAGCCAACCAAACAACTAAGTGTATCCAGCAACCTCGTGGGAGGGTCGCTCTTTTGGTACAAGTCTATCAAGGATGAAATTGATGGGGGTTCTCAATGGCCAGTCATGAGTGTCCACCCCAGCCCTGCCCTTGGCCTCAGCTGGAGGCTTGAGAAATTCAGGCAAAGAGAGACATATGTGGCCTGCTCAGGAGAAATAGGAACAAAAGGGACTTGCATAGCCCTGATGCCAACAGATGACCCAATCCACTTCTTTTGGCCAAGTAGAAGCAAGAAGTAGATATAAAAGTTCCTCCTTTTCTTAAACAATGAACAGAGGGAGACTTACCTGTCCCAAGCTCCTTCAGCCTTCTGAGAAAGGTCATTTATCTTTTGCTCAATGAGATGGTCTAAAACATGCCCCATGGCGCATTGCACATTTAAGCAGAATATTTCTAAGCTCCGAAACTTGCAGAAGATGCGTTTTTCAGTGGCACTATTTGTGAGGACCAGAAGTGCCCTGGCGGGACTTCAAGCCCCCTTAGGTTACCAAATTCTAAGCAAACAAAACTGTTGCTGCAGGGACTGTGGTGGGGCCTGCACACTCAGAAAAGATGGCCAAGAGCAGCCTGGGAGAATTGTCTTGAAACAATACTATCTTTCTTCTGCATCTTTAACTGCTCAAGAAGAGTATGCATATTAAATAGCAGGAAAAAGTTGTCCAATTGAGGCAAAAATTCCTTTCCCAACAGCGCTCCCTCAAGAAGGAATTTCACATTGTGCCCAACTCCAGTGGGCACTGATATCACTTCAGATTGCCATAGCAGATACTCGGGTCTTTCTCAGCCATTTCTCAGATAATTCTGCTTAATGAAATCTTTCTTCCCTTGCCTCCATTTACATTTGCCTACTATAAGCCTGGCTTTGTCTAGACACCAAGGGTCCAAAGGCCAGTTAGACTCTGCCTGACCCAATTGGAACCTAGTTTAAACATTCTAATCCACTGCAAAGGTGTCTTCTTCTTTTGTGGTATGGAGGCCAGTCACAATGCCTCCCTATGTACTGAGCACACTGGAAACAATGAATATTTGTTCCCTAGCAATCAAAGTTCTGTGGAGCCATTTGGGCCAGAAAAGCCCTGCTGCATTCATTTTATTTATTTATTTATTTATTTAATTTTTATTTATTTATTTATTTATTTTTGAGATGGAGTCTCATTCTTGTCACCCAGGCTGGAGTGCAATGGTGCAATCCCGACTCACTGCAACCTCCACCTCCTGGGTTCAAGCAATTCTCCTGCCTCAGCCTCCTGAGTAGCTGGGACTACAGGCATGCGCCACCACACCCGTCTAATTTTTGTATTTTTTAGTAGAGACGGGGTTTCACCATGTTGGCGAGGCTGGTCGTGAACTCCTGACCTCAGGTGATCTGCCCGCCTCGGCCTCCCAAAGTGCTGGGATTACAGGTTTGAGCCACCACGCCCGGCCTACATCCATTTTAAACAAGAGAAAACCACCAACACCCACCATCTGTTTTGGACCTTCACTCCTCTTTCCTCACCTGAATTGTAATTTTGACTGTTTTTTTTTGTTTGTTTGTTTTGTTTTTTTTTTTTTTAAAGAAACTTTGCAGCCAGGAGCGGTGGCTTATGCCTGTAATCCCACCACTTTGGGAAGTCGAGGCAGGCAGATCACCTGAGGTCGAGAGTTCGAGACCAGCCTGACCAACATGGAGAAACTCCGTCTCTACTAAAAATACAAAATTAGCTGGGCATGGTGGCACATGCCTGTAATCTCAGCTATTCTTGGGAGGCTGAGGCAGGAGAATTGCTTGAACCTGGGAGGTGGAGGTTGCAGTGAGCCAAGATCATGCCATCGCACTCCAGCCCGGGCAACAAGAGCGAAACTCCATCTCAAAACAAAAGAAAAGAAACTTTGCTAATTTAAGGGCTGGTAAAGTGTGGCAAACTACATTCATCAGTTGGCATGTTGGCCCTGCCTCCTTTTCCCCCAGTTTTAAAATACATTTGCTTAAAAGAGGCTTGGTTTCAAGCCATATCCAGGAAATTTCTCTATTTATTTTATTTTATTTTTTGGGAGACACTGCGTCACCCAGGCTGAAGTGCAGTGCAGCTCACCGCAACCTCTGCCCCCTGGGCTCTAGCGATCCTCCCACCTCAGTCTCCCGAGTAGCTGGGACTACAGGCAAGCACCACTATGCCTGGCTAATTTTCGTATTTTTTGGTAGACACGGGGTTTTGCCATGTTGCCCAGGCTGATCTTGGACTCCTGAGCTCAAGTGATGTTCCCACCTCAGCCTCCCAAAGTGTTGGGATTATAGGCGTGAGCCCCTCTAGTCAATGTTTTGTAATAAATAAAAATAATGTCCCAGGGAGCAAAAAGAACAGATTGAAAATATAAACATGGCCTAGAAAAAAAAAATTCGTCGTCAAGTTTATTCCTAGAGACTTCCATGAAGTCCACACAGTAAGTCTTTGATTCTGTCATTAAGAAGTACAGTGGCAAAGACCATATCTTCTTGGTCTTTCACTAGTCATTAAGTCAGCAATGACTTTAAACTCTCCACATTCCACTAACTGACCTCTACTCTGTTTAACAAGAACAATAACCCCTGTACAGCTCTCTTTAGAGTGGGTAAATTCCTTTAATAGTTTTGCCAAATTCCTTTTAATAATTTTTCATGCCATTCACAGACTCTCCTGTTCCTAAAATGTAATGAATTGGTGACTGATTAGTATTTATACATGAAAAGAACTATAAGGGAAAAAAAAACCCTCCTAGGAAGCAAATTTTGTGGGAAAGATATCCCACCAGATACTGGGGGTCAGTTGATACGTGGATGTACCTCACTTTCCTGTGACAGACACTGGGATATCACCAGACTTACGGTGACCCCAGCTCTCTAGAACACAGCCACCGATACAGAAGCATGTTATTTTAAAATATCCCTTGGCAAATGAAGAGACTGTCCAACAGCCCCCTACTTTCTAGGAAATCCAGATACTTTTGCCTACACTCAGAACTCTGATTACTGTATATGCATAATTCCAACAAACTCCTCAGGAGGCCTTCCAGGCAGATTCCAAGTAGCCACTAAGACAACAACAGGCAAGTCCACCCTCGGGGAACTGATCAGTGACTACTCAAGGATCAAACACTAAAACTATACAAAATGTTTAGGGTCAGCCTTTGCAGGATCTAACCATTCAGAATCATAAAGAGATACTTAGCAAATTCAGGTTAAGTAAGAAGAACCAGGTTATTTACTTCAGAATTAAAAAATGTAATTCTTATTTATATTTTTAATAGGTATAAAATTCCAGACCTTTTTTTCTTTTTTTTCCTTTTCCTTTTTCTTTTTTTTTTTTTTTTTTTTTTGAGGCAGGGTCTCTCACTCTGTCACCCAGGCTGGAGTGCAGTGGCATGATCACGGCTAATTTTTGTACTTTTTGTTCCAAAAGTTTCACCATGTTACCCAGGCTGGTCTCGAACTCCTGAGCTCAAGCGATCTGCCCACCTTGGCCTCCCAAAGTACTGAGATTACAGGTGTGAGTCACCACAGCTGGCCAAATTCCATACTTTAAATCTCTCAAGACAGGAAGCATGGGCCTTTCCTTGGCCTTAAAACAGCAAACACCAAAAACTGTCCATGCTTGGTCAGCAGCATGGGGAAGCCAGAATGCTATATAACACAAAAGCAGCCACAACCCCACCATGGAAAAAAGGAACCAGACGAGCACTGGAAGTCATTCTTCTTTAAAAAATTTCCAGCTATAAATGTATCTTCTCAAATATGTATTGCTTGAAGTTCTACTAAAACCAAATGTAGAATCTCTCAGCATAAAACCATCCTCAGGGAGAAAAAATCATATTGCAGCTAGGCCTTTGCTATCACTGAGCCATTTGTGGCTAACTCAGTGCTGGGTGGCCACGACTTTAGGAAAGAGCTCTGAGAAACGATTTTCACAATTACCAACAAAAATGCCTGCTGGATTAGGAAACAGAATTCTTCCCACGCAGAGGAAGCAGGCGTCCTGCATCCACTGGAGGGCAAGGAGCAACTGCTGGAGTTCCAGAAGGAGCAGAGGAAAGTACCACTGGGGAAACAAATCACCCAGAGAGGATCTAACTAAGGGTCCATCCACTTAGCCTAACTGCATTTCACCTTCATAGATTTAAACTTCTGGATTCAAGTACTCCAAATTTCCAACAGAAAATGAAGTAACTCTCACATGCTACCCCAGATATTTTGGGGAAGAAGGAATGGAGAAAACACAAATCCGGCCGGGCGCGGTGGCTCACGCTTGTAGGGGGGGATCAGAGGTCAGAGTCGAGACCACAGTGAAACCCCGTCTCTATAAAATACAAAAAATTAGCCGGGGTGGTGGGGGGCCTCAAAAAAAAAAAAAAAAAGAAAACACAAATCCATATGTAGGGTATACTGGGAGCTCTCAATCATCAGCCCCACTCATTCATTCACTCCCTCAGCGAACATTTATTGAATCCCTGCTATGTATTAAGTATGCCCTCTTAGACACAGGGGATGCAGCTATGAATAAAAAGGGCCTCATTCCCACGGGTGTCAGAAATGTCAACAAAAAATTCCAACACACAGGGCAAATGCAATCACAGTCACACATGTAAGGGAAAGGCATAATCCAGAGGAGGAAGAAATTACCTCCATCTGATGGGAGGGAGGCACAACCGGAAACTACCTAACACCACCAGGAGCAGAGGTCTGTGTTGTGCCTGTGTTCATGCAATAAAGGCAGAACACAAATACTCCTATCTGCCTACAGAACACAGCTCATTTTACAAATTAAGTATATTTAAATGAACCCCATTGTTGTGTGTATAATGGACAATAGAAGGCAAAGCAACTTAGAAGTTGGTCGCGATCCGTTAACAGAGATAATTCACATTATAATTTTTAAAAATTGGATCTATGTAGATGTTGGCCCAGTTCTCAGGAGCACAGGCATTGGTAAACCAGAGCCATTAATGCATAGGGTCAATGTTTCATTTCCAGGAACAATCAGGCACTGATCATACCACATGCCATACTGGAGCAGGGCTTCTCCATCCTTTAAACAGCAGGTTCTGATGCAAGAAGCCTGGTGGAATATGGGTGTCTGCATTCCTGATAAGCTCCCAGAAGATGGGAAGCTGCTGGGCCACGGCTCACTCTCTGCAAAGTGTGGGTGAGGAAGGCAGACAGTGTTGAGTCCTGACGCCCATCCTAGTCATGGGTGGGGCTCTTTTACAACACACCTTCCAATCCTTATCTGAAAGGGAATCTCTAGGAGATGTGGTTCCGTGTAATTTCTTTTTAAGCTGTACGGGTGATGCTGAGGCACAGCCAGGCTTGTGAACTACATTCAAGGAGGCCTTTTGAGAAGTAAATCTTCTCTGGGCATGCCTCACCCCAGGAAATGAGCTGCTTCTCTTCGTAGACAGGTAAGAACCAGCAGCTTCCAGAGATCCATGGGAACAATGAGTCAGAAAGAGGAGGCCCAGCAAAGCTGGCCAGACTGGTCACTTCAACCAAGTGAAGCCTTGAGTCACAGCCTCTACAGGCTGACATCTGGCGTAGAATCCATCCTGACCCTTTCCATCCACTATAATTGCTTTCCAAAGCTAGTGCTTAGATCATGATCATCATCTGTTTAGCTTCATAAAAAGCACACAAAGAAGATAAACAGAAGGTTTTTGGTTTTTTTTTTTTTTTTTGGCCTAGAACTTACAGATAAGAGGTCATCCATGATTAAAGACTGGAAAGAAGCCAAAAGGCAACATGCAATTAGCCAACCTCCCGCCTCCAGGCTCCCATCTTTAAAGGGCTCTGTGGCCGCACCCCACCTTGCTGCAAAGTAAAATTTTGTTAATAAAAGGGATCAAGTGGAATGTGGCCCTTTAGGGCTTTTACACACAAACTGCTTCTGGAAAAAGGAGGAGTAATATAAGACTACCCTCTCCAGGTGGAATAGGTGATAGGCCTGGGCGCATCTGAAATACCAGCATTTCAAATTTTCCTAGATCTACTTTCCATTTAACAAGGCACTTCAAAAAATTCTGTTCCATGTGTTCAGCCTCTTGCTCCCAATTTCTACCCCTGTCATTGAAAGTCATTCTTTCCCTTGCTTATGGCATGTCTAGCTGATAGAGGGCAGGACAGCTTTTCAACAGGGAGGTCCCACTTTACCCCAATCTTGGAAATGCCATTCCCATGAGAGGCTTTCCTAAGATTGGTTTCAGAAGTGTCACAGTTGGGGTCGACAGGCAGGGTCATGTTCTGCTCCCTCTCTAGTGGCATTCTCTCTGGGGAGAAAGATCTTAGGCTTTCTCAACCATCAGTGGATCACTCAAAACAAAAACAAAAAGAAGCAGCAACTTACAATTCCTACCACATGTATCGCGTTCATCTCTCTATTCTTAGGTCCTAGGAAGGTCATTATATAAAGAAATGAATGACTAGATAAATGACTGGAAATAATAGGATGAACAACAACCTGTCCTCCAGGAGTTCCATTTTCTAGCCAGGAGACAGAAGGCATTGCACAGTGCAATTGCAAGTGCAGTGAAGGAACTCCAGGCTCAGAGGCCCAGGGTAGCACAGCTAGGAGGTGGTAAAAGCTGCCTTTGGACCTGGGTCTTCCGGCTCCACATCATGCATCGTTCTCCTTTACCCAGTATTGCCTTCTCAGTAACAGAAGCAAACAGTGTTCCGGGAACAGAGAAAAAGGAGGGCTGTGTGGGGAGCGGGCAGCATCTGCATCAAGCCTGGAGGAGCCAAGCAGGCTGGCAGTAAGGGACAGTGTCACAGTCCAGCTATAGCAAGCGGGCTGCTTAGAATGCCCTGACCACTTTCCAGCACCGAATGAATGCATGGTGGGAGCAGGGCACACACAACAATGTCTTCTCAAATAAATGTCTTTTTTTTCCTCTTCCTTAAAAAAAAAATCTTTAGCCTTGACTTATAGAGCTGGAAAGAGACATAAGCCTATGATATGCAAGAAATATGAACAGAGATTTTATTTTTCAACTAAAGCATGGGGGAGGGAAGAGTTAAAAGTTACGGACAATTTAATCACATCTAGGGAAACACGACTCTTGAAACAAAGAATCACCCAGAAAATCCCCTCTGGGGCCTGAACTTCTGCCATTAATGATTTTTCCTTCTTAAGGGAAAAAAGGTTAACAAAGTGTAGCCATTTTTCTAAATAGGGTCACACAGCCCTTTCCCAAGCAGATATCTGCTTGGAGGAGAATTAACACCACGTACAAATCCCTGACCTGAATGCAAATCTCCCTAATCTACTTCTGGAGAGGCTCATGCTTTTGTTTAAAGCCCCCAAGACCCTGCCAGCTGAGGTCCAGCCATAAGCAGAGACGGTAATTAAATTTTGTCAAGGGTCCGCTGCCCTCAGCCTAGGGAAAATCATCCTTGAGTGAAGGCTGGAGGGCCCTGGAGCCCCCTTGGCTATGCCCACCCAAACTGACGCAAACCACAGGCTTGGGGTACTTGAATAATTGAAGACATGAAAAGCATTGAAGATAAAAATTCACATGAAAACTACCACAGCCGGTCTCCTGCACGGCTTCCTCCCAGTTGTCTTCTTGAAAATAAAAGAATCCTAGGATCACCCAGACAAGGGGGGGCTGTATCCATAATTTTGACAGATCTAAAAAAACTATTCATCAGCAGTGTCCTCCCTTGAGACAAGGAGATTGTTATTTACTTACCTAAGAGGCAACCTCAGCCGGGCATGGTGGCTCACGCCTGTAATCCCAGCACTTTGGGAAGCCGAGGTGGGTGGATCACCTGAGGTCAGGAGTTTGAGACCAGCCTGGCCAACATGGTGAAACCGTGTCTCTACCAAAAATACAAAAACTAGCTAGGCATGGTTGTGTGTGCCTGTAGTCCCAACTACTCGGGAGGCTAAGGCAGGAGAATCGCTTGAACCCGGGAGGCGGAAGCTACAGTGAGCCAAGATTGTGCCCCTGCACTCCAGCCTGGGTAACAGAGTGAGACTCCATCTCAAAAAAAAAAAAAAAAAAGTGGCGGCGGGGGGAGCAACCTCCATGGTGTTGGGCCAGCTTCCTATGTGGGAGAGCGTGAAGGCTGAGTAGATTTGGGGGACCTTTTGTAATGAAAGCTTAGAACAGACACTCCTGACAATAATCTGCTCAAACCCATCCTATACTCAATTGTAATGATACAACAGCAAGGGGAGGACGGGGCCTTATGAGTGATTATGAGCCAGGCATGTGTGTTGTTTAACACCCACCGCACAACAAACCTACAGGGGTGGGTATATCACCAGTGTTTGACACGTGAGGAAACTGAGGCCCAGAAGCTTCAACATAGCTGGCCTGTAGTCAGTGCCATTAGGTGAGAGAGGCAAGATTTGAACTCAGTTCCTGCAACAAGCACCTAGAGCATGGCTCTGCTGTTTCTGACACAATTTCTGCTCACTCGTACTTGCCCAGTTTCCAGTGCAGCAGCTGGCAGACAGCTGTTCAGGGACCAGACTTCCCAGATCATGATTTACGCCCTTCATCTGTCTCTCCCTGAAGCATGAACATCCGACCCAGCACCCCCAAAGAAGGCCGGAGGGAAAACAAATGCAATTAGTGAGTTCCAGATTTTCAATCCTTCCAATACTTCCACCCCTAACAGGAAGGCCACAGGCCACAACAACTCTCTGAGTCCTCAAAAGTCAGTGACAGCAGGAAGAGTGGCCAGAATGTCCTGGGCTACCCCACTTTTCCAAAGCAGCATTGAAAATCCTCTTTCAAGGACTATTAGAGACACAAGGATTTACCAAGATTTTTCTGCTATGGAATTCTGTGGAACCTGTTATGGTAGAATTCTGTGATTACTCAAATTCTACCATAACGAAAGGCAAATATTTGGAATAAATGAATGGGAAATAAAAACTTACACATTTTAATTTATAAATTTCACAGTTTGGGACATTCTGAATCTATGGGGGGAAATGTTTTGAAAAAAAATCACAAAAGGAAACTGACATAGGGCAAAATTCATTATTTTAAAAACAGAGTATCTCTAGACATTGGGATTACTGGAATAGTTCCTTTTTTTTTTTTTTTTGAGACAGAGTCTCACTCTGTCGCCCAGGGGCACGATCTGGGCTCACTGCAACTTCTGCCTCCCGGATTCAGGCAATTCTCACCTCAGCCTTGGAGTAGCTGAGATTACAGGCACTCGCCACCACACCCAGCTAATTTTTTTGTATTTTTAGCAGAGATGGGGTTTCACCGTGTTAGCTAGGATGGTCTCGATCTCCTGACCTTGTGATCCACCCACCTTGGCCTCCCAAAGAGCTGGGATTACAGGCATCAGCCACCGCACTCGGCCAGTTTCACCATATTAGCCAGGATGGTCTTGATCTCCTGACCTCGTGATCCACCCCCTCAGCCTCCCAAAGTGCTGGGATTACAGGCGTGAGCCACCGTGTCAGGCCAGTTTTTATTTTATTTTACTGGACTAAATCTTCTAATTTATCTATAATAGCATATATTATTTATATAATAAGTTATAAAATACATCTGAATAACTTAGCTTACTCATAAATTTATTCTGTTAGACATTTAGTAATTATTAAAATACATACATATATACCAGAAATTGAGAGAAAAAGATTCCCCCACTAATACTCCCTGCTCCCTGCCCCAATTCTCAGAGGCCAATTATTTGTCTTTTTTTCCCTTGGTGAGATAAGGCTTCCTCTAGTTTGTAAATTCCTGAACAAGAACACAGAAAACATCATCCACTGAAGGACAGAGATTCCTCTCTCCAGCAGGAAGCAGGTAGTGAGGTTCTGCTCTGACTGTTACGAAACTTCAAGCACTACCACACTGTAAGAGTTGTGAAAGGAAAATGAATCTTGGAACCCCCCCAATCACTAAGTCAAAGGGAAAAGTCAAGCTGGGAGCTGCTTAGGGCAAAACTGCCTCCCATTCTATTCCTAAAAAAAGCCACTAAGAAAAAAAAGCTATCTACTTACCTCCCTCACAAGGAATTTCCTTGTGGACAAAGGACAGACAACTCAAACTCATCCCTCTGCTCACTGAGATAAAAGCATATCTGATTGCTTACTTTGGAAGGGCTAATAAGAAATGCAAAAGAATGCAACCATTTGTCTCTTATCTACCTCTGACCTGGAAGCCCCCACCCACTTCAAGTTGTCCCACCTTTCCAGAAGGAACCAATGTACATCTTATATATATAAATGTGTGTGTGTGTGCGCGCGCGTGTGTGTGTATATATATCTATATCTATATATATAGATTTTTTTTTTTTTTTTTTAGACAGAGTCTTGCTCTGTCACCCAGACTGGAGTGCAGTGGCACAATTTTGGCTAATCACAAACTCCACCTCCCAGGTTCAAGCAGCATGATTCTCCTGCCTCAGCCTCCCAAGTAGCTGGGATTATAGGCATGTGCCACCATGCCCAGCTGATTTTTGTATTTTTAGTAGAGACAGGGTTTCGCCATGTTGGCCAGGCTGGTCTCAAACTCCTGACCTCAGGTGATCCGCCTGCCTTGGCCTCCCACAGTGCTGGGATTACAGGCGTGAGCCACCACGCCCGACCATCTTACATATTTTGAAGTCTCATGTTTCTGTAAAATGTATAAAACCAAGCTGTGTTCCAACCACCTTGGGCCCATGTCATCAGGATCTCCTAAGGCTGTGTCAAGGGTGTGCACCCTTAACTTTGTCCAAAATAAACTTCCTAAATTGTCTGAAACCTATCTCAGATTTGGGGGGTTCAGTGTTAAAGGTGGGAATGACCCCAAAGCTATCTTGCTGGAACCTGGAAATTATTTCTGGCATTTCTAGCACTAGCACATTTACCTAGCATATTCTGAGATCAATTAGAAGCCATTTGGCTGATCATTGTATTCTGAAAATAATCAGGCAGTAATATAACATTATAAAAGCTTTCTGTTTATGTTTCATCAGACAGAATTGGAAGACTGGTCTCACCCAAGTTTTGTTTTAACTGGCAATGCTGGGTAGTCATTCAATAATTACTCAGATTTTCCCACAAACACAGAGGACTTGTGTAAAAAAAGTGATGTGTACCTGGCCAAAGCAGCTTCCTCATGCAAAAAATTCCACAGGTAGAACAGCAAGTGACATAAAGCTGTGTCTTTAAAAAGTAAGAACACACACAACACTGAGAAGCTCCTGCTAATACCAAGGTACAAGATAAGGCGTTATTAAATAATTAACATCTTTTTGAGGAAGACGGAACGTCTCCAGATGTATTTTCCTAAGGCTGCCTGTAATTTTTACTCCAATTTAAACACAAGCACAATCTCTAGGAATATATGCCCAAGTGTATTTATGTTTCCAAACAGCTGTCTTTGGGATGTGCTGAAGGCCCTACTGCCACAGCCAATTCCTCTGAGGATAGAGACAAACACGTATCCCAAGTCACATAGAGATAACCCCCATAAGTAAGTTCAAGCATTAACAACTGCCCAGAACAAATAATTTTTTAAAAATTCATAAACAAATGAATCCATAAATCAATTTAATTGTAGTAACAATCCCTTTAAAACAAACACCAGGGGAGGGAAGTGGTTAATATATCTATCGCATGATGTTAGCTATCACTTTAAAAGCCTCAAAACAATGCTTATAATAGTAAAATCCCTGTGGATTATGTCTCAGTGCTAGTGAGTCTCACTACGAATATGCTAAAATCACTGCTGAAGATCTAAGGTCTATTAATTATTGTAGGTGCTGCATAACCAATTACCCCCGAATGCAATGCCTTCACATAAACACAATCTCACAGATTTCATGAGTCAGGAATTTGAGAGCGGTGTAACTAGGTGGTTCTTTCACTGAGTTGGACTCAGAATGTGGGCAAGAGCTACAATCATCTGAAGGTTTGCCAGGGCTAAGGACCCATTCCAACATGGGATACTCACATGGCTGTTGACAATGGGTAACATGCAGTTCCCCACTTTGTGGGACTCTCCATCAGCTGCTGAAGCACCTTCACAATATGGCAGCTGACTTCTTTCAGAGGAAGCAATCCGAGAGAGAACAAGAAGACATGGTGCCTTTTGTCACTTGGTCTCTGCGATCACATGCCATCCTTTCCACTTGATTCTATACACTGTGATTCACTTCTAAGGCCAATCCACATCTAAGGGGAAGGGAATCAGGCTCTGTCCCTTGAAGGGAGGAGAACCGAAGATTTGTAGACTTTACTTTGAAACCACCAGGATGAGGTATTTGTGCTTTGAGGGCAGGGTGGAGGGGAGAAGGAGAGTGTTAAAAAATAAGGTCAGGATCCAGGAATTACCAGTTCTCCAATTACTAATGGTTATATGAAAAGTTTCAGGGAAGGTTTCTTAGAAGGGAATGGTTGCACAGTGTTATTTTTAAAAGTACCTCTGAGATAAATTGTTTAATTATTTGGGACACATGTGCTTATGCTGTTTGAGAAGTTGCACCTGAGTTTGTTGTATAACCTGTTTGGTTTTTCACAGATTATGAATCATTGAAGATACCAAAGGACTGTTTTAGAAAAAGTGAAGAAAAGGAGCAAAAGAGGACCCCTGTATATACCTTCGTGTCATTCATGGAGTTGTGCGTTCTATATTTATCTTTTTTTTGTTTGCTTTTGAGAAGGAGTCTTGCTCTGTCGCCCAGGCTGGAGTGCAGCGGCGCAATCTCAACTCACTGCAACCTCCGCCTGCCAGGTTCAAGTGATTCTCCTGCCTCAGCCTCCCAAGTAGCTGTGACTACAGGCGTGCGCCACCATACCCAGCTAATTTTTGTATTTTTAGTGGAGACGGGGTTTCACCATATTGGCCAGGCTGGTCTTGGACTCCTGACCTCATGATCCGCCCACCTCAGCCTCCCAAAGTGCTGAGATTACAGGTGTCAGACACTGCGCCTGGCCTATATGTATAAACCATTCACGGCATGTGTATCTTATTAGTCTTAGAATGCTCATATTCTTACTGTCTTCTTTTGGGGATAAATCAGCAACTCAGCAGAACATTATCACACTGCGAGGCTCAGTAAATATTTTGAGATCAATTAGAAGCCATCTGGCTGATCATTGTATTCTGAAAATAATCAGGCAGTAATATTACATTATAAAAGCTTTCCGTTTATGTTTCATCAGACAGAATTGGAAGACTGGTCTCATCCAAGTTTTGTTTTAATTGGCAATGCTGGGTAGTCATTCAATAATTACTCAGATTTTCCCACAAACATAAATTCTGGCCATTTTGCAGTGATTCTCACAGTGTAGTCCCACTGGGTCCTGCTGGTGGTCTGCAAGGATGAACTTTTATTACAAAACATGAATCTACAATCACTGCCCTTGTCTTACCAACAATTCCCATCCTCACTCCAGTCTCCAAGGCTCAGCTCAGACCCACTGCTTGGTTAAGCCTTTCCTGACCTCTTCAGCTTAAAAGATGTCCCCAATTCTACTCCCACCAGTATCTGTACTCCTTTGGCAGATCAGGGACCACGTCCTCCTCCTTTACGTGTTTGCCCAGATTTATAACTGTACTATGGAGGATAGTCAACACACACGGTTGTTCCTAAAGTACCTTTATTTTTTTGTATGATCAATTATCCTATTTCATTTTACAAAGTACCATTTTCTCTAGTAATCCTAAAGTGGATTACATGTGACCATGTGTTTGTGGTTTTCTTTTTTTTTCCCTTTTCTTCTTTTTTGAGACAGTCTGGCTTTCTTGCCCAGGCTGGAGGTGCAGTGGTGCTATCACATCTCACTACAGCCTCTCTCTCCTGGGCTCAAGTGATCCTCCCACTTCAGCCTCCTGAGTAGTTGGGACTACAGGCACGTGCCACCATGCCTGGCAAATTTTCATTTTATTTATTTATTTATTTATTTATTTTTTGAGATGGAGTCTCACTCTGTTTCCCAGACTGGAGTGCAGTGGCACAATCTCAGCTCACTGCAACCTCCGCCTCCCAGGTTCACGCCATTCTCCTGCCTCAGCCTCCCAAGTAGCTGGGACTACAGGTGCCTGCCACCACGCCCGGCTAATTTTTTGTATTTTTAGTAGTATTTTGATCTCCTGACCCCATGATCCACCTGCCTCAGCCTCCCAAAGTGTCATTTTCATTTTTTATAGGGTCAGGATCTCCCTATGTTGCCCAGGCTGGTCTTGAACTCCTGGGTTCAAGCGAGCTTCCCACCTTGGCCTCCAAAAGTGCTGGGATTACAGGCATGAGCCACCGCACCGGCAAGTGTTTGCTTCTATAATGACAAGTGGGAACAATAGGTATGCGGGTCAGCAAGGTCAAATGCCTAACAACTGGGCATTTGTAAACAACTCAATTGTAAAATGATTCACAAACTGGAATTAGTTTGAGAAGCACTGACCCAAGATAAAAATGGCAATAATCAAACTAAAAACGTCCAGAGCTCTAAGAAGCACACCTTTCCTACATGGTGGCCTCCTGAGTTCTGAGAATCACGTCTACAAGGAATCTCATAATCGGTGAATGAGCAGCCAGGGCAGGTCTGACTAGCCTGGTATGTACACATCACACAAGTTGACCACACCGAATCAACCCAACAAGTCAATGACAGAAGAGAAGAGATTCACAAGGAAGAAAATGCAGTGACAGCAGCCTGGAGAGAAGAGATTCACAAGGAAGAAAATGCAGTGACAGCAGCCTGGACCATCATCTTCAGCATTGACAGAACTGTCAAATGTGCTAGGAGGAGACTTTTCCATGTCCTAACCTATTTGTTCTACTCCTAGGAACTCCAAGGCAACCAGGATAGTTAGATATAGTCAAAGGGAACCCACTGTCAACACCGCATTTATCCTTCTATCTCTGGGATGGATCTCACAGTTGCTACAAGGGCAGAGATAATGGTGTGTTCAAATCTCAGGCAATTTATTCCTCACTATGAGCTCTCTTTGAACATTAGCCCTTCTACCTGTATCGAAGAGCAGACCCTGCAAAGAACAAGGATGCCCACTTTAGGAAAATCCAATATACGAAAAAAAAAAAAAAAAAAAAACTTGCAAACCAGACACAACTTTAGAAGACAATGCCCTCTTTAAACTCCTGATTTTAAATGCTCAACTCCTGTACAACAGATAGATTATGTTATGCAAATTCAACACTACATTAACCAAGAGATTGAAGCTAATGTCTCCAGTAGTGAGGCAAAATGACATCATGTGCCTCCTGATGTGATGGACTGAGAAGGATGCAAAACATCATTTATATAGCATGCCTGACAAAAATAGATGTAATTGTGGAAAATCTAATAGTGAGAAAATACCACACAAACCAAAATAGCTACCAAATAGCCAACCTGTATTCTTCAGAAATGTCAATGTCGTGAATGGCAAAAAAAAAACAAACAAACAACAACAACAAAAAAAAAACAGAGGAACTGTTCCTGATTAAAAGAGACTAAAGAGACATGACAACTGAGTACAGAATCTGCGTAATCCTGGATTGAATCCTAGGGCAGGAGAAGAATTACTATTAAGGACATTATTGTGTTATGTGGCAAAATTTGGATATGAACTGCATACTGGATAATAGTACTACATGCCTTGGTTTCACTAATTGAACAGTGGTTATGAAAGGAATGTCTGCCAGCAAGGACAGGCTAGCAAAAAAGAAAAAGAAGAAAAGGAATGTCCTTGATCTTAGGAAAGACTTTCTAAAGTATTTAGCAGCAAAGGGGCATGATGGTGCAACTTTCAAATGGGTCAGAGAAAACAGTATGTAATACAGAGAATGATAAGTATGGCAAAATGTTTATAATTAACGAATTTAGGTAATGCTACATAGAAATTCTTTTTATTTTTTTTTACAACTTTTCTGTAAGTTTGAGATCATTTTAAAGTCTTTTAAAACAACACACTCAATTAAAACACTCGATTTGCACCAAGTGTATCCACAGTAATGTCTGTTAAATAAAGCAAAGCACCCCATATTAAATTCATCTGTCACCATCGTCCAACCCACAGACCCAGGTGATGGTGCCCCTCTCCACTCCCAAGCCAACTGGACACCCATCCAAACTCAGCCATACAGATCCAGCTCCTAGGCATTACAGACAGACACACAGATCGAGCCAGGAAGCGAGGAGGAGCTCAGAACGGAGGCAAGTTTCAGGCGTGAGGTCTCCCTAAGAAGTGTAGGAAAAGGAGGTTACCTGATTTAACTAAGCAGGAGAGTGGGAGAGGGGAGGGAAGAGAATGTCCCCACCCACTTCATTTAAGCTAGTATGACAATTGCCATAGAGGATTCCAGAGCAAGGTCAAGCTCTCAGAGCACAACCACTTACCCCTACCCCGCACTTCTGCCCTTTTCCCATGGGAAGGGATGACTCCTGTTCTCATGTCCACAGCCTCTCATCCAGGAACAAAGTAGCTGCAGTGAAGGATGCGGCCTGAGACGGAGACCACACCGCCAGGCATCAAGCAGCACAGCAAACAGCAGAAAGGAAAGGGCTGAAGCCCTGACTCTTGGACCTGCTTAGGCCACTTATCTCCCTGCAAGCCTGGTAAACCTGACCTTGTGGCAGCCAGAACTATGGTCCCCAGAAATGTCCATGTCCTATTCTCCAGAATCTGTGAATGTGTTCTCTTACATGGCAAAATGGACTTTGCAGATGTGATCAAGTTAAAGACTTTGAGATGGGGAGATTATCCTGGATGATCTAGGTGCCCAAGGTAGGCATGAAGGTCCTGAAAAGCAGAGAACCTTTCCCAGTTGCGGTCCAAGGGAGATGTGAAGACGAAAGGAGGGTCAGAGGGAGATATCACATAGCTGGATTTGAAGATGAAGGAATGGTATCCCCAGCTGAGTGATGCAGGCTGCCGCTAGAAGCTGGAAAAAAACAAAGAAATGGATTCTCCCTTGGAGCTTCCTGAAGGAACGCAGCCCTCCACTTGATGCCAGCTCAGTGAGAATTGTAAGATGATACATTTGGGTTGTTCCAAGTCACAAGTTTAAGGTCATTTGTTGCAGCAGCAATGAAAAACTAAAGCAGACCCTACTCCATCATCAGAAATGAACGAGTTTTCATCCCTTTTGAGAAGTTAGGTGAGTGGAGCCTGGAGTCCACTCTTGGCCCCACAAAGCCTCCGGGGCACCAGCAGAAAAACCTCAGTCCAGCCGGGCGCGGTGGCTCACGCCTATAATCCCAGCACTTTGGGAGACCGAGGCGGGTGGATCATGAGGTCAGGAGTTCAAGATCAGCCTGGCCAACATGGTGAAACCCTGTCTCTACAAAAGGTACATAAAATTAGCCGGGCGTGGTGGTGGCGCCTGTAATCCCAGCTACTCGGGGAGGCTGAGGCAGGAGAATCGCTTGAACCCGGGAGGTGGAGGTTGCAGTGAGCCAAGATTGCGCCATTGCACTCCAGCCTGGGCCACAGGGCAAGACTCCGTCTCAAAAAAAAAGAAAAAAAGAAAAGCAAAACCATAGTCCTTGGACCAGCGGATCTCTAAAGATTATTCACAAAATGAATGACCTCCGTTTCAGTTGAACTTACTTGGTGCCATCTGCTCTTGTTTCATAGGATACTTTGCCACCAGAACGCTATTATTTCTTTTTTTAGTAATAAAATTTGCTCAGTTTTGACGAAGTCATTGGCAGACACCAGCGGCCCAGAGCACTAGCATTCAAGTCTCCAAGTCCAATTCACTTCATCAGTAAACTACCCCCAGCAGCCACACCCACCCTGACCCAGCTTTTGTCCTTCCTCTGATCCTACAAATCACCAGAGCCGCCTTCCAGATCCCAGTCATCCGCAGCACTGCAGGCCCAAGCAGCAGCAGCAGCTGGACAGTAAACTGGGGGCGGCAAGGCCCAAACTTCACCCTGGGAATTCAGCTGCTGCACAAGGGTCACCTCCTCCCTACTTCCACCCCACCACTTTCCCTAACATCTTCTCTAGGCACTGCCCTTTTATCTGCTGGGAGGCATGCAGCTGGCCAAAGACACGCTGCCAAATGTAATCCATGGGTGTGGTGGCTTGCTCCAGCTACACAGCAGGAGCTACTTAACTGATTGCCTCTGCTCTCAGAAGGGAGTTTGAAGGTATTTTTATCATTGAAATGTTTCCATTGAACAAAACATCTGGGGGAGATAGCTACTGTCCCAACTAATAAGACCCATGCCCAGACTCATAGCTTTTATCAAGATGGTTTGTTTTAGAGTGGAGCCTATCTGGAGCTCCTACTTCTTTTTTTTTTTCTTTATTCATTATTATTATTATTATTATTTATTACTATTATACTTTAGGTTTTAGGGTACATGTGCACAATGTGCAGGTTTGTTACATATGTATCCATGTGCCATGTTGTTTTGCTGCACCCATTAACTCGTCATTTAGCATTAGGTATATCTCCGTGGAGCTCCTACTGCTTATGTCTACCAACAGCTGGAGAGAATATACCCACCAGGAGAGCGATTCCAGAGGAAGGAGGTCAAGGCGGCCTAAGGTAGACCCAGAAAAAAGAGCAGCAATTGCTTTTGATGATTTGCATTTCACATACTTAAAACAGAGGCTGGCTGGCTGAGAGATCAATCCAGAGATACAGAACATCATTTTTAAAGGAAACAGCACAATTAAACCAAGAACTTGCACTAGAAATGGTTCTGGCCGGAAAGAGATCTGTTCTAAGCACCTTGGTACAGGAATGGGCCAGGCAGGGTGCTGGCTACAACACAGAAGGAAGCAGCCTGTTGTGGGTAGCCAGGTCAGCAGAGCTCACCCTACAGGGAATCTTATCAGCCTTTTATAATCCTGCCATTGTCCATTTCTGCTAAATGCAAGATCTGCCACAGATGCCTGCAGAATGACAGAGAAGGGCTGTGACTCTGCCATGAAGAAATGTGCTTCCTACAAACATCAGAGTAGTTCTTGGTGCCTAAGAGATCCCAGCTAATGCAGACAGACCAGGATGACCACAGCAAGCCAGCAAAGGAGCTTCCCTCTGAGCAAGAACAGAGGAAGGGAACTGGGCAAGAAAGACAGGCAAGGCTGCTGTAGGCCCAGACTAGGAGCAGTCTCCCACTGATAACCATCTTTGCTCTCATTCACACCTGCACAAGAAGGGGTCGCTCCTGAGCATCTGTCAACACCAAGCACCCTGGATACAACAAGAACAGGAGGGATGCAGAAAGAGGAGCCCTCAGGGAGGGCTGGGGAAGTCCAGGGAAACCCCACAATGAGGCCATGAAGTTTGAACCACAAGACCAGAAATTGCACCCTGGCCACCACTGGGTCTGCAGGTTAGAAGACTTTGAAGCCCTATGAATTCTCAGATCTGAAACAGCCATTTTTTTAACTCTTTTGTATTTATTTTGCTTTTAAAATGGCAAAAAAAAAAAAAAAGTTTAAAGATTAACAATATTCTGTGCTAATGAGGGCCCTCATGGTTGGAGATGTAAATTCTATATTTATTTATTTATTTATTTTGAGACGGCATTTTACTCTTGTTGCCCAGGCTGAAGTGCAATGGCACGATCTCGGCTCACCACAACCTCTGCCTCCCCGGTTCAAGCGATTCTCCTGCCTCAGCCTCATGAGTAGCTAGGATTACAGGCATGCACCACCATGCCCGGCTAATTTTGTATTTCTAGTAGAGACGGGGGTTTCTCCATGTTGGCCAGGCTGGTCTCGAACTCCCAACGTCAGGTGATCCACCTGCCTCGGCCTCCCAAAGTGCTGGGATTATAGGCATAAGCCACCGCGCCTGGCCAATTCTATCATCTTTTAAAAGGGACATTTTTAAAGGAGCATATCCTTTGACCTTGAAATTCTATAGAATTGCCCATAAGGGTCTACAGTGTGGCATTACAGACATGTGCAATGCAATATGTTTTTATATATTGCAAGGGGTGAGGGACACCCAGGAACAGAAGAATGAGTGGTTACATAATTTATCTTTTTATATAAAAACAATATGTAACAATTAATATAAAGAAATAGCCAGGTGCAGTGGCTCACTCCTATAATCCCAGAACTTTGGGAGGCTGAGGCAGGCGGACCGCCTGAGGTCAGGAGTTCGAGACCAGCCTGGCCAACATGGTGAAATTCCATCTCTACTAAAAATACAAAAATTAGCCAGGCATGGTGGCAGGCGCCTGTAATCCCAGCTACTCGGGAGGCTGAGGCAGGAGAATCGCCTGAACCCAGGAGGCGGAGGTTGCAGTGAGCTGAGATCACGGCATTGCACTTCAGCCTGGCAACAGAGAGAGACACCGTCTTAAAAAAAAAAAAAAAGAAAGAAAGAAAGAAAAAGAAAAATAATATGTAGTCTTTAAATATGGAATAAATTTGTATTAGAAATAAACATCTATATTAGTTTTTTAAATGCATTATATAGAACAATATTATTTTCGTTTAAAAAAAAAGCACTTTTTTGGCTGGGTGTAGAGGCTCACGCCTGTAATCCCAGCACTTTGGGAGACTGAGGTGGGAGGATCATGTGAGCCCAGAGTTCTAGACCCACCCCGGCATCATGGTGTGATCCTGTATCTACAAAAAATAAAAAACTAGCTAGGCATGGTGACATGTGCCTGTAGTTTCAGCTACTCAAGAAGCTGAGGCAGGACAATCGTTTGTGTCTAAGAGTTCGCGACTGCAGTGAGCTGGGTGATGGATTGAAACCTGTCTCAAAAAATAAATAAAAAATATACACATACTTTCTCACACACAGGGGGTCATAAGTGTTTTATGTAATACACAGTTCTGATACCACCTTGAAAATACTTTTCCTTCTCACAAAAAGCAAATGTGGTTAACATTAATAGTTTGTTGTTTTTAAGCCAGGTGAGACTCTCTCAGCAAGAGGAAAAAAAAAGAAAAAAGAACAACTTGCAACTTCTCAGTTAAATCATTCCTTTCATTAGAAAACTCATGATTTTTAATGAAGAGAAACATGCCCTTCAGGGTCCCAAATGAGGAAGAGAATTGTGATTGGACGTCTCTATGGACTCATAATTTCAGACAAGGTAATAAAACGAAAAAACGGACTAGTTCGTTGGAATGGGGTTACGTATGGGTACTCAGCCACAGGCTGCCGGTAAAATTCTTGTGTGCCCCTCATTCCAACTGCCCTGTGAAAAGTGCTAGCTCTGGGGTGGGGACATTTCAAATGAGGGGAGATTGACAGAATCTCACCTTGAGGCAGAGCCAGGAAGCAAAGAAAGCAACGCAGGAAAGGTCTGAACACTTTAGCACAGTATCAGAAAGGGAAAGGGCTTGTGTCTCTGGCCATCTAAAATTTATATTACATTGTGACTTCTTCAAAAAAAGAAAAAAAAGTACATCCCAGCACAATGAGGGAAGAGAGTCCCAAGCGTGGTAACGTAGGGCATGCAACGCAGGACCAGAAGACTGGAAGCACTGGCAGGTTACCAGGGTGATGAAGACTACTATGGAAAAAGCTGCTTTCCCTTTTTATAAATGTTTACTTCTTTGTCTTATTTTTAAACATATCAACAGGTTGTAAATTACTTCTCTAACTTTGTAAAATAAGAAGACACTTTAAAGAAATATAGGTCAGGCACCGTGGCTCACGTCTGTAATCCCAGCACTTTGGGAGGCCGAGGCGGCTGGATCAGTTGAGGCCAGGAGTTCGAGATCAGCCTGGCCAACCACGGCTAACATGATGAAACTCTGTCTCTAATAAAAATACAAAAATTAGCCAGGCATGGTGGCGGGCGCCTATACTCCCAGCTACCCGGGAAGTTGAGGCTGGAGAATCGCTTGAACCCAGGAGGCAGAGGTTGCAGTGAGCTGAGATCGCGCCACTGCACTCCAGCCTGGGCAACAGAGTGAGACTCTGTCTCAAAATAACAACAATAAATAAATAAGATATATAAACAAAATCTGTTATAGGAAGGAGCAGACACTTCTTAAGACACTCATCCAACATCCTCCACCCACCTGCTCTCCCCCTTTACTCAAATAACTGAAGACCCCAGAGAGATAGTCACTCCTGAAGTCCACAGAAGACAAGGAAACACCTGCTGACTTTTCATTAGGAGGCTTGCAATGACAGGAGACCAACTGGCCCACCATCGCCACTCCTGGGTTTGCTCAAGTATTCACCAGTGGTGCCTATTAGTAACTCTTCAGATAAGCTGGCTTTAGGCAAGCAAATGAAGAAGGGAATTACTTTGTTGAGTTCATTTAACAGATGTTTATCGAGCTCACAGTCCTGTGCTGGGCCCTGGGACACAAGGATGAAGGACAGTCCCCGCCCTCAAGGGGCTCACTGTCTAAAGACAAAGAAGGCCGGGCACGGTGGCTCACACCTGTAATCCCAGCACTTTGGGAGGCCAAGGCAAGCAGATCACTTGGGGCCAGGAATTCGATACCAGCCTGGCCAACATGGTAAAACTCCGTCGCTACTAAAAATACAAAATTAGCCACGTGTGGTGGTGCATGCCTGTAATCTCAGCTACTTAGGAGGCTGAGGCAGGAGAATTGCTTCAACCTAGGAGGTGGAGGTTGCAGTGGGCCAAAATTGTGCCACTGCACTCCAGCCTGGGTGACAGAGAAAGACTCTGTCTCAAAAAAAAAACAAAAATAAAGACAAAGAAGTTTGCTTCGGACAATGGGAAAGTGCTTGATTAGAGGGGATCAGCCAGACGCAAGTGGAAGGGGACACTTCAGACAGTCCTTGAAGGATGAGTAGCCAGGGTAAGTACACACCAGTCTAAGGGCATAGCTCTAAAACAATCCTGCAAAATAAAATCATCTCCCGCCTTTACTGTTGAGGAAATAAGCCCAGAGAATAGAGGGTACCAGTCCTTGGTGCCTATATGAGAAACTGAGGCCCAGGTAAAGCACACAGGCACAAGGTTATCATGTTCCAGAGCTGGGATTTGAATCCAGCTCCCACAAGTACCAGAGGCTTGACTAGATGGAAAGACAAGCTCAGCCCCACTAAGTCTAAAGAAGCAAGAAGGAGCTGCTTTTAAGATCTGATTTGATCCTGTCACTAGATGGACATCCCAGCATTCCAGAAAGGAGGTATACACATGGATTTTGGAACAGAGTTTGTAACACAAAAGTTATAGGATGTTTCCCATCTGCCATTGCCTAAAACATAAGAACTGCAACACATACCTGGCCATGGAAGCCGGGCTAAGTAGGTTCAACTTAATTCTGCATTTGGTGGGTGGCTTGGCCCAGCCCAGAACTAAGCACATACATGAAGCCAAAAGTTGAGAAGCCTAATGAAAATTTAAAACACGTAAGACACTAGAACTGCGTATCTAATACAGAATGGACGAAATAACTCTGACCAGAGCGAGGTCACTTGGAAATTGTCTTTGACATAGAAATCCCACTGAGTGGCAAGAAAACAGTCATCAGAACACACTGAATCAACCCCTAACCCACCCCTCACCTCCTACCTCCCAGCCTGAGCCCTCAAGGACTAGGTCTTGGCACTGGCTCTCCAGACTACCACAAACAATCGAGTCCCCCTGGAGAGCTGTTCTGGTTGAGCCTGGCGGAGGTGGGCAGAGGTAGACAAGAAGTCTGCCTCCAAAATGAACACACACTTTCTCTCTTCCCTGTTCATGTCTGCCCCCACACTGTCCAAGTTTCTCCCCCACCTCAAGGAGCCACAGTGCTATAGAAGCAACATTTTAAAGTTGCCATACAGGGGAGGGTCCTATCTGGGTCTATGCTGAGGGTGGGTAAAAAGAAGAAAGTAACAAATAACCTAGGCTGCAAATAATAAGCGACCCCATCTCACCACCAGCCGTAAAATCCCACTTCGAGTCATGATGCAGGGGTTAAAAGCAAGAGAAGGAGCTCCACGTGAGGTCTGACAGTCCAGGCTGGATCCCGACTGCACACTCTCGCTGTGTGACCCACAGGGTGAGTTCCTTCAGTCCCGTCCTCTGTAAATCAGGGGCTGCACCTGCCTCCTGGGCTGCAGGGAGGGTTAAGTTACAAGAAGGTGTGCCACACACTTAGCCCAAGGCCTAGGACACTGGAAGTACTCCGAGAATGCTGTTAGAGCTGTTAACCATTCAGGGTGAGAATCAATTTAGCTGCTTGTGAAAGTAAAGCAACGTTTCTGAGGTCTACTGCAGCAGCTGGACAATGTTGAGCCTGCACCCCCCCCCCCCCCCCGCCCCGCCAGTATCAGGAGCACAACCCTGGGGCCAAGTTGCTGCTTGGACCCAAGGCTCTCCTTTGACAGCAGCGCCCTGCATCCGACCTGCCCTCAGTCTACCTGCTCGAAGGTTTCTGCCCCAGTCCCCAGCTTCCAGTATGGTCTCCTTTCTCAACATCTCACTGCAAGTGCCCCATGGGCCCAGCAGATACAGTCTGCTCTTAAAAACCAAACACCCTCAGTATTTTCAGAAATGCTGACTTATACAGAACACACCCTGCAGAGAGAGCCCGTAGGATTCCACCAAGTGAATGTGAAAAGCACAATATTTAACAGAGGCTTCAATGGACAAACCTACAACCTATGATAACCTTAAGGAGGACAAGCACACAGATGTAGGTGATGGTAACAGGTTCCCCTACTGTTCAATCAGGCTCACGTCTCAGACCACTCAGTCTCCTGCAGCTGGAAGAGACTCCAAGGCCAGACAAAACCCTGAGGGTCTCCAGTAACTTTACCCACATCCACCCAGGCAGTTCAGCAAGAGTCACACTCCAGGACAAGTCTTATTTTCATCAAAAAGCTTACAGCCTTACTTCTCCAAGTGTGGTCTAGAAGGCAGCAGCATTGCCTGTATCTTGTTAGAAATGCAGACTCTCAGGCCCACCCAGACCTACTGAGTTAGGATCTGTGTTTTAACAAGATGCCCAGGATGCTTTAGAGTAATTAGAACAAAGCAATCTGCCCAAATAGCATGACAGTTCACTTAGGCTTTTACTTGATCTCATCTTTCTTCATGGATTGGAAGTTTCTAGACAGCACAGACTGTGCCTGTCTCAGCTACTGGTGCACAGTAAATACTCAAGAAATATTTGTTGAATGAATGGATGAATAGGCAGTCTACTAACGACTAAAGAGATCTAACCTGTTGTAAGTGCAAAGACAGACACACAGAAGGATCAGAGAGAGAAAGAGGATGCATACCTGGGGATGGAGGAAGACACTGAAACAAGGTAGTCAGATAAGCATCTCTAAAGGGGGTGGCATTAGGATGAGACATGATGGATGAGACATGATGGATGAGAAGGTACATTCCAGGCAAGAGGATGTTGGACAGAGGAAATGGCACCTGCATCTGCCACCATAAAGCGGGTGCTTTCTCGAAGGCCAGTAAAGGCAGGCCAGTGTGGCTGGAGCAAAGTGAAAGACAGGAAAGTGGTCAAAACTCCCCTAACTGCCAAAGAAGAGAATCAGGACTCGTAGGTTTGGCTCTGGTGATGGAACAAGATCTCCAAGAAGGTACATTCAGAAGGCCCCAAAACCATTAAGACTGCTGGGGGCAACAGAAGGGCCCCGTATGGAGTCCCTGCTGCCATCTTCCAGGCTCTTGGAGTTGGGTGTGAGAGAGGCTGGCCACAGAGGGCAGGAGTCCATCAGCCAGACCTGGCTGGAGATGCCACAGGTCTAGAGCTGCTTATGAAATAGAAATGAAGATTACTCATGGTTTTCAACAAGTTGATCCAGAAACTTCTGGGCAGCTGAGCATCCGAGGGACAAGGAGGCCAGTCCAGATGTCACCCTGCAGCAGCGCACTGGCAGAGAAGACACAAATGACATGTGTCAGTGCAGGTAGCCGTGTCAGCGGGTGAGCAACATCCTCCTGGCACTGAACAACACTGCTGGGGTTCAGGTGACAAAGCAGGAGGAGGGAAAAATGCCACACAGGGTTCATGCTCTTGAGGCTCTGTGCAGCAACACAGCTGGCACCCTCTGCCTCCAGTTTTGGTGCCAGCCCACAGGCAGCAGCTCCAGAGAAGCTTCTCTGCAAATATCCCACCGTGGAGTCCAGTCATATGGCTGCCAAGGGTCCTTGGAAATACTCAGGTCTAAGCCTCTCTTTTCACAGATGAGAAAAGTCAAGACTCAGAAGATAGGCCTTGCCCTAAATCAGCAGCGAGGAATGGCAAGGCCAGGAATAGAATTGCAGAATCAAGTCTATAAAACTTACATTTTACCTGTAAATTACCTCTCTAATAAAACTCCATTTCTAAACAAATGTTATTCTTACTCTGTCTGACTCCTAACTGAAGTGACAAAGCAGCCTGCAGTTCCAGATCTTAACCATGCCCGCAGTTCTCTCTCCTTAATCCCCAATGACTTGCACCAGCCAAACTGAAACTCCTGGTTTTCATCAAAAACAAAGTTCAAGAAAGAACTGTTCACATTTGAGCAGGGGAAGAAAATCTAAAAATTGTAGAGGGAAACTGAAAAACTTTTTTTCAAAAATCTGAATTTATGAGATATAAAGAATAAGAACAAGAAGAAAAGCTCTTGTTCCATACATCAGGCTTACCGACCCAAGACCAGAACCCATCCCAGGAAATGCTTGGAGACCACAAAAAATCATGCATTTTAAAGGTTGGTGGGTTATTAATTTAAATATAATCATTCAAATAATTGCCTCTTTCCCCTGCATTCTAGTTTCAGTTAGCCCTGACACATCAGCGCAACCTCGAGCAGATCACACCTAACTTTGCAGATCTTCAGTCAACTCATCCATAAAATGAGAAGCGTGACAAAACTCAGGTGTCCTTCAGCCAAAAAATTCAAAAACTCTGTTACACTTTTGGAACGGAACTGAAAATTGTTCCCATTAAGTCGGCTTATACAGAGTTTATTTTCTTAACTTGAAGACATGAAAGTCAGTCATTATAAATTTAAATTACCATATCTCTTAGGAAATAATTACTAAGTTGGTGTCACAGTGGTTGCATTCTGTTTCTAGGGAGTAAGCTTCAGCAATGACAAATCGTTAAATGATTCTTCAGGGAAACAGAGCCAAATACCCCACCCTCACTAAATGGGTATTTGGCTCCATTTCCCCAAAGGTCCATTATTATTTATAAGGCAAAAATTAGGGTTTCTTTTGCATAGCGTAGAACTCAGGCAGTGAGGTCATTTGTTTTGAAACTACAGCAACCAGTCCAACTTTTTTTTTTTCCATTAGCATTCTAGTTACTCTGGGTCAAGAGAGTGAGATGCGGATTTCAGAGAACAGGCAAAGGCTGCAAGGCCACCCACAGCACGGTCAAGGATTCCACCTGGGACAGCCCAGAATCTAACCTACAGCTCATTTTCCTTTCACTCTCAAACGTGAGAAGCCAATGAAGACTCAGACACAAGCAAACCAAACATATTTCAAGGAATCGTCAACAGCCTCAGGGTCCATTTAAAAAACGAAACACTACCATAACCTCCACATTATTCCTTTTTCTTTTTTGAGACAGGGTCCCACTCTTCCGTCCTGGCTGGAGGACAATGGTGCAATCATAGCTCACTGTGGCCTCAAACTCCTGGCTCAAGTGATCCTCCCATCTCAGCCTCCCGAGTAGCTAGGACTACAGGCATGCACTGCCACACCTGGCTAATTACTTTATTATTTTATTTTTTGTAGAGACAGGGTCTCACTATGTTGGTCTCAAACTCCCAGGCTCAAGCAATCCTCTCACCTCAGCCTCCCAAAGCACTGGGATTACAGGCATGTGCCACCGAGACTGGCCCATATTATCCCTTATTCTTATTGAATGAAAAAGGGGTGGAGGAGAGGTGACAAATTCCTCTGAGAATGATAGACGCTTTCACTCAAAAAGGAGAACACAGAGACAATTATGCCTTCAATTTCAAGGGATTCATAAGCCCTCTGAAATTTCTTTTCTGACCCTCAGGTTTAGGACCCCTGCTAAATTAACATGTTAAAAGGAATCCTCTTTTATAAGTCTCTCTGAATGCTGTACAATTCCTTTGTTTGTTCTGTTTTGTTTTGTTTTTAATACAGAGTTTTGCTCGTTACCCAGGTTGGAGCGCAATGGCGCATGCCTGGGCTCACTGCAACTTCTGCCTCCGGGGTTCAAGTGATTTTCCTGCCTCAGCCTCCCAAGTAGCTGGGGTTACAGGTGAACACCACCACACCTGGCTAATTTTTGTATTTTTAGTAAAAACAGGGTTTAACAACTTTGGGCAGGCTGGTCTCGAACTCCTGACCTCAGGTGATGCACCTGCCTCAGCCTCCCAAAGTGCTGGGATTACAGGCGTGAGCCACCACGCCTGGCCCTGTACAACTCCTTTGTAAATGCAGTTGTGAATGGCAACCCCAATTACAAAGGGATGCACAGGAAGAGCAGGATCCAGTGAGGAAACCGGCTTCTTGTAGCACTGATGAAAGAGAAGTATGACCTTTGAGCTCACACAACTATTGAAGCCCTCTGCTTCTGCTAGGATTCTTCACTTAGTAGTTTTCAGTAGGAACCTTCCCTTACAAACACAGGTTTGTGCTTTGTACTCAATTTTTCAAAATAAGAACAATAAGCAAAAGCATACATTGTTTAGGAATGCATACATAGGTAGTGCAACTACGAAAAGCAAAGATCAGTTAAAATTAAAAGTTGAGATGGGAAGAACTTCTAAGGTACTTGTAACCTGGTTGTTGACTCCGCAGATGTTCATGTTACTCTTTAAATTACACCTACATTTTGCATACTCTTCTGTATGTATATGGAAATCGAGCACTTAAAAAAAAAAAAAAGACAGTTTTGTGTTAGTGACAGGGACCTCCAAGCATTATCCTCAGTGTTATTCCCAACCTCATTTTAAGACACACCAATAAAACTGAAGCGAGCCCAGTGCTGTGAAGGGGTGGGGCCTGACAAGGAGCAGTTGGAAGTTCTGTTCCCAGGGCCACCATCTATAAATACACTTGCATTGTTACAAGTCTATGCGCTGGGACAGTCCTGTGCTCTGGGCTAATGCCACGCTGACCTCTGAGGCTGCCTCCCAGTCTGGGAAAAGCCAGTGTCAGGTTTCTGCAAACCCACTGGTCTCTCCTCTTACACACCCTGCAGGCCTATTTCCTGTGGCACATTCTGTGACCAGGAACAGTCTCATTAAGGCACCTTTGACAGCTGAGAAAGGAGCAAAGAACCAGACACTGCCACAGACTTAGGAGGAACCCTGGGCCACCCCCTTCCTCAGCTGCACACAGAGGCCTGGCTTCCTTGCCTCTCCTCCTCCAAGCACCTCACTCAGTGTCAGTTTACCTTCCTCAGGGGAATTCTGCTCATTCAAAGAATGCTCAAGTCATCCGTTGGTCCGAGAAACAGGTAAAGGCTATAGGGGCATGATCAGTGTGTCTCAATTCCTAACCCTTCCCACACTCACCACTACTATTTTGACCAAATGAGGAAGGCATACTCCTTTCCTAATCATTTGAACAAGGGTATGTCATCCAAAAAGACTTTTTTTGGTAAATCTCACTAGTAAACAAAGCTGTCATTTTTATGTTTTAGTTACAATAGCCAAAAATTGACACCGTGACGTCAAGCAACATTTGAACCCAGTTTTGGATGGCCCACACCCCATACTCAGTGCAGGGCTGAAGCACGGGAGCAGCGCCTATTTGAGTTCTCACTGTTTGCTAAGCTTTGTGCCGGCTGCTGTCTAGGGTCCAGAGGCGAGGGGAGCCACATCCCTGCCTATCAGGAATTCACATTAGCGTGGGTGAAAGGCACACAGAAGGAGCCCTCTGGCATGAGGGTTCCCACCATGGGACAAAGATGAGGAAGATGCAAGGAGTCATCTCAAAGGCTGGGGGCATGTGATCTGGGTTTGGGGGAAGAAAGAGATCTATCAGATGGGTGGTGTGCGGAGGGGTCCTGGAAAAAATGACTTGGACACAGACCCCAAAGTGGGTGAATACAATGCAGGATGTGGTGGGGTGAGGAGATTCCCAGACATCAGTCCTTGGGACTGACTCATATGCGGGTGGGTGCATGGGAAAGGTGGGAACAGGAGCTGAATCAGGGGAAATAGGGTGAGCATCTAAGTCTGACGGGCCTCCTATCCCAAGGTAAGATATTGTAACTTTATTCTGAATGCAGTGGGGAATGTCAAGCGCAGGGGAGAAGGAAGAAAAGAGGCAGGAAATGCACCACTGCATTTCCACCACTGCTGGGCGCAAGAAAGAAGGAATCCCTCTGCCTCTGCCCCCCATCCTCCTGCTGCCATCTGACTGACTGATGAGGGAGGCCGGGCTGTGCACCTGCGTGCAGCCTTTGGGAAGACTGTTGAATTTGTCTTGTGTCTTTATTACAGTCCTGAGTTTTCAAACCCGAATGTGAAATCACTGAATTAAGCTGGCCTCTCAGGGAAGAGGGCCAACCTCACCCTTCCCCAAACCAACTGTTATCTTTCATCTCAGTTACCTCCAGATCCTCCATAGCATAACACTCTTGGGTGCCAGCCCCGGATAAGGGCCTGGGGTGTCAGCAGGAAAGGTAGTTCTTGCCCTCAGGGAACTCTTGTTTGACAGAGACAAGGGAACAGAAAATCCTAGAGCAGTATGAAGGGGCCAGTGGAGGGGACTTCCCTGTAAGGGCCATGCAAAGATGCAGGAGAGGCGCATACAGGGTGCAGCTGGGGTAGCACACTGGAGCCCACCCAAACTTGGGAGGTGACACAGGTTACAGCTTATTTCAAAAACATACTCTTATCTTCATATATGACCTAAAGCTTCTTACAAACAGCACTGCCTTTAAGTATGGCAAAAATTTTGTGTTTTGTTTTGAGGGAGGATCACATTCTGTTGCCCAAGCTGGAGTGCAGTGGCATGATCTCGACTCACTGCAGCCTCGACCTCGACCTCCTGGGCTCAAGTGATCCTCCCACCTCTCAGTCTCCCGAGTAGCTGGGACTACAGGCACACGCCATCATGCCCAGCTAATTTTTTGTAGAGGCGGGGTTTCACCATGTTGCTCAGGCTCTTCTGGAACTCCTGGGCTCAAGCCATCCTCCTGCCTCAGCCTCCCAAAGTGCTGCGATTACAGGTGTAAGCCACCATGCCCAGACTTGTGTTTGTTTTTACCCCCACCCTAACCCCAGTTTGGAACAAAACAGAGGAGTTTTATCATGTTGTGTCAGTTATTCAAGAGATCCTTCATATATATGTCAAGTATTGTCTATAGAACAAATTAGCAATGTCCCAGAATTATATTTTGCTATTTTTAAAATGTATATAAGGGCTACTATGACTAATGAAATATGAATTCCCTCGATAACCTTTTTGTCTTGATATGTTCTCTCTCCAAGGATACTGAAAGTACAATTACTGTTGTCTGCAGGGAGGTGTCGCCAAACTTTTAGACCTTCAAAGATGCCCCCACCTTTCTCTCCCAGCACAGTGCCTGCACTGGCTCGGTGGGTAACAAAGGCAGTGGCTGGGGACTGTCCCAGAGCTCCTGCATGCGGATCTCACCTGCCACTTGAGAACTGCATACCATTCTCACCTCCCCAGCACCTGCTCCAGGACACTCTTAGGGCTGCTGGGGGCAGGGGCATCAGGAGGCCTGGAGCCTGTGGCCTCTTCCTGCCCATGTTCTCTGAGGCCTGTGAAGGGCCAGCTAGTGTGAGTCACTAGGAATTCAAGTTTGGCAGCCTAGCGCCCCAGAGATGCAGAGCCGTTATCAAAGGTCCACTGTCAGCCCTGGCCCAGGCCTTTGACTTAAGGGAACTCGCCATTGGATGTAGTGACTAATGCCTGAGCATAAGCCAGGGTCTCATTATCCTTATTGAAGAGTTTCAGCCCCTCCTTGGCTGAGGAGCCCGGGTAGGTCGACTGTCTGGGTTAAACATCAAAGAGCTACCTCTGGAATCTGTTTCCTGGTTTGGCCATCCTCCCGAATGGGTCCCATGGGTTGGAAACACTGACTGTGGCTATAAGTGAGCCCTCAGAATTTGAGAAGGATCCCACTTGTGTGCAGTCTCAGTGGGAAAGGGGCATGAGATCATTTTGTTCCCATGTTAGTTGCTGAAACCCTTTGTCCTTCTGGAATTGGCAGGCCTTTACTTTTCCTGAGCTCTTAGCAATGGTTTCCCTATAAAGCTATTGTTTTGAGTCAATCACGAAGAATGCTGGACTTACATGTGCATGCTCTCTCTCTCGCTCTCTCTCACACACACACCCCCACACAAACACACACCCACACGCAAGAGCCATGCCCATCTTGAGCTCAGGAAAGATGGCAAAATCCACCGGGATGTTTTACTTTTGAAGAAGGTGACATATTGAGGAGTGGGTTCTGTATTCTTAATTTGGCTTTTGCTTTTTTAAACTACAGACTTTAGCTAGAAGAGAGTCAGTAAGAGCAAAGGGATTAAAATATTTCCTTCATTAGGCATCCACTTAGGAATTGCCTGTGTGTTAGTGCTTTAAGGGTGCTTGTGGGTGGCTCTCAAGAGTGCCAACTCCAGAATCAAGCCAAGCACACAAGCAGCCCGAACAAGAGGAGAGTTTTTCTTTGCACACTCCACCAACACAAAGTATTCAGTCACATTGCTCCATCCATTCAGGCCCTATTTCCCAATGGCAGAACAACTAGTCTTCCTCTGCAAACTCCAGCATTCCTCTGGGGCCAATTTAAAAAAGCTTGGGACTTCAAAATGCACGGGCACACTTTTCTTTATAAAGAACAGCTTTTGGGTAAGCAGCATTGTGAAAAGAACCAAATTTATAAATCCACACAAAAGCCATGTATTTCTTTTGAGACAGATCAACTCACACACTTTTTCTTCTGATTCACTGTGTGCGCTATCTGGTCTACAATGTAGACAGTTCCCTAGGTCAGAAAATGCATCTGCTCATGAACAGACAGAAATGACAATGTTCTTAACACTTGTCTTAGATGAGAAGTCTGCTTACATGCTCACAATAAAATAAGGAAGCAATTTTTGACTCTAGTCAAGAAGCTTCTGGAATCTTTTTTCCAACACAAATGTTTCTCATTTAGTCCAAGCTCTGTTTCAATCACACGCCAAGAAAAGACAAAGAAAAACCCCCTCTACCACCTACTCCTGCCTTCATGAAAACATTATAAATTATCTTTATTACATCATATAGAAAAGTCATCTCACATAAGGTAAATTGTGGACAAATGGTTACAGCAGCCGTTTTCTGGACAATTGCTGTATTCATAGGTGTTCTTCTGCTCACCTGCCAGGCCCTGGCCTTATCTCTCTCAAGAAAGCAGCATGGAAATGAGCATCCCTGTCTGAAGCCTTTGACATTCATTTCTAAAGAAATGTCATGAACATCAACATCAAAAGACAACTCCTTTGTATATTTTTTTATTTTTTTTTATTTTTATTTTTGAGACGGAGTCTCGCTCTGTCGCCCAGGCTGGAGTGCAGTGGCGCAATCTCGGCTCACTGCAAGCTCCGCCTCCCAGGTTCACACCATTCTCCTGCCTCAGCCTCCAAAGTAGCTGGGACTACAGGCACCCACCACCACGCCCAGCTAATTTTTTGTATTTTTAGTACAGACGGGGTTTCACCTTGTTGGTCAGGATGGTCTCAATCTCCTGACCCTGTGATCCGCCTGCCTTGGCCTCCCAAAGTGCTGGGATTACAGGCGTGAGCCACCGCACCCAGCCGACAACTCCTTTGTAACGTTAAATAATTTCAGAAATAAAAACTGACTGGCTGGAGTGTCTTAACATCTTAGCTTTCCCCAGCTTAGTAAATCCCAGCTGTGCGGGGGATGTCAGTAGTTTAACTTTCACATGGACCCCACAGCCAACACCCTTGTCATCATTCTGTTACAGGCATTTCAAAGAAGTTTAAATCAGCATGCTATCCCCTCTGGCTCATTTCCTAGGTTAGGTCAACTCTTAGGTGGCAATGCTTAAGCTCTGAGGGTCCCACACCAAAATGAGGCCTGCTCTCTTTTCATTTTCGGTTATGGGCTCACTCCAGAATAGAAGGCCACGGTTTTCCAGTTTACACCAAAAGGACGGAAGGAAAACTTCAGTGTCTGGATTATTAAAAGCTAGACAACCTTTATTATTGTTGTTTATTCTTACTAAAGCTCTGCCTGGTGATAAGTGTGTGAACTTACCCAAGACTAACTACACCAAGGATGTGTCTTTTCTGCTCCAATCGGAAATTTTAGATGCAGAAGGAACTTTGAAGATCTGGCCCAGCCGGGATTATAAAATAATCTGGCCAAAACTCCACAAAGGACTAAAGGAGTGGGCCACCTGACACTAGGGAAGCCATTCACAGCAAGTCTGAGGTTTCCTTCCTTTATGAAGTTCTGTGTTCTAGCTTAAATTCACGTCATGCAAATTTTGCAATTATTCAATATGTGCATGCTTATTTTCACACTAATTTTTTTTTTGAGATAGAGTCTCACTCTGTCACCCATGCTGGAGTGCAATGGTGCGATCTCAGCTCACTGCAACCTCTATCTCTTGGCGATTCTCCTGCCTCAGCCTCTCGAGTAGCTGGGATTACAGGCACGTACCACCATGCCCGGGTAATTTTGTATTTTTAGTAGAGACGAGGTTTTGCCATGTTGGCCAGGCTGGTCTCGAACTCCTGACCTCAGGTGATCCACCCACCTTGACCTCCCAAAGTGCTGGGATTACAGGCGTGAGCCACCACAGCCGGCCTTAAAAATAACCTTTTGTCTTCCATATTACCTGAGTAAAATTAAGGCTCCAATAAGATGTCTTAGGTTTATCCTGTGGTTTCACAAATCCAGGCTCACCACGTAGCACTTCACCCCTATCTGGGAGGCAAAAATTTTGTCTCTCTCCTTCTCCTACCGACAATAACCTACTGCTCAATTATGTTTGGTGACCTGACCAAAACACTTGGAGGCAGGCCGAGGCACAGAACCCAGGTCTCTGGCCTCCTGGTATAGGGCTCTTTGCCACTTTACATCCATCCAGTTCACAGGCACCCACAGCCATTCTGTAACTCATAAGGCAATGGTCAACTTTAAAATCTGCCCACACATCTCTATATTGAGGGAGGCTTAGGTTGGTGAGTGTCCTTCCCCAAGCTTGAGGCAAGGCTCACAAAACGGAGGGCTAATTCTTCACTGGCTTTCAGAATGCCCAAATCTCATTGGCTTTTGGAATATTTTGCCAACTTCCCCACCCACTGGGCACTTTGTCCCCATTCACAGCCATTTGCAAAAATTTAAAGTACAAGCTGCTTAGTGGAGACAAGTCAGAGCCAGTATCATCAGCATCCCAAATCTGAAAATAAAACCAAAATCAAATCTCCTTAGGGGAAAACTGTCAACCCAAACACAAGGCGGTTTAATTCAGAACTGTGTTGACCACTTTCCTGTTAACAGGCTTTCAGCCAGAGTTACCTACTGGAAGGGCTGTAGTAAATACTAAATATCCTAGCTGTGCATTTCATATTCCAAAGCAAAAGGAGAAAAGGGATCATGCTAATATAAAAGCTACTTTTACAAATTCCCAGGGGCATCATAAGTCCTCTAAAGCAACGGTTCTCAACAAGGAGCAATTTTACCCCACAGGGAACATCTGGCAATGTCTGGAGACATTTTTGGCTGTCACACCTGAAAGGGGGTAGGGATGCTAGTGGCACCTACTGGGTAGAGAGGCCAGGGATGCTGCTAAACACCCTACGATGCACAGGCCAGCCCCACACAACAAAGAATCATCCAGCCCCAAATGGCAACAGTGCTGAGGACTGAGAAAGCCTAAACTGTAGGAAGCAGGAAGAAGACTGGAACAAAGTCACGAGCCCTAGTTCGTTCTCTGATAGGCTCCTCGGTCCGGACATACTACCGGACCTTCCTGGGTCTCTGGTTCATTGTCACTAAACAGAGAGGTTGGCCTGTTTCCGAGGTTTTGCAACCCCTAGACTGAGTTCAACCATTAATTCTCCAGGGCTTAAAGTACGGCTGCTCTCCAGGCTGGCAGCCGCTGCCTCTCATCATACCTCCTCTGATCAGGGGGCATTTCCCACCAGTTCTCTCAAAGCCCCATCACTTTCCTCTGGAAAAGGGAGCAATGCTAAAAGCAACTTCTTTCTCCTTATCACCAGCCACCACGCCAGTCCCTTGCGACCTCCCAGTCCACAGGAATGAGACACAAGGAGTTCCTGGACTCTACAAACTCCTTCCAACCCTAAAACCTATGATTCTATTCAGTCAACGAACTAAGGACAGACATGGAAGCTTCATTTCCAATTCTATGGTCTGCTCTGCAGAAATGCATAAGCAGAAGAGAAAAAAAATGCTTTACAATAAAATTAAAAGAAAACAGCACAGCTCCAACTGCGTTCAATGTACATTAAGAATTTTCCATTTTCATAATACTTTGCAACCGTAAAATCAGCTCACTACCCCATCTTAGGGGACAGACTTAGTATTAAAGCCATCGTTTCGTGGATAGAGAAAATGTGCTACCACCTTGCCATTCCCAAAACCTTCTCCACTGCCTCTAGCTGTTTACACAGCTCCATGGAAGACAACAACTTAGCTGAGAGGCTAAACCCCTCCACACACAACCCGGTAGTTTTGAGAACGACAGAACACAGAGACTGTTTTACATGTAAAATTTTCACGTTCAGGAAAAGGAATATAACTGGCCTGACTAGGGGAGAGGATTACGGTTTTAACTGCCTCCATACAATTATCATCACACTCGTTCTCTGAAAGAGTCGGAGACAGAACCACTTCCCCAGCCGCACTGCACAGGAATCCCATTATCTCCATCACACACCAAGCCACGGATTCTCCAGGTGGCAAGCTGGGATAGGGGGGCTAGGCCAACGGGAGAGTAAGCGATAACTCCCAGCAAAGAGAGAGAACCAGAGGAATCTTCCAAGGCTAAAAGAAAACAGTACATACTGCTGCTGCCAAGTAGAAGAGCTAAAGGGCTTAGCATATTTCATTTGCCTTAAAAACAAAAAACAAACAAACAAACAAACAAAAAACGCGCTCACCACAAGTTTCCCAAGTACATGCATCATCCATTACAGCAAATGAGAGAGGAAATCTAAAGATCATTTAAGGGGGGAAAAAAGACTAGCGAAAACTCTGAGTAATCACACATGCACCCCCATAGTGCCCATGGGCAACAGAGTGTTAACATCCCAGGGCAAAGTTTGCTCTCAGCAAGTACAAATCCGAAATCATCATAAAGATGCTGAGTGATTTAGTCATGAGCCCTCCCCTCAGCCATCAGAAGGAATGGCAAAAATGCAGAGTGAGTGCTAGGAGCCAGAACAATTTCATTTTCCTCCTAATTGTGCAAAGAATTTGCATTTAAAATGAGCATTTCAAGAATGCCTGATAGTTGGCTGCTAACATGAACAAGAATAAAAGTGATTCATCACCCGACACCACCAAAATTTTTTGCAATTATTTAATTTCAAAAAAAGTATTTGGGTACCCTAGTAGACTGAAGAACACTTCTGGCTAATTACCTCTCACAAGTCAGGTGTCAGATTAACTTTTTTTTAAAAATATACTTTAAGTTCTAGGGTACAGGTACACAATGTGCAGGTTTGATACATAGGTATACATGTGTCATGTTGGTTTGCTGCACCCATCAACTCATCATTTACATTAGGCATTTCTCCTAATGCTATCCCTCCCCACTCCCCCGACCCCACAACAGGCCCGAGTGTGTGATGTTCCACTTCCTGCGTCCAAGTGTTCTCATTGTTCAATTCCCACCTATGAGAACATGTAGTGTTTGGTTTTCTGTCCTTGAGATAGTTTGCTGAGAATGATGGTTTCCAGCTTCATCCATGTCCCTGCAAAGGACATGAACTCATCCTTTTTTATGGCTGCATAGTATTCCGTGGTGTATATGTGCCACATTTTCTTAATCCAGTCTATCACTGATGGACATTTGGGTTGGTTCCAAGTCTTCGCTATTGTGAATAGTGCTGCAATAAACATACGTGTGCGTGTGTCTTTATAGTAGCATGATTTATAATCCTTTGCATATACCCAGTGATGGGATTGCTGGGTCAAATGCTATTTCTAGTTCTAGATCCTTGAGGAATTGCCACACTGTCTTCCACAATGGCTAAACTAATTTCATTCCCACCAACAGTGTAAAAGCATTCCTATTTTTCCACATCCTCTCCAGCATCTGTTGTTTCCTGGCTTTTGTTTTTTGTTTTTTTGAGACGGAGTCTCACTCTGTCGCCCAGGCTGGAGTGCAGTGGCGCGATCTCAGCTCACTGCAAGCTCCGCCTCCCAGGTTCACGCCATTGTCCTGCCTCAGCCTCCCGAGTAGCTGGGACTACAGGCACCCGCCACTAGGCCCAGCTAATTTTTTGTGTATTTTTAGTAGAGACGGTGTTTCACCATGTTAGCCAGGATGGTCTCGATCTCCTGACCTCGTGATCCGCCCGTCTCGGCGTCGCCAAGTGCTGGGATTACAGGCGTGAGGCACTGCGCCAGCCTGTTCCCTGACTTTTTAATGATCGTCATTTTAACTGGCGTGAGATGGTATCTCATTGTCGTTTTCATGTGCATTTCTCCAGATTAACTCTTAAAAATGCACTCACATCGCATTAACAAAAGGTAACAAGGAAACAAGGTACCTTCTTGGTGGCTAGGCTTCCCTAGAATCAAACTTTTATGCTTTCTACACCATTTCAGATTTACAAGCTAAGTGAAATAGAGAAATAAATCAGGAAATAAAGACCTGTCAATTAACAAGAACAGTTCTCACCACTCATATCCAAAACACAGAACTGCAGTTTGACTTTTGCAGGGAGGAAGAGATCCAGAGGGGAACACAGAGGTTGGGGGACGGTCAGAAAGTGGGAAGTCAGTGGGTGGCTGTAGCCTTGCTCTGTAGGAGGGACAGTTTCAAGAGCTTCATGAAAGACACAAGAGGCTTTTATCTTCTTTCCTCACTAATAAAATTAGAGGGTGAAAATATACACTAGAAAAACATCCAAAGAAGTTCAACCAGCCAGAGGCAGGGGGGTTGGGGGAAAGGCAAGAGGCGCCCCTACTCTGACAGGGAATAAGTACCCCCATGGCCACGGCCATCAGCCAGCTGCTCAGCAAACAGGGAGCTCTAGAGAGTCTGGCGCTGTCCTTAGTGTCTCCTTCCACATCCTCCTCCTTATGGGGGTGGCAGCTCTGCGGTGAGGAGAGATTTTCCCCAGAACTAGACAATTTCCTAACAAGGGCATTTTCATTAAAGATGAGACACAAGGCAATGAACGAGGGAAAGAGAAATGGCCAGAGGATGCTGTCCAGCCTGCATGTGGGTCTCATTCCCACCAGAGCCTCATACCACACCGGTTCTGGTTCCGGAAGGGAAGCCCAGACCCCAGCTGGCAAGAGCCACCCCCACAGCGCCAGGCCATTTCCTCCACCTCTGGTCTCTCATTATTCAGCCTACAGCACTACCTCACTTGTCTCCTGAAAACAGGGGTCCCCTCTGGCTAACCAGACTTCCCACCATCCCCAAGACGCTAACATGCCTGGCACACTCTCAGCCTGGGAATCTGGACCCTGAGGGTCCAGGGAAGATGAATCACTAGCTAAAAACCAGGAACTCAAGAGTAGTGCTGGTTTCCAAAACAGATGGCCCTAACAACGTGTCCAGCCAGTTCCCTCAAGTGGACAGCCCACGGGCCTTTCAGAAGACCCAGGCAGGGGGCCAACTGTGGACAGCACAAAGCAGAGTACGTTTCCTGGTCCTCTCCTGGGGGCTTCTGGGAAGCAGCCCACACTGGTGCTCCTTCTTCCATCATTTAGTTTATTATTTTTATTTATTTTTTATGTTTATTTATGTTTTTGAGACAGAGTCTCACTTTGTGGCCCAGGCTGCAGCGCAGTGGCGCAATCTCGGTTCATTGCAACCTCCGCCTCCCGGGTTCAAGCAATTCTCCTGCCTCAGCCTCCCAAGTTGCTGGGACTACAGGCACCCGCCACCACGCCCAGCTAATTTTTGTATTTTTAGTAGAGACGGGGTTTCACCATATTGGCCAGGCTGGTCTCGAACTCCTGACCTTGTGAACCACCCACCTCGGCCTCCCAAAGTGCTGGGATTACAGGCATGAACCACTGCACCCGGCCTAGTTTATTTTTAAAAATACAGACAGATATAGCCCTTCCTCCTGACTCCAACAATGAAAAGTTAAATGTCCCAGGCCATGACTTCCTCAGCTTGGATAGGGTCTAGCCAACAGCTGGTCACTCTGCACTGACCAGGCCACTCTTGAGCCAGCAGCAATTTCTGTGAGTGCTCCTGTGCATGCTCTTCCCCTTGCATGGAGTAGGCGCCTTTTACCTGTCGGCCTTGCTCTCATCCTTCAAGCCCTTGCTGAAATGTCGACTCTTTAGAGACCATCCAAAACAACTGCTCCTCTCCCTCTACTACACCTTGCTTGTCTTAGTTCTGCTCTCACCCCCAGGGCCTGAGCCAGAGCCTGGCCCACAGTGATGCTCAGTAACTATTTACTCAATAAATGAATGCACTAGGAAAAGCAAAGCAAACACATCTAAATACTACGTCTAGGTATAAGCCCATCCGTGTTGAAGACATAAATAACATTATTCATATTGCTCTATACATCACAGCCAGAGTCTGGAAACTGCCTACATGCCTATGTACAGAAGAACAGGTACATAATATGAACAAAATGAATAAGTACCATACTATGATGAGAATGACAGACCCACAACTCACACGAAGATGGAGGCAAATCTCACAAACAAGACCAGAAACAAGAGGACACACTGGGCAGGTCCATTTACATTAAGTTCAAAAACAGGCAAAACTGGCCAGACGCGGTGGCTCACGCCTGTAATTCCAGCACTTTGGGAGGCTGATGCAGGCGGATCACGAGGGAGTTTGAGACCAGCCTGGCCAATATGGTGAAACCCTGTCTCTACTAAAAAATACAAAAATTAGCCGGGCATGGTATCGTGTGCCTGTAGTCCCTGCTACTTGGGAGGCTGAAGCAGGAGAATCACTGGAACCTGGGAGGCAGAGGTTGCAGTGAGCTGAGATTGCGCCACTGCACTCCAGCCTGCTGGGCAACAGAGCGAGACTCTGTCTTAAAAATAAAATAAAATAAAATACACACACACGCACGCACACACACACGCGTGAACACACACACATACACACACACACAAGCAAAACTAAGTCTAGATTATAACTGTGGGAAGGCGGTGCACCAGCAGGGGTATCAGGGGGCTTCTGAAGTACTGATCAGGTTATTTCCTGAGCTGGATGCAGGTTACACAGGTGAGTTCAGTTTGTGAAAATTCATCAAATCGTCCAGTTATGATTCGTGTTCGTTTCTCTATGCTCTATTTCAACAAAACTTCATTGCAAAGAGAGAAAACATATCTGAAATAAACATGGAATTCTTATTTTTCTTAATAAAGCCAGCTAAAGATTCCTGTCCATCATGAGGACTGGCACCTGACATAGAGCTTCCCTTGGATGAGCAGCACACAACACCTGCCTCTTCATACAAGACCACGTGGCTAGTGGCGGGCACGGTGGCTCACGCCTGTAATCCCAGCACTTTGGGAGGCTGAGGCGGGTGAATCACCTGAGGTTGGGAGTTCGAGACCAGCCTGACCAACATGGAGAAACCCCATCTCTACTAAAAATACAAAGTAGCCAGGCGTGGTGGCACATGCCTGTAATCCCAGCTACTAGGGAGGCTGAGGCAGGAGAATTGCTTGAACCTGGAGGCGGAGGTTGCGGTGAGCCGAGATCGCGCCATTGCACTCCAGCCTGGGCAACAAGAGCAAAACTCCATCTCGAGGGAAAAAAAAAAAAACAAACCACGTAGCTAGTTATTCAGGTGAGGTGTGAACACATCAAATGCACCCCGAAGCTGAAACCTGCTAGGACACATGGCTGGCTGCTGCAATCTTCTTCCACCTTTGCAGTCCTAGAAAGTATGGATCCTGATAAATATCAGTGGCTTTAAATGGAAACAGGTGGTAGGAATGTCACTGCCTGAGGCTGATGCAGCACCTCGGCAGACATCTGAAGCCGCAACTCTGCTTAGAGCCTACAGAGTTGAGGTCCTGGATCACACCAGAGACGGGGAGTAACAATCGTGGGTCACCTGCTGCCTCTTTCTAGTAATTTCTTCCTTTTAAATTATTTCATGAAAATTGATCATTCAAGGGGAAAATCCTCTCTGAGCCAGGGGGAAAAAACTACATGAGTAACAAAGCAATCGCTTTGGCTAAGCTTTGGCTCACTCCAAAGCTTAGGACCTCAGACACTAAGTGGCCCCAGGCCAACTGTGACCCAAAGAACAAGCCCCTGGAACAGGATCACACTCAGCAGGAGGAAAGAAAAACAACTAAAGCCTGCCCCAGGACACCTACTAAGACTCAACTCAAAGTTAGCAAGCAAAAGGGCTTGCATATTCTTTTGCACTAAAGGGCCCAAACAAGTGTTGGTTGGATGTTGTCAACCTGAAAAATAGAAGTTCAGACTTGACTTGCCTAGCACACCTGCACATGTTCAATTCACACACTCATACACACAGGCATGCACACTTTCCTACTCAAACTCCAGTAAATTTTCCTCTATCATAAATTTTTAACTTACTAGGACGTTCAGGGCTTGAGGAATACTATAAAGGTATCGTTACTGATTTATAAGACACAGCCCCTTTTAAAATAAAGTACATTCTTATTTTGTCATCCTATTCGTATGTCTGCCCTGTGAGGTAGGGAGGGCGAACTGATCTCCATTTTACTTAGAAAAAAAAAAAAAAGGCCAGGCGTGGTGGCTCACACTTGTAATCCCAGCACTTTGGGAGGCCAAGGCAGGTGGATCACGAGGTCAAGAGATGGAGACCATCCTGACCAACATGGTGAAACCCTGTCTCTACTAAAAATACAAGAAATTAGCCGGGCTTGGTGGCAGGCACCTGTAGTCCCAGCTACTCAGGAGGCTGAGGCAGGAGAATAACTTGAACCCAGGAGATGGAGGTTGCAGTGAGCCGAGATCGCGCCACTGCACTCCAGCCTGGCGACAGAGTGAGACTCCGTCTCCAAAAAAAAAAAAAAAATACAGAGTCTACTGCTTTCCACATAGAGCTAGTGCCACATAAACCAGCAGACCTCTGAAATAGAGGTTTAGCCACTAATAGCCTCCCCTCCTTAGGTCTTCTAGCCACCAGAGAGGAGGGCAGAGGTAGGAGAGGGATGCAAAAAGGAAGAAATGCTGATTAAGTAAGCCAGGACATGCAAAGAGAGTCACACTCAAGTCCTGCATCATCCTTGAGTTTTTTATTTTTTCTTTTTGAGACAGAGTCTCGTTTTATTGCCCAGGTTGGAGTGCATCAGTGCCACCATGGCTCACTGTAGCCTTGACCTCCTGGACTCAGGTGACCCTCCCACCTCAGCCTCCGGAGTAGCCGGGACTATAGGTGCGCACCATGACACCCAGCTAATTTTTTTTTTTTTTTTTTTTTTGTAGAGATGAGGTTTCGCCATGTTCCCCAGGCTGCCCCCTCAAGAAGATACTTCTTAATCAAGTATCTTCAAGAGGAATCTCTCTCCCTCCTAGAGGTTTGTGAGACACTCCAGGAATGGCAAAGAAAAACCATGACCAACCAGCAACATCTCTTTATTAACAAGTAATCAATGTGCCATCTCTCATTAGGCCTAGCTCAGAATCAGAAATTGGAAAGGCACAGGGAGCCAAGTCGCCAATGTGAAAGAGTTTCCAAATGTACTATTTCTAACACCCATCTCAAGGAATCAGGGAGAGGCAGCGGGCGGCAGGGGTGGAGGGGTAACCCCACCTGACCCTTGGCATGGAGAGACACTGGAAAAAAGGCCTGGGCACAAGAGTAAGCCTTGTCCCCACTGGTCATTGCCACATAAGCCCTCACTCCCACCAACGAGATGCCCACACCACTGCAGAGGTGGCGCTCTGAGAGCCACCAGCAATAAAGGCTCTATTGTTGACTCATATAAGAACTTCAGAATCCCAAGAAAGAAATGCCAAGGCCCAACAACTGTGGATGCGGGACCACTGATCAGACCTGACCATCACGTCACTGTCAACTGAAAAACATTTTTTTCCAGTTTTCTGGCAGAGTTGCCTCCAAACCATTCCAAACTTCCAAAACATGGCTAATTATACAAGGTAAATGAGTCATGACAAGCAACACAAAGGAAAAACCGCAGGAATCCATTCTAGGTGCTCACGGCAGGAGGTGACACAGGAGAGGGGACCTGAAGCCAAGCAGTGAAGTGGGCAAAATGGGACTTCATGCTCCCCCCAGCCCCCAGGACTCCCTCGCCTGCCAACCAGCTCCCACGTGCAGCATTTTTGCCTGTGCACCCTCCTGCACTCCTCCCCTTTGTCAAGTCCCTCTGCTGGCTGTGGCTTTAACATCTAGACATGTGGAAAACCCCAACACAAACCAGCCAGCTCCCTGCCTCGCCACCAGAACGCTGTCCCTCTCTCCCAGCAAGAACTCTCCCTGGGTCACTGGAAAAGGCAGTTCTGCCACTGGAGGTCTGACCCCCAAGGAAAACGGGGCCCAATTTCTCTGCAGTCACCAGCCTCTGCCTTAAAGAATCTGCAGCTCAAAAACCTCCAAGAACCCCTTCTATGAACTCAATCATGTCCCTCCAAACTCCTATGCTGAAGCCCTAACCCCCAGGGGGATGGCGCTGGAGACAGGGCCTTAGGGAGATAATTAGGTTTAGATGAGGTCATGACAGTGGAGCCTTCATGATGGGGTTAGTGCCCTGTTAAGAGGAGATGCCAGAGAGCCTGCCTGTGCATGCACACTTGCATGCTCTCCCTCTCTCGCTCTGTCATGTGAAGACGCAGCCAGAAGGCAGCTGCCTGTAAACCAGGAAGAAGGCCCTCACCAGAACCCAATCATGCTAGCACCCTGATCTCAGACTTCCAGCCTCCAGAACCGTGAAAAAATTTCTATTGTTTAAGCCATCCAGTCCACAGCATTTTGTAATAGCAACCTGAGCTAATACCTTCCCCATGGAGATTCCCCTTGACCCCAAGGGTAGACGGGGCCACAGGCAAACTAAACAGGGTGTCAAGCATTCACAGGTTGTAAAAAGTAGCTTGTGAGGCATGATGCCCTACTGTCAAATTCTCCCCGACCCTGAATTCCCCCATCCCACAGCTTGGTGGCCTAATGCCAGAATGTCAAGGAGCCCTGAACCCCCCCTTTTCTGCCACGGGGCAGCAGAAGGGGACAGAGCCGGGGAGAACCTGTGCAATGAGACAGTGGATGAAAGAGTAAGCCCCAGGAAACAGAAATGGCCACACAACCTTTGCACATGTAGTCTCAGGGAGATCAGAGCCTCTGAAGGCATACTAACTATGTGACAAGCCCTCATTCCCAACCTCAACACTGGGAATCTAAAATTAGCCAGGGAAAGAGTCTACTCAGCTCTGTGTCTCCTACACAGGCCCTGATAAGTGTCACTACCTCCTTTGGCAATAACTTGTCTTGGGAGTGCTATAAATACTACCTAAGTCTACCCAATGTGAATTATGAATACCAAGAATCATTTCAGGGTTTTCAGGCACTGGCTATGTGACAGGGGTGTCAAATTCAAAGTCGCCTGCACGAGACGCATACCCAGGGAACACATAAATCCCTCAGGTCCAGCCCTGCATTTTAAACGGTAGGGAGGACTCACTCAAGTGCACCTCCACCTTCTGTGAGGCTGAAGCTGCAGCTGCTACTGCTGCAGCTCTGAAGAGCCAATGAAATGCTTTTCACCTTTTGTCAAATTGCTAGGAAGTAGGAGGCTGGGAGAGATGAGAAGCTTCAGATTATAGAAAAGGACAAAAAGAAGTTTGGCCTTCTTGGATATTTAGATCTGACTCAGAGCTTTCCAGTGAAGAGGCCCTTGAAAAACGAAGGCTGGAGAAGCAGCAGGTACTCCCCGGATGATCCAGGGCTGTTACTTGTCACTTGTCCCCTTGGGGACTTGATCCAGTAAGGTTCTTTTTTTTTTTAAGAGTCTTACTCTGTCACCCAGTAGGTTCTTAATAGATGTCTGTGGATTGAATTTCAGTTCTTTGGGTTTCTGAGGTTCACAACTGCAGACTCGTAACCCCCAGGAGCAGGGCCGGCTGCACTGGTCTGCAAAAGCAAAGTGTCAGCCGGACGCCCTGCACCTGGCCAAGAGGTAAAGCTTAGGCACAGGGAACAGGTGGCGGCAGCAGAGGAGGGGTACTGGCTCCGAGGACAGGACGCTGGGGAATGGAGATGTGTGTCAGAATCAAGAGAGATAGCAGAAGGGGACTGGAAAAGGGCCCATCAAGGCATATGGAGTCCCAGAGGCAAAAGGGAGAGAGGGTGTTAGAGGATGATAAGCAGTGACCCGTGACGGGCAGCCCCGAGCAGGGCACCTGGGAACAAACTGTGAGATTTGGCCACCAAAGGGTTGCTGGAGGCCTTCCAGAATGGAGCTCTGGCACAGTGGTAACCGCAAAAGTCGATGAGTAGGAACGAGGTATAAGTTACTCTTTCTAAAACTCAACAAACACCTCACAACCGACACTAGGCCAGTGGTTAAAAAAACAAACAAAAACATTGCTCCCCATACAGTGCAATGCCCCAGTCTTTAACCAACCCCTCTGCTATCTGACTCCTACTGCGCTGTACCATCTTTTTGTCTTGGTTTATTCAGTCTCTCCCGTCCCGAACACCCTCTCCCACTGGCTTTTTGACATTCTGCAGATTGCTGAAGGCGCAGCTGAGGTGCACCTCCAGGAACCCCTTCCTGAGTTCCCCATCACATCCTCTCCATCGAGTACCTCTCTCCTGACCTGGAAACTGCAATATTGCTGACCTACACTCCTGCAGGCAGAGTCGGGGACTCACTGCCTCTGTATCACTCTCAGGAGGCACCACAATCTTTTGCCCACGACAGACCCTCAAAAAAGAGGAGTCCATTGAATACAATGGTTCCCTTTAAAAACAGTTACTTATTTTTCTCCCTCCTTTGCTCAAATTCCTTGTGCTTAGTAACAGACATAACTGCCCACCACAAAACCCCTGCGTTCAGTATTTCACAAGTTTGATTCTGTCAGCCCCCCAGGGGGAGGAAAAGTGAAGAATAAGCTGTGTGGAGGGACCTGGGACTGGGGGGATGATAGTGTCTATCTCTTCTCTCCCCACCTGCCCCGATGTCACAGGGTCGGCAGAAGGGAGGGTCTTGGGAAGAATGCTCTGGAAGCCATCCGAAAGAGTTCAGTCCCTGCTAGGCTACTCTGGGCCACTCCTCTAAAGGGCTGAATGAAAGAAGCCAGTGTTCCAGGGTCTAAGGCAAACTAGGAGCTGGATCTATCTGCTCAAAACTAAACCCTCCCTCTTGCCCATGCCCTTGCCCTCTCCCTCACCCCATGTCAAGCTGAAGTCCTATGGAGACGAGCCAGAGGGGGACTCACAGAAGGATGGGGCACAGGGGCCTGTGCTGTACCCCACTTCTTGATATACTTGCTCTAAGGCATCTGCCAGACATCCCATCCCTAATGACCAGACCTACAAATAATCCCATACCCCATGAGGGTGCCCCACCTGTCATCCCAAAGTTCTCACAGAGAACCCGGCCAGAGAACCAGCAGCCCTGCAGGAGACGGCCCTCAGGTCCCATTCATCCAAGCCCCAACCAGATCCCTCCAGTGAGTCTGGAAACAAAAGCATTGGGCATTAAAATGTCAGGGCCTGGCCTCCCTGGTGTGTGGGGCAGCAGTTGAAGTCCATTCTTGGGGTCCCGAAGTGCCCCCTTGCCTCTTCCTTCCCTTTCTGCCTCCTGCCCACACAAACATTTGCTGGAGGACTGCTCTATAAACTGACATCGGTGGAAAAGAAACATCCGGAGTACAATCAGAGTTGAGTCATTAAACATCACAGAATCCCTTAGGGGAAGAAAAAGGCCAAAATGAGCCACTAAATGCTAGGGCTTCAAAACCCCAAAGTAAAGCATGTCTACCACTGCTCTGAAGGGAGCATCGCGTGTGCCCGTCTCCTCTGAGCCACAGGGGCCCCCCTGCAGCAGGCAGCCACTAACACTCCTGCACAGGTGGCCAGGGGTCAGCCACTGGCACCTGGGGGTGGGCCTGGCCTGTGGACAATAGCAGCAAAACTGATTTTATCCACCTACCCACCGGCAGCTGCAGGAAGGGCTCACACTGTTTGCAAACCCTGAGAACTATCATTTTATGTCCTCCAAAACACCGAGGAGAAAGCAAACCAGCCACAGGAACCTAGACCCAAAGGGCAGGAGGTTAGTGAAAAACTGCCACACAGAAAACACAGAGAGAGGGATTCAAGTGCTGGCCTGACTTACTCAGTGCAGATGCCTTGCATCAGTTGCGTTTTTGCTGAATTCTCACACGGCGGGCTGATTCAAAGTACCACCAAAAAATAAATTCGAGGACAGTTGACTGTTCATTCAACAGGAAGGGACAAGAGGGAAACTTAGAATCAAGTTTCAATTACTCACACTACATAAAACCACCTCTCAGCAGCTGGCACAATCAGTCAACAACATAAACCATGGCCAGGGGCAGATAAGCAGCTGGATCTGGGTAACTCTTCAAGAACTGCCCTCCCTCAGTCCCTGCTATCAGTCAGGTAGCCCAGCATCTGCAAAGGAAGAAAGGGCCTTGTATTAGAGCACACTTTTGGCACCTGCCATGTGCAGATCTTATTCTCATTAGCCAGTACTCGCTGCTTGTTTCTCTGAAGACACAAATGACAGGAGTCTATGCAGCTACTTTCCAATCCTACTTTTAGGATCCAAGTTAATATTCTACCAAAAAAAAAAAATAGGTTGACAATGCCAAATGACCTCTCTCTCTGCACCATCAAATCTGCCCATCTCCCAAAATCTTTCTAGCCAACTGCATGCCCTTTTACCAATGAGCTGCTTTATTGTGTGTTCACCATTGGATCACCCAAATTTAGCAGCAAAAATGCAGCAAATCTAGTTAAACTTGAATTTCAGGTAAACCACAGATAATTCTGCAGTATAAGTATTTCCCATGCAGTCTTTGGAAGATACTTATACTATAAATGATAGACTGTTTATCTGAGATTTAATTCACCTGGGCAGCCTGTATTTTATCTGGCAACCCTGCTTCATCTTCATTCCAGAGAACACACTAAATCCCAAGAACAGCTGGAAGCAAACTTCGAGAGCCCCCAGCTGCCAGCCCATTCTACACGGAGGATTAGGTAAAGCAGTACACTGGCCCCGCCACTCTGGGCAACAAGGACAGGCAGAAGGGAGCAGGAAGATTGCCTCCAAAGGAGAGGCAAGTCAGGTCCCTTCTCCTCTTAACTTATTGGACTTACTTAAAATATCGACACAGAAAAATGTGAACTTAGAAAACAAATGCTGTACGATTCCACTGACTGAGGTACCTAGAGTAGTCAAAAATCACAAAGACAAAGTAGACTGGTAGTTGCCAAGGGCTGGAGGGAAGGAGGATGAGCAGTAATGGGCAGTTTCAGTTTTACAAGATGAAAGAGTTCTGGAGATGGATGGTGGTGATGCTGCCCAGCAATGTGAATGTACTTCATGCCACTCAACTATACACTTACAAATGGTTAAAGCAGTAAATTTCATGTTATGTTTATTTTTACCACAATGTGTTTTTAAACTGTCAACTTCCTTCTCATTTCCAGTTTAGCCAGGTCTTTCTCTCTCTTGTGTCTAATTCATCTCTAACTCCATGGAATAGGTATCTACTAAGAACCTTACACAATGCAAAAGGAAATCAAATCAGCAGGATACAAATGAAATGCAAGGAAGGCCAGGGCGGAGGGAGGAGCAGGTTTGCAGCTAGGGCGGACTTTTCGCAAGCCCGCCTGGCTCCTGTCTGTCTAGGCCTCAGGGCTCCCTGCAGAAGCACCCTCACAACCCCACAAGGGCCTTGGCATCACCCCATGCTCAGCTCTAAGAAATGACCCAGGACCAGAACCCCACAGGCAATGAAGCTTGTCTCCACAGGCGACAGGGAAGCCTCGGGGCTGGAGGATGCATGGTCTCTGCAGTTAGAATCACCCTTTGCCCAAGAATATCAACACGTACACACACACACACACCCCTTCTGACTCTGGAGACCCCAAAGCAGGCATCATGTCACATAAATAAATGATCTAAAACTGCAGGTCATCTGCTTTGGAGGGTGTTTGACACAAAACAAGACTTGGAGCACTCTAGCCACGGCTCGATATGTACCATCAAAAGATAAAACAGAGTCAAAGGCAGAAAGCATTCGTGAAGCCCATGGACCTCTGCAAGAACCAAAAGCTAGCTGAGGACAGCAGCAAAGGCTCCCTCACCACAGTTTTGGTCCATCCCTGGCCAGGTAATCAGGGTTGTGGAGCCGATTCCTCTTTTCTTTTTTTGAGACGGAGTCTCACTCTGTCGCCCAGGCTGGATCGCAGTGGCACAATCTCAGCTCACTGCAACCTCCGCCTCCGGGTTTAAGCGATTCTCCTGCCTCCACCTCCTGAGTAACTGAGACTACAGCCACGCACCACCATGCCCAGCTAATTTTTTGTATTTTTAGTAGAGACGGGGTTTCACCCATGTTAGCCAGGATGGTCTCGATCTCCTGACCTCGTGATTCACCCGCCTCGGCCTCCCAAAGTGCTGGGATTACAAGTGTGAGCCACCGTGCCCAGCCCAGTCAACTCCTCTTAAGAATCCAGATTCTCCTCGGCAGCCCTTACTTGCCCACCCAACCCTGACCTGGCCAGACTGCCACAACTAGCCCCTCATACCATGCCCTAGACACATGGGGCAGTCTGCAGACACATGGGGCACATGGGGCTAGCAGTGGGGCTGTGGTGCACACGGCCCTTAGAATCACATCAGTGTGCCTTGGTCCCTCCTGGACTCTGCTCTGGGTCTGCAGTAGTGCCCAGGAATCTTCAAATTTAGCAAGAACCAGGCAGGTCAGGCACAGTGGCTCACACCTATAATCCATTAAAGCACTCTGAGAGGCCAAGGTAGGAGAATCACTTGAGGCCAGGAGTTCAAGACCAGCCTGGGCAACATAGCAAGACCTCATCTCTACCAAAAAAAAAAAAGAGAGAGAGAGAATCCCAGGCAATTGTAAAGGCAGGGATCGTCAGACCGTCAGACCATACATTAAAAGAACAAAAACGCAGAAACAACACTTGAGCTAAATATATATATATGGACCAGGCGTGGTAGGTCATGCCTATAATCCCAACACTTTAGGAGGCTGAGGTAGAAGGACAGCTTGAGCCCAGAAGTTCGAGACCAGCCTGGGGAATATTGCAAGACCTCAACTCTACAAAATTAGCTAGCTAGGCACAGTAGCACACAGGAGCTAGTACTCAGCTACTCAGGAGGCTAAGGCAGGAGGATCTCTTGAGCCCAAGAGGTGGAAGTTGCAGTGATCAGCGTTCACGCCACCGCACTCCAGCCCAGATGACAAAATGAGACCCTGTCTCAAACACACACACACACACACACACACACACACACCCCTACATGATGGGGACCACTTAATGATGTAGGGTGATACTCACAGATGTTAGGTTAAAAAAAGCTGAATCCCCAACTGTATCTCCTACAGGCGACTATCTATGCTGAATATGTATTTACACACAAGTTAAACTCGTGTCCGAGTTAACTAAAGGATAAGCTTTCTACAAACGCGGTGACTCGGATACACCATCAGCTTCTGGATTTGCCTCCTCGCTCGGCTTCAGGTATCACACTCCAGTGCACAAGCAACAAGAATTCCCCGCTCATGCTCCATCCAAGGGTAGGATCTAGTGTTTGGTGGGGAGAAGAGCGTTTCAGGCAAGGAGTATTAGTAAAAGCCACAAGATGAAGACTCCACTGAGACACACACTAAGAGGCCGGCCTGGAAGCTGAGAGAGCCTGGAAGCCAGAGGAGAGATTCTGCAGGCGACAGTAGAAAACATTAGTAAAGTAAGTTGGGGTCCAGGTACGGGGGCAACTGAGGGCTACTGAAGGTTTGTGAGCAAGAGGGTGACAGTGACAGAACTCCACCAGGAGCCCAAATTCTTTTACAACCAAGACAAAGAAACAGCAAGAAGGAAGCAAGGGGGGAGTCATGATTTCAGAAAATAAAGACAGAAAATCATGGAACCGTGCGCTTTTCATTGTGAATGTTAAGCCTGGAAATATGGCTACTTGCCAAGTTTCTCTTGTCCTTTCTCTGCATAGCTTTGGCCAAGGTTCTGTTGTTGTTTTCTCAGACAGGGTTTGGCTCTGTCACCCAAACTGGGGTGGAGTGGCTTGATCATAGCTCACTGTAGCCTCAACCTCCTTGGGCTCAAGCAATCCCCCCACTTCAGCCTCCCAAGTCGTTGGGACTACAGGCCATGTCCAGAAATTTTTATTTTTATTTTTTTAACTCCTGGGCTCAAGCAACCCTCCTGCCTCGGCCTCCCAAAGTGCTGGGATTATAAGGTGAGCCACCATACCCAGCCTGTTTTTAAAGGGGAATCTGGCACTCGGAAGACAGTGATTCTCGACACTGGGGCAGTCCTGATGCAAAAGGTGCTGCACAGGAATTTGTAAACTTTCCTGCCCTCTGCCAGCTCATCCATTGCACTATTAAGCAACTACTGGAGCCCCAAGGATCTTAGCAGAGGAGAGAGGAACAGGAAGAAAGCCCTTCAGCATCAGGGCCAAACTCTGACAAAGACCCTCCCCTAGAAACAAAAGATCTGGGTCATGCAGAAGACTCTTCGAGACCTACGCATGGAGGAATTATAGCCCCAGACACCCCTCCCCATACCACTCACCAATCCATTTGGGTCCCCTCCTCTTAAGACTTGCTGCATCGCCAGGGCTTCTGTTGATGAGTTAAGCCACTTCATTTCAGGTTTTGAAAACTAATGCTCTCTGACACGTTATTTCTCCTGCTGCCAAAGAGTTTAAAACCCAGCATTCACTATTTTATATTAAAATTAGTTATCATTTTTACTACACATCAAAGCTCATTTCCCCCTAAAACTGCAAAGCTGAGACACCACTAAGGAGTGCAAAAGGAATAAGAAGCCAGTTGCCTTGCAAAATGATGCAACGAATGCCCTCTCCCTGAGGAAAAAAGAAGCCCCCTAGACAAATAAAGAAGAAGAAACTCGAAGAGCATGCTCTATAGTAGTTTTCTCCTGATGGGATGAGCTGCACTTTTAACATTTTAAATTAGGTCAGTACATGAGTTCTGATGTTGGGCTTTAAAAGGACTTGCTCGCTTCAGATTTGGGATAGCATATTAGTGAATCTAGAGACTGCTCTGTGAATTACTATTCCTAACAACCAAAGCTCATTTCTAACATTTTGTATCTCAGTTAAAATAAACCCCAGCATTTCTCTCTGTGATTAAAAATAAGCTACACCACAGGATTACAACGTCAATGTCTTTCCCTCCCCCTGCATGTAAAGTGTTCTCGCCCTTAAAAGTAATAAACCTGGCATCTCTCTGCAATAAATAATTCCACACAGGTTTTAGAAAAGCAGCACATGACAAAGAGGGTACTGGAGGAGGAGCAAACACACAACAGAATAAACCAAATCCAGAGGTGAAGCTCATTCAGCCTGCCCAGTGCAAGCGTTACCCTTTCCTCCCTGGATCCTTCTAATATGATCATGCATTTCTATAACTACATTTGCAAATAAGTGACTCAATAACTGCTACCTAATTCTGTAAAGCATTGGGATGTACTTGTTCAAGGGAAGCTATATGGAATTAGGCCCTTACTGGGAATCCTGTTACTCCTCAGTGCTGTGGACTGGAGCCCATAGCACGAAGATCACCCAAGCCTTCCCCAGGACAACTGAGAGGATCCAGTGAAATCTAATGTAAGGAGGCACTATGCAGGCTCCCTGGGCCCAATCAGAGCCATGCTGCTTCTGCTCCAAGTTCGTCTCCTAAATCCAAGGCGTTGGGGCCTGTTGGAAATACAGATTCCTGGGCTCCTCCTGAGAGGATTCTGCATCAGTGGCAGCCAGCCCTCGGCCAGCCTTTGGAAGCTCAGTCCTGGCCCACTCACAGTGAGGAATAGCCAAGTTCTATTCTGGTTTCACGAGCACCTCATTGTAGCCCGTCAGACTGAGCAAGTCTAGGAATTGGCTTGTAATGGGACATAGCAGGGAAATGCACAAGAGTAAGTGGGGCGGGGCCCGAGCACCCTTCATAGCCTCTGGGGATTTGGAACTCTGGAGAAAAGTTAACTCTGGGCCTCGCGCCTGTAATCCTAGCACTTTGGGAGGCCAAGGCGGGTGGATCACGGAGTCAGGAGATCGAGACCATCCTGGCTAACTCGGTGAAACCCTGTCTCTACTAAAAATACAAAAAATTAGCCGGGCGTGGTGGCGGGCGCCTGTAGTTCCAGCTACTCGGGAGGCTGAGGCAGGAGAATGGCGTGAACCCGGGAGGCGGAGCTTGCAGTGAGTGAGATCGCGCCATTGCCCTCCAGCCTGGGCGACAGAGTGAGACTCCGTCTCAAAAAAAAAAAAAAAAGAAAAAAGAAAAGTTAACTCTGTCCAAGGAGCACTTCCAGGAAAAAGGCTGAGCCTCAGGGATTTTGAAGTGTGAAGCATCCACCATCCACCACTCCATTACATTCATTTGTCTCACAGCTCAGCCACATGCTGTTTCCAAGTGCTCCTCCTAGGCTCTCCCCGCTGTGAAACCCACCCCGACGTTCTGGACCCACCACCTCGTAAAACTTTCCTTGGCCATCCAGCTTGAAACTACCTCTCTCACCTTAAACTCCTAACACACTTAGCACTAATACCAGCTTCCCAAGTTGCACTTCATTCAAGTAGTGAATAGTTCGTAATTAAAAAATAAAAATAAAAATAGGGGCTTCTTGAACAAAGTCTGGGAAACCAAAGATTATGCAGCTATACGTTCATTATGGAGATTAATTTATTAAAGGCCCCAAGAAGCCTTTAACAAATAAACTGTTGAATTTTGTTTGACCCAACATTTTCTAAACTCCACTGACCTAAAAACCCATTTGTTCAGGAAGCCCTATTAACTTCTTGCAGAATTGATGATCCATGTTAGAGTTTGGGAAGTGCTGATCTATTCCATTCATCTAACAACTAACTATGCCATGTCTGACTTGAATGGTTATTTAATCTTGTGTTCTTTAGCTCTGTGTGTATTTACATATTATCTTAAGTAGAATATTCATTTGAGCTAGGAGCACAACTTACATGTCTTTGAACACCCTAGAGCCCCCAGTCCAGCCCCTGTAGAGATACTGAATACACTGTTTGATTTGAAAGTATTAGACCCAACGGTAAAAATCACAGATGTGTCAGAATACAAAAAAAGTTTAAAATCACAGTAATCAAGTAAAGTTCCATTCATTTTTTTATATAAGAAAACTGAAGTCCAGAGATGTAAAATGGATCATCCAAAGTCACAAAAAAGTTAACAGTAGAACCATGACTAGAACCCAAGTCGTCTGACTCACTAGCTAATGTTCCCTTCTGTGATTTAAATAAGCCTTACTCTTCTAGACTCCAGTGGTTTTCCAGCAGGTAAAGGAATCTAAGGTATTCTAGTGATCTGAATACCACAGGCAGTAGGACAGAGGCATATCAATTACAAGGAACTAAAATACAAAAAGAAGACCCAAGCTCTGCTAAAATGGGAGTTAAGCACTCTGAAGATTCCAGAATGCTCATTAGGAGTTTAAGACTACAGAGCTTAAGCCGAGCACTGTGGCTCAAGCCTGTAATCCCCGCACTTTGGGAGGCCGAGGCAGGCGGATCACGAAGTCAGGAGATCGAGACCATCCTGGCTAACACGGTGAAACCCCGTCTCTACTAAAAATACAAAAAATTAGCCAGGCGTGGTGGCAGGCGCCTGTGGTCCCAGCTACTCGGGAGGCTGAGCCAGGAGAATGGCGTGAACCCGGGAGGTGGAGCTTGCAGCGAGCGGAGATCAAGTCACTGCAACTCCAGCCTGGGCGACAGCGAGTCTGTGTCTCAAAAAAAAAGAACAAAAATAAAAATAAATAAATAAATTTATTAAAAAAAAAAAAAGACTACAGAGCTTAGTATCAAGAAGATCAAGAAAAGGCCAGTAGGCGATGGCTCATGCCTGTAATCCCAGCACTTGGGGAGGATCCCTTGAGCCCAGGAGTCCGAGACCAGCCTAGGCAACACAGTGAGCCCTCACCTCTACTAAAAATTTAAAAATTAGCTGGGCGCGGTGGTATGTGACTGTAGTTCCAGCGACTTGGGAGGCTGAGGTGAAAGGATTCTTTGAGCCCAGGAAGTCGAGGGTGCAGTGAACTATGATTAGGCCATTGCACTCCATCCTCGGTAACAGAGCAAGACCCCGTCTCCCCCACCACCTACCCTCAAAAAAAAAAAATCAAATACTGACATTTGTAATTTATAGCTCAGTAAGACACTTGACTGACTTTTTATTGGAACATCACATTAATAGTTTCAGCATTTTACTTCTCAGACAGCTATGTTTACTTATACACTATGTAAGGCCTGATTATATTCAAACAAATGCTACTTAACGGTGTGTGTGTGTGCACCAGTGTATTATGCATGTGAGTCACTGTTTGTTCCTAAAGAGTTCCAATGATGAAACTGTGATACCTCTTATTCCTCCACCAGCATAAAAGTATCATGCGATAAACTCTAACATATATAGCATATACATTAGAGTTGCTTGGGGGCAGGAAGAAAGGGAGTTGTTATTTGCTAATACAGATTCAAGACCTCCAAAGGTGGAGGTGGAGGTCGCTGTAAAACCACAGGTGATTCCCATCCACAGGCAGGGATAAGAACGACTGCTCTGGAGGCCTGGGGTCAGCTGAGTCACACCTGCAGGTGCTGCAGCCTGGGCATTTCAGCAGCTCCAGTTCTATCTTAAAGATCAATTCTGCCAACAAGGCCTCCCTGACCCCTGGTATCCCCAAGCCTGGTATTCTGTCTCTTGCCCAGAACTTGACCTGGATAGCTGACACTGGGCATTTGCCTGGTAACTCCATGATCATGATACATAATAACTGTAATTTTGTTAAAGCATAGTGGTTCTTTGTACTTTTAGTTCATCAGTAAGGCCCAGTGGCTCTCAACCAACCCCCAAACATACACATGCACCAGCACTGCAGATGACAGGCAATGCTGCACAACCCCACATGCCTTTGTCAGCATCCAACACCATATGCACCCCAGCAGCAGCTGGCTCTGCTTCTACCCCTCCTGCCGCACTCAGTAAAGCACTTTAGAATACATACATGGGAAAAGCAACAATACAACAGTTGCCTTGCTCCGTTTTTCTAGTAAGTCATCCAAAAAGTTTAGAGCCTTAGCCAGTAATTAGAAGCAAATGACTTCAACACGCCTCACCATTGGTCGTGACACAAGAGTGAGTCAGGACCGTGCGGTGAAGAACCACTGACAGCACCAGTTACTAACAGCCTTGTGCTGGTGCCGGAAATGGAGACAAAGGCAAAAGGACTAAGAAATGATGGTTCTTTAGAAAGCAGAAATATGGACCAATTCGAAATCTTCAAAGTCTACATTATTCCATTTTATAGGTTAAGTTATATGCTATGGGAGTATTCACAAATTTGGGGATTCACAAAAGCTCCAAGACAAAGGCCTATGCTGCTTCATGGAACTTACTTCTTACATAAGATTCAAACCACTCCATCCAGAGAATGAAGTCATCTGAAGATATGGTCCGCATGGGATTTGTCACCTCCATGGAGACCAGTGACCTCACATTATCGAAGACCAAGGCCATTTCTCAGATCTCCTCGTCCTACCCTCTAAGCAGCATCCAGAATTACTAGCCTCACCCTCCTCCTCAATATTTCCCTGGCCTGCCTTCTCCCTCTCTGGCTTCTCAGACTTCTTTATAGGTTCAAACGGCTCCATCCCACCATTAGCTATTAAAATCCCTCCAAGGCTCACATCACTAGGTGCTCAATAAAGGTTCCTGACTGGATGGTAAGCTGCTAACATCAACGAACTGCTAGAAAACAGATTCTCCCCTTTATTTGTTTTGAGACAGGGTCTTGCTCTGTCACCCAGGCAGGAGCAGAGTGGCACAATCATGGCTCACTGCCATGGGCTCAAGGGATCCTCCCACCTCAACATCCTAAGTAGCTAGGACTACAGCCATGTATCACCATGCCTGGCTAATTTTTTGTTTTCTGTAGAGACAAGGTTTCGCTGTTACCAAGGTTGATCTCAAATTCATGGGCTCAAGCAATCCTCTGTCCTCTGCCTCCCAAAGTGCTGGGATTACAGGCATGAGCCACTGCATCTGGCTCAGACTCCCATTTTATACACACCCTACAGACTGAATCTCAGATTCTCTAATCAGCAGGTGAGATCAGGGAAAATAAGGGAGGAATGTCCATACCCTACTCTCATCTCATCTCTTTCCAATGCTCCTTTAATCTAAAGTTTGAAGTTTAGGAATTTTAATAGATGTTGATTGGGCCTCCTTTGAGGTAGCTGGGAATACAAATTGATGAAGAGGAAAAGAAATCTTCCCGTACAGCTTTAATAAAAAGCTCATTCATAGCCCAAAATACGTTCCTATTGCCCAAGTGTTAGTATTATAACAAAGATGCAGAACTTTTGCCAATTAATGTCACTGTCCAACAGAAATTGTTAATGGTGATAAAACAAATTAAAGTTTTACTTAGAACCAGTTAAGGAAGCAGGAAGGGCACAAAAACCAAACACTGCTATCAGAAGAGATAACAGAAGGCATTTATTAAACTGGATTGCCAAAGAATATAACAAATTTAATATTAAAATTATAACTACAATAGTCTGAACAATGGCCCCCCAACAATGTTCACACCCCAATCCTCAGAACCTGTGAATGGTATCTTACATGGCAAAAGGAAATTTGCAAACATGATTGAGGAGGATCTTGAGATGGGGAGAGTAGTCTGGATTATCCAGGTGCACCTTGTGTAATCACAAAGGTCCTGAAAAGAGGGGAGGTAGGAGGACCCGAGTCAGAAGACAGGAAGTGGGACAGTGGAAGGAGAGGTGAGAGAGAGCCTAGATGATGTGGCACTGCTGGCTTGGAAGACGGAAGATAGGACCACTAGGCCAAGGACTGCAGGCGGCCTCAAGAAGCTGGAAAAAGCAAAGAAAATGGATTCTCCCCTAGAGCCTCCAGAAAAATCACAGACCTGCTGACATCTTGAGTTTAGGACTTCTGAACTCTAGAACCCTAAGTTAATAAATGTGTGTTGCTTTGAGCTACTAAATGTGTAGTAATTTGCTATAGCAGCAAAATGTTTCTGTTTTGATTTTATTTTGAAGGTTGGGTATTAAAATATAGAGAAAGAAAAAACGAATTTTTTTTTCCTATTATCTCACACAGTACACTCAATAGTACACTTCTGCTCACCAAAATGTATGGGGATTTCTCCTCCCACAGCAACCTCACACAGCAACCAAGCAGTTTTCCAGGTGACTCTCCAGCAGACACCAGCTGGGCATCCTCTAATTTTTTTTTTTTTTTGAGACAGAGTCTCACTCTGTCCCCCAGGCTGGAGTGCAACTGCATGATCTCGGCTCACTGCAACCTCCACCTCCCAGGTTCAAGCAATTCTCTTACCTCAGCCTCCCGAGTAGCTGGAATTACAGACATGTGCCACCACACCAGCTAATTTTTGTACTTTTAGTAGAGACGGGGTTTCACCATGTTGGCCAGCCTAGTCTAGAACCCTGACCTCAGGTGATCCACTCACCTCGGCCTCCCAAAGTGCTGGGATTGCAGGCATGAGGCAACGCACCAGGCCGCATCCTCTAATTTAACTCAGTTCTGACACTCCACCTGGACATGGTGTCGGAGTGGAGGGCTCAGTTCCACAAGACTATTCCCTACAAGCCCCAGGTTGTGACCTGTGCTTCTGACCAACAGGCTATAAATCAGGGTTCCCATGACCCCATCCTTAGGTTCACTCAATTTGTTAGAGCAACTCACAGCACTCAAGGAAACACTTCACTTACCTTTACCCTTTTATTATTAACAACATTACCAAGCATAAAGACGGACAACCAGATAGAAGAGATGCTTAGGGCGAGGTATGAGGGAAGGGGTGTGAAGCTTCCATGCCCTCTCGGGGAGCACACCACCCGCCACGAACCTCCACGTGTTTATCCATCTGGAAGCTTGTCTGAACCCAGTCCTTCATGTTTTTAATAGAGGCTTCATTAAATAGGCATGACTGATCACATCATTGGCCATTGGTGATCAATTTAACCTTTGGCCCCTCTCCCTTTCCCAGCAGTGGGGATTGGCATCTGAAGTGGGAAATCTTGTGGGGCTAAACCCTCAACCTATGGGATCTGACCCTGTATCTCCAGGTAGATGGTGTAAAAATTGAGTTAAATTAGAGGACATCCAGTTGCTGTCCACTGAAGAATCTGCCAGAGAATTGCTTTGTGTGGGGAACGTGCTCCTGCCCCAATGCACAATGGAGTCAGGAGTGTTGAGTGACTATGAAAGAGAGTAGGAAATAATATCTTGGTTTCTTCTCTTTTTAGTTTACCTCAGTGTTTTCTGTTTACTTGTATTCAGGGGTGGGTTCACATGAAGTCCATACAAGTTAAAAAGCCAGGCATGGTTGCATGTGGCTGTACTCCCAGCTACTCAGGAGGCTGAAGCGCAGACATCACGTGAGCCCAGGAGTTCGAGGCTGCAGTGAGCTATGACTGTGCCACTGCACTCCAGCCTTGGGTGACAGAGCAAGACGGTGTCTCAAAAATATTAGATAAGTAAATAACACAAATGAGCACACGGCCTTGGAAGGGATCCCTCTGTGTGAGGGGCCCTAAAGCTAAACTTCACGACCAATCCATCTCTGCTTGTACTGGAACCGTGTTACACTTACCCACACCTGACCCATCACTAGTTCAATGGATTTTCATCAGGAAATGAGCTTCATCAGGAAACGCTGTCCCAGAGCATGAATGTGAAGTGGGCAGAAGATGGATAAAGCACCTGATGAACCAGCTATGTATTATATACCAAGTGACTATATCCAGAACCTGGCTTTGTTTCCACAGGCCGTTTTCCAGGATAGAAATAGCCTGTTTTATAGACTGCTTCCTTCAGAGCAGTATTTGCTGTCATAGTCATTCGTGCTTTCAGTATTTGCTGAGCACCACACGGGGAGGATACAAAAAAATGGTTGAAACTGCCTCAAGGAGCTAAACTTTTGAAGGGATAAGAGATGTACACCAGTATCACATGCTGCTTTCCATGACAGCTCTACTTTAGAAGGGAGGTATCAATCCTAAATAAAAGTAGGACGGTCAATAATTCCTGCTGCGGGGATCCAGGAGGCCACAGCCAAGGGCAAGACAGGGATGGAGTAGAAGAGAACAGCAAGAGAGGTTGCCATGGAAACATTCACCAGAGCAGAGGAGGACAGTGAGGACAGTCAGCACCGTCCTCCCCGGCGTTTGGCACAATCACCACCCCACCCATTAGGTTAGGAGTCTATTACAGAAAAAATGCTCTGCCATTTGGTTGTATTTACCGATCTGCAGACAGGACCATGCTCTTGCCAAGTTCACAATGCTGTTCTCCCAATGAATGAAACCTGTACCATATACTTAAGAAAGGAGAGGGGAAGATATGTAAGAATTAGGGACAATTTGGTCTCTATCTCAATCTTAAATGCAAGGAGTTTAAAGAGGCAAGACATACCATAAATCAATGTTTCAACTCAGCATTAATTAAATGCTAACATTAAGTTACATTCTCCCTCTGAGAGGCAGAAAGAAACAAGTTCGTGAGAGGCCCAAACTGAGACTTGAAAGACAGGAAGACCATGAGATCGAGGAGACAGGTGAGCCAAGGTATAAAATGAACCTGGGATAGACAGCAGTGTCCAGCACATGGCGGGTTCTTCACGAACATCTGTAAAATGAGTAAATACAAACGTGCCTAAACCAAGCAAATGAAGAGACCATCCAGGTTATCCTGCCCTGTCTAAAATCCAGTCACTGCCCTGGGAGTCCTGTCTTGCATGGTATCATCGCCCCTGTTTCAGCACAGGGAGTTCCTGTCCCTGGAAAAACCCTGACCCTGGTTAACCCAGAGACAGCTGAATTACAGAAACACCAAATATCTTCTTGCCCCTTAATTAATGGCCTCTGACTTCAAGCCAAATCAACTTTCGAAATTGTAAGCTCACTGGAATGAAGGCCAAAAGTCTCAATGTTCACAAAGGACAATGCATACCCAAAGGGAAAATGTCTAACACTAGCCAGAGGCTTTCACAATTAGAGAGTCATTGACTGGCCATTCACCAGAAATAAACATTTATTCTCACTGTGGGGCTTCCAGAGGCTGGTGGCATGCTGACCCAACCCATAAAAACTGGCTAAGATAGGCACACGGTGGCCCACACCTGTAATCCAAGCACTTTGGGAGGCCAAGGCGGGCAGATCACCTGAAGTCAGGAGCTTAAGACCAGCCTGGCCAACATGGCTAAACCCTGTTTCTACTAAAAATACAAAAATTAGCCAGGCGTGGTGGCGGGTAGCTGTAATCCCAGCTACTTGGGAGGCTGAGGCAGGATAATCGCTTGAACCCAGGAGGCGGAGGGTGCAGTAAGCTGAGATCATGCCACTGCACTCCAGCCTGGGCAACAGAGCAAGACTATCTCAAAAAAAAAAAAAAAAAAAAAAACAACTGGCTCAGATAGGTCAAATGTTCTGTATCCCAGGATCAATCTATTAACAGGTTTTATCTAGGCTGACAAACAGGTTTTATCACATGTGACAACTCCAATCGATTGGCAGTAGCTGCCTTTCCTAGGGTACATAGTAAAGTGTCATAATCTTCTAGCAATGTCTGCCATGACAGCAAGAGAAAAAGTGATGGCACAGGGGTCAGGCATTTACTATCCTTGATCCTAATTATACTGTATACATATGCATAAACATATAATGCATATATTTACCACATATAATTATCTTTTTCCCTAATTAGCTTTTAAACAATAAAGAAAAGCCCTATTACAGACAGCAACATCTAAATCACAACCATATCGTTAAATCCTAAGTACAAAAGAAACAGGAAATTAAGAGTAGGAAGTATGACTTTAATCCGAGTCCAGCATGTGCTAGCACAGCTGTTGCTAGAAGGATCCAACTGTTGAGGCCTGCTCAGCCAGGGACCCTTCCCTCCCTAGGTCCTTGGGATCACCTGAGCATCTGTCCTCGTCCAGGCATATCATACACAGGGGAACTTGGCAGGGTGAAGAGGACTGACTCTGCAGAGTGCCATTTACTGGACAAGGCATTGTTCCAGGGGATTTATGTGGTCTCAATAGCCTTGTGCTCATCCTTATTCTCAGGCTTGAACCTAAACATGAATGTTGGCCCCACCTACCTCCCTACTTCCCTCTTACACTTGCTACGCTGTAAACAACATGGGCTGACTGATTATGCACCAAACTGTATGGGACAAACAAATGCTGCAAGTGGCCAGAGGTTAGGAGATCACCAACTCCTTAATGTTTAAAGGTTGACATGTTTAGAACAAAATCCCAGCAGATAAAGGTGCACTTCCATCTACAGAGGGGAATGAGGCTGACTGGAATTTGGATAGGAAAGGACCTTTCAGATAGACTAAGCTTTACAGACAAGGCTGTCTTCAACTTAACAAGGATACGGCATATTTCCACAGGGAGAAGTGTAACAGCCCCCACTCCCTTTAAAGATCCTGCCCAAATGTGCAAAAAGCATGGATGTGACCTGCCTGCTCCCCAGTGCCCTCGCTTTCCCTTAAATAACCACTACTGGATTAGGCCATGTCGTGGACTTTCTAGAGCAGCAAGTGATGGCTCTTTGCCAGACATCCTGGAAGTAAGTTTGACTACCTGACCAAGGCTGGCTTGTGATGGTTCTCTAAATGCTGCTTGGCCCTCAGCTGATCCCACTACATCCTCTCTAACACTTGCCTTCCCCAGTGAGCTCTTGGGGACCAGGGTGCATCTGCTGCCACCAGAGGCGAGAGTGGGAAACGGGATGGTCCATAGATGTCTGTTGCTCCTCCTACACCCAAAAGTCCGTAAATCAATCCGTTGCATCGCCAGTTGTCACATAAATGATTCATGACTATGTTAATCAATACATTTTTGCAGATGCTATTAACCCTGATCGTTTCAAGGGGAAAATATAGCTCAGGATGCAGAGGCCACTGCACCAATTGGTAGACAGACAGACAGACACACACACACACACACACAACCCCATGGTGTTTTTTGAAAGTACAGTTTTACAGAGGAAAAAAGTAAACCTGACCTAAAACAGAGGCATCAGTATCCTTAGGCAGGCGCTAGGATTAGAAGCTCATATCAGTAAGGAGAATGGCTCCAGATGACACACAGTACTATGATTATGACTCTTGCCCAAATGTACCTATACCAACACACACCTAGGGGCAGGGTGAAATAGCACCTTTCAGCCAGGTGTGGTGATTCACGCCTATAATCTTCAGGAGGCAGAGGAAGATGGACTGCTTGGGGCCAGGAGTTCACGATCAGCCTGGGCAACATTGTGTCTCTACAAAAAAAAAAAAAAAAAAAAAAAAAAAGTCGGGTGTGGTGGCTCACACTTGTAGTCCCAGCTACTTGGGAGGCTGAGGTGGGACAATCACTCGAGCCTGGGAGTTCAAGGCTGCAGGGAGCTGGTCACACCACTGCACTCAAGCCTGGGTGACAAAGCAAGAACATTTCTGAAAAAAAAAAAAAAAAATTTAAAAAAATTTAAAAAGTCCAACAACAACAAAAAGAAAAACAAAATACTACCTTTATAACTAATGTTCTAGATCACAAACGGCACATAGGAGACAATGTGGCAGTAACTTCCACCTCCACAGTGTGGCAGATATTAATCCATCACCATACTCTTGACCATGGAAGCTGACCTGGCCTCATGATCTCTCTCAGCAGCCACCACCAATCACCAGGAGGTAAAAATAAAGACGAAACTTGTATGTGTCCCCCATAACTCCTAATACACTGCTGTTGATGAATGTGCTCCTCAGAAAGGATTCCTAGACCTCTAGCAGGCTGTATACCAGCAAGGGAGACGCCCTCTTAAGGGCGTGGGGTTGGGGGAGGGGGGAGGCACAGCATTAGGAGATATACCTAATGCTAGATGACGAGTTGATGGGTGCAGGAAATCAACATGGCACATGGATACATATGTAACCAACCTGCACATTGTGCACATGTACCCTAAAACCTAAAGTATAATAAAAAAATTTAAAAAAGAGTGTGCAAAAACAAAACAAACAAAAAAGAGCCCTTGATGGTATTTTTCCTTAAGTGGCTCATAATCAATGAGAGATGAAACATAACTGTGCAAATAACAGAAAGCCAAAGTGATTAAAAAGTCCATTGAACAAATGTGTTGGGAATTCTACTGAAATATTAGAGGATGTATACAAAAGAGAAATCCTACAATTGGGCTGGGCACAGTGGCTCACGCCTTTAATCCCAACACTTCAGGAGGCCAAGGCAGGAGGATCACTTGGGGTTGGGAGTTTGAGACCATTCTGGGCAACATAGTTAGTCCCTGTCTCTACAAAACAAAATTAAAAATTAGCAAGCCATGATGGTGCATGCATGCTTATAGTCCCAGCTACTCAGAAGCCAAGGCAGGATGAGCCCTTGAATCCAGAAATTCGAGTCTACAGTGAGCTATGATTGTGCTACTGCACTCCACGCTGAGTGACAGAGTGAGACCCTGCCTCTAAAAAAAAAAATAAAATAAAGAGAAATCAAAGAATCATGGAGCAAATGACCAAGCCATACACGATTCCTCAACAATTCAAACAACCCGATTCCTCCAAGTCCCTTGAGACCTCCTCTCATAGGCCTGCTCCAGCCACACTGGCCTTCACTGGTTTCTCAAACACATTGAGCTCCTGTCCACTGCAGGCTTTCCCTAGGCAGCTTTCTCAATAGGGAAAGCTCTCTTCCTTCTCCTCCACTGACATCCTGCCACCTGCTCACGAAAGGCTGGCAAACTCCCACTCAGGCTATAGGGCTGGACACATTCCCTCAAGGAAGTCTTTCCTGATCGCCCTCTGCCTCACCCCAGGCCAGGGTAGAACACCAGGTCCTCCTGCACAGCACTCCCTCCAGTTGCCAAGGACTGTTAGTTTGAATTCCATCTAAGCGGAAGCCTGGCTATGCTTTCCACGAGCTCCTGAGCATAGGACAGATGCGCACCACTGTATCCTTAACACACAGCACAGTGCCTGGAACTTAGAGGGAACCTGGAATCAATGAACTAATAGATCAATGGATGACTGAATAAATGATGAGGCAGACAACTGAATTAGAACTGCAGGTCAAACAGGAGCTTAGCGGGACATCTGTGATGCAGAAAGCAATGGGAAGTACGGAGAAATGTGTTTGTGACATAAGTTTGAAACAAGTAGGCACAAGAAACATCCTGATAGAGTGGAGAAGGCAGGCAACAGTGATATCATGGAGCATGATACAAAATCCAAAATTCATAAAAATTAATAAATTTGACTACATAAAACAAATTTTCTGCAATGAAAAAGCTAGTGACAAAGACAAAGTGAGGGAAAGTATTCACAGCATGTGACAGATGCTAATTTCCATAATACATAAAAAGCAAGGCCTGGTGTGGTGTCTCACGCCTGTAATCCCAGCATTTTGGGAGGCCAAGGAGAGTGGATCACCTGAGGTCAGGAGTTCAAGACCAGCCAGGCCAACATGGCAAAACCCCATCTCTACTAAATATACAAAAATTAGCCAGGCAAGGTGGTAGGCGCCTGTAATCCCAGCTACTTGGGAGGCTAAGGCAAGAGAATTGCTCGAACCCGGGAGGCAGAAGTTGCAGCGAGCCAAGATCGCACCATTGCACTTCAGCCTGGGTGACAAGAGCAAAACTCCATTTCAAAAAAATAAATAAAAATAATTTTAAAAATCAAATACAAATCAGTAAGAAAAAGACAACACAATAGACAGACAACAGACACAAAAAGTGAAGAGAGAAATAAAAATGACTTAAGCATATAAAAGACAGTCAACTTCTGCAGAGAAAAATGAATGGTTTTACACTATTGGTGGTAGTGTAAATTAGTTCAACCATCACGGAAGATAGTGTGGCGATTCTGCAGAGATCTGGAGGCAGAAATACCATTTGACCCAGCAATCCCATTATTGAGTATATGCCCAAAGGAATATAAATCATTCTACTATAAAGATACATGCATGCATATGTTCACTGCAGCACTATTCACAATAGCAAAGACACGGAATCAACCCAAATGCCCATCAATGATAGACTGGATAAAGAAAATGTGGAACATATACACCATGGAATACTATGCAGCCATAAAAAAAACAAGATCTTGGTCCTTTGCAGGGACATGGATGGAGCTGGAAGTCGTTATCCTCAGCAAACTAAGACAGAAACAGAAAACCAAACACTGCATGTTCTCACTGATAAGTGGGAGCTGAATGATGGGAACACATGGATACATAGCGGGAAACAACACACTTTGGGGTCTGGGGGGTGGAAAGGAGAGCATCAGGAAGAATAGCTAATGGATGCTGGGCTTAATATCTAGGTGATGGGTTGATCTGTGCAGCAAACCACCATGGCACAGATTTACCTATGTAACAAACCTGCACATCCTGCACATGTTCCCCTGAACTTAAAAGCTGAAGGAAAAAAAAAAAATGCTCAACCTCACATCACACACCATAAGTGATATGAGATTCCATTTTTCCCTAACGGATTGGCCAATATGGGCAGTCTGACAATACACCGTGTTGGCAAGGTCTCCTGGGAACAGGCACTCTCATACATTGTTGGTTAAATGATTAAAAATGATACAACTTTTTTGGAGGACAATTTAGCAATATTAAATTAAAGATGAATATACTTTCTGACTTAATCGTTTTAGGACTTTATCCCACAGCTATACACACACTTGCATGCAAGAGAAAGAGCGCGCACATGCACAAGAGTGCACACACATCAGCAAAAGATAAAAAAAGACCCAAATGTCAATAGGGAGCCAGTTAAAAGACGTAATGGAATATACTATAATGGAATATAAAACTGCTGTTAAAAAAGAATGAGGCTATTCTATATAATCTAATAGGAAATAACTTACAATGTTAACTTTTTTTAAGGAAGATGCATAAGTACACACACCTTATATACTATATAGAGTATTCAGAGGGGAAGGGAGTCAGAACATAAAGACACATATACATAAACCACTTCCAGGATAATATACAAATACCACTAACAGTGGTTGCCTTTAGGAAGGGACCTTAGTTTTTAGTGGATGGGTTGGAGCAAACTTACTTTTTACTGCATACCTCTTTCTACTTTTTTAAATTTTTACATGTGAAATTTAACTTTTTGAAAATTAAAATTGTATTAAAAAGAAAGGAAGACAGATGAGCCTAAATTAGGGAGACAATCTTTGTTTTGGGCGGGGTTGGGGGGAACAGAATCTTGCTCTGTTACCCAGGCTGGAGTGCAGTGGCGTGATCTCGGCTCACCGCAACCTCTGCCTCCTGGGTTCAAGTGATTCTCCTGCCTCAGCCTTCTGAGTAGCTGGGACTACAGGTACCTGCCATCACTCCCGGCTAATTTTTGTATTTTTAGTAGAGGCAGGGTTTCACCACGTTGGCCAGGCTGGTCTTGAACTCCTGATCTCAAGTGATCCACAAGAAGGGAAGTGAATCTGGACAGGAGACTTGATTCATTCAAGCTTCAAATCACTGAGGCAGGTATGATAAGATTAGTATCCCTTACACCAGAACAGGGGCCCTTATGTACAAAGACCATCTGGGGGAAAAAACCAGTGAGTGACAGCCTTGACTCAAAAGTAGAAAACACAACTCAGTCTGTGAGCAGACCCGAAGCAAGCAGGTAGCACAATCACAGTCCATAGTCAAGAGGATTAAACAGAGAATTCACACACCTGAGACTGGCTAACACCAAGACTAGAAACAGAGGTGGTATGCCCCAGAGATCTGCCTCGGTGACAGTCAGGTGGTACGGGGATTTGTCCTCTGGTTCTTAGCAGGCCCCATGGAGTTTTAGAACTTTGGAATCAGGCCTCCTGGACCAGGAATCGATTAGTCCAGAGGGATACCACAGCCTTAGAGTTGACTTAATACAGATATAACAAGAAGTTACAAGGCAAAAACCCTCAGGCTTCTGTGTCAGATTGTCCCCTGGGTCCCTGTGGCCAGCAACAGGTATAGGTGAGAGCCTCTGAAACACCCAGGCTGGAGCCCTGTCAGGGCTGCAGTCTTCTTCCCAGAAAACACTGTGATTTGTATTTCAGGTTGAAATTCACATCACCAAATAAAGACACCCAGCTCCTCACCCTAGGAGTACACATCTCACATCCTCTGCCCCTCTATTTGGGGACCAATGCCTCTGTCAACATACCTATCTTAAAATAGAAACCAAGTGGCATATGCTGTGGTCTATTTCAGAAACTATGTCAAACACATCTGGATGAGTACTCCCCATGGCTGCCTGGCAAGGGCTTCTCCTTGGCTCGTAGGAAAATAGGGCACAGACACTTCTCTCTCCCCTGCCAGTTATGTGAGGGATTTTCTGTAGTCAGCATGTTTCACAAGAGGCGTAGAAACTCTATAAATACGCATTCTAGGGCATAAACCAAAGGACCTTAAATTAGTCATGGCCAACTACTAGTTTTAAATACATGCACTCGAAGGAGCAAAACAACTCCTAGTAAATTGCCAAGAACACAGTAAAAGCTCCATAAAACACCTCCTGCCGTTTCTTCACCTCTAAGAACCCAAACCTCAAAACATTTAAAAATAAAATTAAATCGAATCACATAACACAATTAGCATTCTTTTCAAAGTGCCTTCACATACATCATCTCAATATGGTACCCTGTGTACCATCCAAAATTCATATGTTAGAAACAATCCCCAATGCAACAGTGTTGAGAGGTGTTTAGGTCAAGAGAGCTCCAATCTCATGAGTGGATTAATGCCACTATAAAAGCACTTGCAGGAGTGGATTTGTTCTTTTGCCCTTCTACCATGTGAGGACACAGCAAGAAGGCCCTCACCAGAAGCTAGCACCTTGATTTTGGACCTCTCAGCCTCCCGAACTCTGAGACAAATAAATGTTTGTCCTTTGAAAATTGCCCAGTCTCAGGTATTTAGTTTTGCATCATGAAACAGACTAAAATGGTCATTTTGTCTTCAAATAGAGGATTACTTTCCCAGAGTGTTTCTTTTCCAGAGGACCTAATAAAAAATTCGATGAAAAATCTAATAAAGATACAGTAATAAAAAGTAAAAAAATTTAATTAAACATACACACTGAGACACTGAAGGAATATAGCCCAACTGCTATTACACCAGGACGAGGCCTGCTATGATTGAGTCACAAGTGAATTTGTTGTCTGCATTCAGGAGCTAAAAGAGCAACATGTCCTTTCCAAGGAGCGTTCCATAAGTCCCACTGACCCAGAGCAAGAGATGGGCCTGGGACCATGCCCGGGGCCCAAGGCCTGGAGCTCACCCACTCTACATTTGTATCCCTGATATTTTGTTCAATAGAGATGAAATCCACTAAATATTTACACCAAGTTGAACAGAGGCATAGAACTAAATATACATGGGTTTCTGGTCTTCCATTTTTAGAAATTTCCTTTATTTTATTTATATATTTGAGGAACGACTGATGCCATTTTCCCTTTCTTCTTTCTGAATGTTTTTCCAAATGGAGAAAGCTAAAGAAAGCTGCACAAGTCCATGTTTGCTGAGCTATAAAGATTCTTTCAGCATCCAAACTTAAACTACCAAATTCAAACAAGCCACTTGTCAATGTTTGGTTTCAAAATTCCAGAGTCTCAGGCTATATGTGATCCTTCCAGGCACAAACCCTGAGAAACCAAACAAGCAGTATGGTCACATTTACCGTTACCTGTTCCAGTGACTTTGGGATATGACACATGTTTAAATTGCCTAATTATGTAAGTATCTCATTTTGTGTTTAACATGTCATCAATGCACAGTCAAATTATATTCCACAAATATGTAGAGAACATTCGTCCTTAATTAGTTGTTTATCCCTACTGCTGTGCTGCTCTCATCTCAGATTCAAAAATGTTATTGAACTAGGTCTTTTTTAATGTTCACTTTAATGTATATGCACATACGTAAGTATATTTCCCTTCTCCAAAGGGAAAAGCTCTACGCAGTTTCACATGTCCCAGCAGGCTTGTGACCAAGGACTGGGGACACTATGGTAGGCAGAGTCCTCTGCTTAAACCCTGGGAGCCCTTCAAAGAGATATTGATCTGTTAAAAGTCGTTTCCCCTCAAGCCTCACTCAGTGGGCCTGGGGCTCAAAAGTCAGCTCAAGGTCATTATTTCTCAAGGAGAATCCAGAGCAAGGTATCAGTCTCTCAGATCCTCCCTTGTGCTTGATCATCCAAATTACTACTATCATCCCAGAAGGAGCTGGATGTTTTTGTGTATTTTTTTTTTTTTTGGCTTTTCCTGTTTTGTCATCTTTCTCACCTCCTCCTGGAAGCCTTTGAGACTTCCAGACCAAATTGATCTCTCCAATGGCTAAAGTGAGTATCACTCAGTAACTGTCCCAAACAATTTACCCTGAATTACTCACACTTCTACATTACCTTGTGATTGTTCCCTCTAACCATCTTACTGTTCAGTCTTACACACCGGGCCATGATTTATACTTTACTCATGATCCACATGGGGTTTGAGCACAATGCAGGGTACCAGTAAATGCTCAATAAATATTCATTGGTTTGTTTGACTAAGTCTCAAACAGAGATGAGATCTGTCCACTATACATCTGAACTCCTGCAGAATTAAAGTATTAAAGTCACCATCCCCAAAAATGTGGTGCAAATCATTAACTCAAACAAGTGCTACCTCCTCCTAACAAAAATTGTTACCTCGCAAATAATCCAGCTTAAGGGTAATTGAGAGGACAAACATCTAGCAAACAAAACAGAAGCTAAAGTTCTAATTGAGGCCAAGATCCCTCTAAGTGGGAAGTGTTTGGACAGAAAATAACAGTTGTCATTGTTTTTGATAGTTTCTATGTCTTCAATTTAACCATGAATGGCCCAATAAGACAAATACACTATTTCCAAAGTCATACAAATTTGCTTTCCACTTAAGAGACAAAACAGTTAACTTTCTAGACACTGGTATGTTCTCCAAAGTCAATTAAACTGTAATGGAATTTTCCGCCTTTGAAACATCAATAAATGCTAGCTTACAACAGAAGTCCAATGGTGTTCAGAATATGTAAACATAGCCACAAAGACCTAATTTTTTCCTTTTTAAAATCTGTACACTTATATATACATTCCAGAGGACTCAAAGGAGAACTAGAATAAACTAGTTTAGGAATATCACTAAACTGTAATCATCATAAAATCATAAACTTTTTTCTTATCAGTTGGGGCCAGGTCTCTCAGGAAGTCTCCGCATTTATATCGGTTATGTAAAAACCTTAACCAGTGATCTTGGATAAGTCACGTACAGGCTGAAAGGACAAGATAGTTCTCAGGAAAATATATTATCTCAATTACATTACTATGGGCCTGAATAATCTTTGCCGAGGAAACTACACAGAGATGCGAACACTTCAGCATTAAGTTATGTTTGCCTCTAGAAAGTTTCTGGTATTTCTGATATTGATGTGCCTGATGTTTTAGGAATTCACAATAAAAATGACCAAACCACCCCAGGCACCTTGACCAGGAGCCATAGCATCTTCCAGTTCCCACCCCCAAAATTAACCCAAACCTGTTGGCATATCTAAAGAAAACTTCCAGACTACTTCCTCTCTCTAGCTTCTCCAAAACACACCAGCAATTAAATACACTGGCCAGAGTGAAGTTCCCTGCTAAACTACAAACCCAGCATGCCAAAAATTTAGAGGGGGTAACTAAACCCTGGCCAAGACAGGTCTCAAGTCGGGTGGGGAGACGTCTCACTAGCTACAAACCACAATGCAGAGTTGGCTAGACACGATCTTAACACATGTGCTTTTCATAAACGGTAAGTCTTTCGATTTTCAAAGCATCTAAAGGGAAAGGTTCAGGGGGTTTCACCAACCGATGAATCAGTTCATCCTCCTGGCTTCCCAGAACAGCAAACTCAGATATCCCAGGCAGAACCATCCAACCACACAGGCCTCTCCTCAGTTTGCTACCAGGTATCTTCTCCTCCTCCTTCCTGAAACAGTACCATCACAAGATCACTGCACCCCCAGAGTGATTGCTTAGGGCTCACCACTAACCCCCCACCCCCCGCCAACCCCGGTTCCTGCCCAGAGCCACAAGCTCTGGCCTGGTGACCTGTCAAAATTGGCATGCTGCTCCAGGGCCAGTCTCCAGACGGAAGTCAGGCTGATGATATCTGTCTCCCCCGGAGAAGCTTTCAATAGGGCCCCTGGTCCCACTCCAGAAGCTCTGAGTCAGTCAGTCTGGGTGAGATTCTGAAATCTGGATATTCAAAGCCGTCCCAGGTGATTCTTGAAGATCAGTCAGGATTAAGAATTAATGCATACCAAATTCATATTACTAATAACCACACATTATAACATTACCTACTGGAAACTACAGTGGCATTCTCAGAATTCACACTTTAACACACGACGTATGACACCTGGCACATGCATCAGTATACTTTTCCCAGAGGTACCTGCCAGGTTTCACATGCCATCTCTTTAGAGAAATAAGCACAGGTAACTCTCATAAAAAGAGCTTTTCCTCTTCTCAAAAGCATTTCCCGCATTCAGCTGTGGGAAAGAATCTAAAGAGATTCACCTGAGAATATGGAAAGCAAAACTTAACCCACTCCAGACACACCGGGCAAGGAGTGAAATTGGCTTTAATAGGCCGGGCGATCAAGGCACGTGGCTTCACATGCTTTCGTCCTTGAACCAAGTTTACAATCCTGCTCCTACTGTTTGTTGTTCTTAAAATAAATTCTAGAGGGACGAACATTACGTCTACGCTAAACGCAAACCACAGGAACCAAGTAAAGAAGGAAATGTCTGTGCATCCACAAAGACAAACAAACAAAATAAGCTTCTAGTTGGAAACCTTTACTGTGTGCATTCACTGGACTCAAGGTGCAGGTCAGCTGTCACCCGTGTTAAGGCCACCATGGCAAAATGCGACTCCATCCCTCTTCCCACTACTCTTCCACCTAATTTCTCAAATTCCCTGTAAGAAATGCAAACCTACCTGGGAAAGTGACATTTATGAACTATTAAACCTTATTTGTCTTCCAATAAATAAATCAATCTCCTTTCTTGAGACTGTGAAACCCAAGACCAGCAGAACTGGGGGAGGGGGGGTGGGTGGTGCAATGATGAATGTTCAAGAACAGAAGGCTGAGGGTCTTGATGTCTTCTCCTACTTACGGACCCTAAAGATCCTACCTTCCAAGAAGAGTGAGGAAGATATGTGTCCTATACATCACACAAGTCACTCTACAAAGAAGTATTGATGACTTCCACGTATCTGACACTGCCTAGCCCTAGGAACAAGCCTCACAGTTTTCAGGTAAGAAACGGGGTAATTACCACAGAGTTTGGAGGGCAACAGCCAAGATGAACAAATAGGGAGTCGAGGCTTCCCAAGGAAGAGACCCCAAAGCTGAGATCCAATTTACATATTTGTTGTCTGCATGGCATGGCCAGGGAGCAGAAACTGACAACTGCCCTAGAGAAACATGGCAGGGTCACCAGGGACTCAGATCCCAAGGGCATCGTCTGGAGGGCAAAGGAGGGTTGCAATCTGGAAGGGATGCTGCTGTGGAAGGGGAGGGGTGGGAGTGCCAGGCTGGTCTCATCAACCCCCCAGCCCAGCAGGGGTAAACATGGCTAAATCCTGCCCAGCTCTCACCCCAACTCCATACCCCCTCGCCCCCTCCTCCCGTTGCCTTCCTCTTCCTGCCACCTTCAAGTCCCACTTGGGGGGCTCACTCCAAGTCACTCAGCAAGTGGAGGACACCTCAGAATAGGGACTATACCAAGGACAAGGTATTAGAAGCTTAGGCCAAGGATAATAAAAGTAAGTAACCCCAAGTAGACAGAACTTTCTGTGCCCAACCATAGATCTGTGCTGGACCCAAAAACTACCCCCACAGTTCCCAGGAGACACACACTATCCCAGCCCTCCTCTTCAGACCCGTAAATCCTGTTTGTGGATGAAAATATAAAATAAGTTCTAGAGGGATATCATGCAGAGAAAGACCTCAAAATCAGCATGCACACCCTCCCTGCCCATCACTGATACTGGCCACTAAAGCACCCAGGCCAATAACCTTGGGGTGCTCCTGATACCTCCAATCACTCAAAACACTCTGCTGGCCCTGCCTCCTGAAGAACCTCTGAGCCAGCCCCTTCTGTCACCTTTACCAGAGCAAAGCTTCTCTACCTTTTGCTTAAGCTATAAATGGAGAGGGGCAGTCTGGGTGGCTTGTTATTAATAAAAATGCAGATTTAGTAGCATGAGGTGAGGCAAAAGAATCTGCCATTTTAACAAGCACAGAAAGTAATTCTGACACAGCTGCTCCCAGACCACACTTGGCCCAGGAGACTTTGGAATCTCAGCCCCTGGAGAGCAGCTGCCGCGGTCACCTCTGTCCCCAGCACTGGCCACAAGGCAGGGCCTCCCAAAAAAATGTTTGCTGAGGGAATGAAAAAAATACCACGAAGCTTTGGACCAACTAGAAGCCACAGTGGAAAGACAGAACTGAATGAACAGCTTGCTCCCAGCACACCCAGGGCCCCCAGTGATCTGACTAGGAGTTAGTTTAGGCAAATTTCCATACTTGAGGCTTAGTCCCCATTACCATACAAAGAATTCACCAGCTGGACCAGGCTGAGGTCTGTCTGGGTCTAAAAGGCTCTTGTCCACATTACCTCTTTTCCCCTATCCCAATCCCTGCCAGTTAAAGCCCACAGCAGCTGTCTCCTCCCAGTCAGAGCCAAGGCACTGAGGTACAGACCTGGCTCCCAGACTAGACGGCAGCAACAGCTTTGCTCCTCTCTGTCTCCCAAGATGTCTGGTATAAGGCCTAATAAATGTCTGCTGAAATGGGCATTTAAATGAAATGGGGAGAGGGAAAAAGATGAACCTTTACAGGCTGTACCTACCCTACTTTCAGCCTTGATACAGGCACTTGGCAGCCCCCTCAAAGGATGCAGGGAGCAAGGGAGTGACAGCGGGAGTCACCTCTAGGACACCACCCCATGGCTTCTCCAAGGCCCTCCTCAGGCAGGGTCTCAGAACAAACGCTTCCATGGAAATGTGAGATACGGCTGGGCCATACCTTAGTAGAGGCTTTCCGGGCGTTGGAGAAAAGCAGTTCCCATAACCAACTCCCCATTCCCTCATCCACTAAAGAAGCAGTTAACAGGTCAAGGGGACTTAGAAATTGAAGACACAAACAAAAGAGTGGTGGTTTATCCTGGCAGCTCTAATGCAGTCTGGGCTGAAGGCTCTCAACAAAGAATAATTTATTCTATGTGGGGCAATAAGTAGGTTCTCCCCTCAACCAATGATGGTAAATTAACTGAGCAACCATTACTAAAAGCAACAATGCACACACATGCTGCATACCAACCGAGTCCTGCAGAAGGCAGGCAGGCTGAGACTCCAACCCTAGATTACCAGCATTTGCACGAAGTGAAATTAAACCCAAGGAGGACACATCCTATGTAAACACTTATCATACCACTCATAAAACAGAACACAATTATGACAGTACAAGAGACAAACACCAAAGCAGGAAGACTCACTCCCTTTTAATATTAAAAAGCTGATACAATTCTCCCAGTCCTCTCGGTAAAGGTCTCTGGTAACATCTAACCCTCCTCTATAAAAATCCACGCAGCTCTGTGATGCTAAGAAGCCTTTGTCTTATGACAGGATCCCACTGAAGTCAATACCCCTCACTGCAACTGCTAGGCGAGGTCAAGGGGCCCCATGCAGGAAGGGGAGTTACCGGGCTGTGAGGATGCACATCCCAAGGCAGAGTTCAGAGGACGCAAGAGAATCTGCTGGAGATCAACTGCAGGCAGTATTCCCCAGGGGTGCTCATCCCCTAGCAGCACATTAGAATCACCTGGGAAGCTTTTAAGACAAATAGGGGCTGGGTACAATGGCTCAAACCTGTAATCCCAGCACTTAAGGAGGCGGAGGCAGGCGGATCACTTGAGGCCAGGAGTTCGAGACCAGCCTGGCCAACACAGCATAACCCCGCCTCTACTAAAAATACAAAAATTAGCCGGGCGTGGTGGCAGGCTCCTGTGGTCCCAACTACTCAGGAGGCTGAGACAGGAGAATCACTTGAACCAGGGAGGCAGAGGCTGCAGTCAGCCGAGATCAGGCCACTGCACTCCAGCCTGGGTGACAAAGCAAGACTGTCTCAAAAAAAAAGAAAAAAAAAAAAAAAAGGCCAGGCACAGTGGCTCACGCCTGTAATGCCAACACTGTGGGAGGCCAAGGTGAGTAGATCATTTGAGACCAGGAGTTCGAGACCAGCCTGGCCAACACGGTGAAACCCGACCTCTACTAAAAATACAAAAATTAGCCGGGCATGGTGGCATGCACCTGTGGTCCCTGCTACTCAGGAGGCTGAGGCAGGAGAATTGCTTGAACCAGGGAGGCAGAGATTGCAGTGAGCCAAGATTGGGCCACTAGACTCCAGCCTGGGTGACAGAGAAAGACTCTATCTCAAAAAAAAACAAAAAAAAAGGAAAAAGAAAAATAGGGATGCCTGGACTGCAGTTTCAGGTTCAACCTGTGTGCGATGGGGCTAGGCCCTGGTGTGGTTTAAAAGCTCCCAGGTGAGCCTAATGAGCAGTCAGCAGCAAGACTCTTGGTCTAGTCCCAGGAGAAAGCAAGAGATGCAGGTGGAGGTGCATGTACACACGCGCACACACACCAACAGACAAGTACAGTGTTCTTGCTGTTTGCTGAAACCAGAGCTATCCTTCCCTACCCACTGCAGATCTCACTCAAGGAAGACAGGACCAAGCCTGCCTGAGGCCTTCACCACTCAGCGCCTCATTCCTTTCTCCTTTCTTCAGCCACTCACAATGCCAGCTGCCTCCCTTAAGAAAAGCTTCATCCATGGCCCTCAAAGGGAGCGTAGGGTACAGCAAATCATGACACGAGTGGGCTCCCCGCAACCACCCCAATCACTACCATCTTTAGGCTTAAGGCTCCATGCTATGTGCCTCATATGCAACGTCTCAATCCCACCACAACCCACTGAGGTAGTTACTATTATTATCCATATTTATAAATAAAAAACCGAGGCATGGACAGTTAGGAACTTATGCAATGCTTCACAGCAAGTCCATGTCTGAACCAGGATTCAAATCCCTGTGCAGAGCTCTAACGTCTAACCATTTTGCTACCCAGATTACATCTAGCTGCAATTAACGTCAACACTGGTCAGCCTTCGAAAAGAGAGAAAGTTACCAAATGAAAGCAGAGTCAATTAAAGCCCTGAATTTGATGTCTTAAAAATCAATTTCAGGCTGGGCACAGTTGCTCACGCCTGTAATCCCAAAACTTTGGGAGGCCAAGATGTGTGGATCACTTGAGGTCATGAGTTCGAGACCAGCCCGGCCAACGTGGAGAAACCCCGTCTCTACAAAAATTCAAAAATTAGCTGGGTGTGGTGGCAGGCACCTATAATCCCAGCTACTTGGGAGACTGAGGCACGAGAATTCCTCGAACCCAGGAGACGGAGATTGCAGTGGGCCGAGATTGTACCACTGCACTCCAGCTCGGACAACAGAGCAAGACTCCGCCTCAAAAAAAAAAAAAAATCAATTTCATCAGTATAGGTGGGGAAGGCATGTTTTACTGGCAGTTCATGTGAAAAAGATCTGTGGTTTCAGGTGACCATATGTTCACGCACATTTGCAGGACACCTACTATAGGTCGGGTACAGGGATAGGTGCTGGTAACATGCAGACACACGGGTCATACCCTCCTCCCCAGTGACTTTGTTTTTTTTGTTGTTGCTGTTTTGTTTTGTTTTGTTTTTTAAAAAAGGGTCTCACTCTATCACCTGGGCTGGAGTACAATGGCACAACCTCAACCTCCCAGGCTCAGGTGATCCTCCTGCCTCAGCCTCCCAAGTAGCTGGGACTACAGGCTCACGCCACCATGCCCAGATAATTTTTTTGTAGAGACGAGGTGTCGCCATGTTGCCCAGGCTGGTTTTGAACCCCTGAGCTCAAGCAATCCACCTGCCTTGGCCTCCCAAAGTGCTGGGATTACAGGCGTGAGCCACCGCACCAGGTCCCAACGACTTTTTAAGAGCTAAATCGTGATCCTAGAGCTAATGTGATCCTGGGCAGCATCAGGATAACCTCTTCCCCCTGGGAGAAGCCAGCTGCAGGCTGCACTACACTGTGCAGACCATGCGGGGGCCTCCGAAGGAAGCTGTCTGTGGGCTTGTCTAAGTGATTGGGTGGTCTCCCAACACCGGTGTTCAAAAACAGCACCCACGCTCTGCTCCAGGCAAGCTAAATCGGCATCTCCAGGAGAGGGGTCCAGGCATCACCAGCTTACAAGTTTCCACAAGTGTTTCTGAGCAGCCAGAACTGAAAACCAGTCTCCAAAGGATGGAATCAAGAAGGTGAAAAATCCAGAAACCACACATAGGAGGAGTTGAAGATGGGTTGATTAAAGATAGCAGAGGGATGGGAGTGGTTCTGGAGCCTTCCTGTGGAAGGCATTTCTGCATTGCTGCTGGAGTGCCAGGAGATGGGATAAGGACCAAGGGTAGACACTCTTAAGAGCAGGTATCCCTGGTACCTTCAATCTGGAGACCTCCGGGGCTCCTCTGAACTCTGTCTTGGTCTGAAAAGCTGCATAGTAAATGGCCTAATGCTCAGATAATTTGGGTAGACAATTACTGTAATACAGTAAAAACTATAATTTTATATTAATAGCAACTAACTGCTTTAATTCTTCTGCACAAGAAACAATCTGAGGTCATGCACCCATCAGTGTGTCCATTTAGGGAATACAGAAGTTTTAAAAATTCACATTCCTGGGCCTTATCTCCATCCACGACATCTGCACTTTAAACAACATCTTAGGTGATTCACCTCTGATGAGGGTTGATGCCTGGACTGCACTTTGAGAAACACTTTGATAGGCAAGTGTTTTGTTTTTTTTTTTTTTTTGAGACAGAGTTTTGCTCTTGTTGCCCAGGCTAGAGTGCAATGGCTGATTCTCCTGCCTCAGCCTCCCGAGTAGCAGAGATTACAGACATGTGCCACCAGGCCCGGCTAATTGTGTATTTTTAGTACAGACGGGGTTTCACCAGGTTAGTCAGGCTGGTCTCGAACTCCAGACCTCAGGTGATCCACCTGCCTCGGCCTCCCAAAGTGCTGGGATTACAGGTGTGAGTCACTGCATCTGGCCCGATAGGCAAGTCTGACACAAAGAATGATTCCCTAAAACCTTATCCAATGCAGTAATAATTCCTCCTAACGCTACTCTCAGGAACACTCACTTTTTTTCTTGCTTAAGTTAGAAGACTTAATATTGCTAAAAAGAAATTTCCCCCACTAATTTTATTTAACTTTTAAGTTCAGGGGTACATGTGCAAATCTGTTATACAGGTAAACCTGTGTCACGGGGGTTTGTTGTACAGATTATTTCATCACCCCAGCATCAAGCCTGGGTTATTTTCTCTGATCCTCTCCCTCCTCCCACCCCCTACCCTCCAATAGGCCCCAGAGTGTGTTTTCCCCTCTATATGTCCATATGTCCTCATCATTTAGTCCCCACTTATAAGTGAGAACATACGGTATTTGGTTTTCTGTTCCTGCATTAGTTTGCTAAGGATAATGGCCTCCAGCTCCACCCATGTTCCTGCAAAGGACATGATCTCATTCTTTTTTTATGGCTGTATAGTATTCCATGAACAACACTCATTTTAAGTTCCTTATGCAACCTGAAGTTGTTTTCCTTCATATGTACATAAAGGAACAGCTGTGTTAACCTGCCCCCTAGTAAAATGACATTTTACACCCCTCTCTATGCTTAAAAAACACCAAGTAGGGGCCGCGTGCAGTGGCTCATGCCTGTAATCTCAGCACTTTAGGAGGCCAAGGCGGGCAGATCTCCTGAGGCCAGCAATTCAAGATCAGCCATGGCCAACATGGTGAAACCCCGTCGTTGCCAGACCAAACTGAGCGTCGGAATGCTATTTCTCGCGGCCCGGTAACAAGATGCAGATGAACTGGTGAGGAGGAGAGTTTTTATCTCTGTAACTGGTTACAGAAAGAAGGCCTAGAAATTATCGCCAAACCAACTCAAAATTACGAAGTTTTCCAGAGGTTATATACCTTCTAAACTATATGTATGTCTACGTGTAAGTGTGCATTCATCTAATGACATAAGTGATTAACTTATTTTAATCTATAACTAAGGTATTAGTCCTGAAGACCTTTCTCTGGAGCCTCAGTAAATTTACTTAATCTAAATGGGTCCAGGTGCTGGGGTGATTACCCTTATCTTGTCTCCTGCTAAATCACAGAGATTTGAGGAGTTCCTTCGGACCCCCAATAAACTTGTTTGTGGAGGCCTGGGGAGTTTCTTTAGACCCACAATAAAGCTTGTTTAATCCTAAATGGGTCCTGTTAAGAATTCCTTCCTTATTTTGTCATGCTTTAAGGCCCAGGAAAGGCCTAGGTAAAACTCTTGATGGGCTTTTGTTACATCCCAGCCTTTGTATAAAGTCACTGGCTTTTAATATTTAACTTAACCACTCAGTACTGAAACAGTTGTTAGTGAGACCTGGCCTGCCACACAGTCTCTACTAAAAATACAAGAATTAGCCGGGCATGGTGGCGCGCCTGTAGTCCCAGCTGCTCGGGAGGCTGAAGCAGGAGAATTGCTTGAACCCAGGAGGCAGAGGTTGCAGTGAGCCGAGATCACGCCACTGTACTCCAGCCTGGGTGACACAGCGACACTCCATTTCAAAAAAAAAAAAAAAAAAAAAAATACAGCAGGTAGGATATCTACACACAGGGGTGCTCCAAGAATGTTTTCTTAATCACCTATTAACATAATGTCAATTTTTGAAAAATCTGGACTGGTTAATCATTACCATCCAAAATGACATGAAATTCTATTGAAAATATTTAACACAAACTGTCTTATCTTTTAAACTAAGCATTTAAAAATTTTAAATACAATTCCATTAGTTGATGCCAGCCCATCACTCCACTATGAATACATTAAATTCTAGACCACACAGCTTTCAGCAAGTCTGCTATAAAGTAAGTCAGCACTTTTAATTTCCCAGTTTTATAAGGCTGATTGGTGTTATTTTCTTCAGTTGAGGTCCTAACATAAGAAATAAGAACAAAGCAAAGTGGGATCAACAGGGAATCTCAAAGAGCCTTGGCAGAAGCCCATCTTTGAGGAAGTAAACCTGACAGGGATAAGGAGCCCCTTGGGTTGTCAAGAAATAGAGTTCAAGAGGGGCACTGTGGCTCACGCTTGTAATCCCAGCACCTTGGGAGGCCAAGGTGGGAGGATCGCTTGAGCCCAGGAGTTTGAGATCAGCCTGGGCTACATGGTCTACTAAAAATACAAAAATTAGCCAGGTCTGGTGGGGTGCACCTGTAGTCCCAGCTGCTTAGGAGGATGACACAGGAGGATAGCTTGAGCCCAGCAGGTCGAGGCTGCAGCGAGCCAATGTACTCCAGCCTGGGTGACAGAGCAAGACTGTCCCCATCAACCCCTCCCCCCACCCCCCCCAAAAAAAGACCTCTGCTTCTTCAGAGGTAAAGCAATTTTCTAACCTTTCTTCTTCAAAGGTTCTTCAGTGCAACCTTTCTAGAAAAAGGTGCTCTCTCCAACTTGCTCCCGGAGGTATCGTATTAATGTCAGCAGGGTGCTCCAATAGTTCCTATTTGTAAGTGGCAGCTCTGATACATAATGTAGGCAGATCGCTAAGGAAGACTCCAGAAAACATCACTCTCCAGGAACTTCCGGCACCAACAGCTGTCTTGTGGCCTTTAAGCCAGTTTTAGACAGGCCAAGGCCTAAGGCAGCACTGTCCAATAGAAATATAATGTGAGCTGTGTATGTGATTTTAAATTTTCCAGTAGCCACATTTTAAAACATAAAAAGAAACATGTGAACTTATTACTTTTAATAATATATTTTATTTAACTCAATATATCTAAAATATTATCATTTCAACATGTAACCAATATAAAAATTAGTGGGATAGTTTACATTCTTTTTTTGTTTGCCAAGCCTTTGAAATCTGGTGTGTATTTTACATTTACAGCACATATCTCAATCTGAATGCTAAATCTTCATCGGAAGTGCTTGATCTTTATTTCGATCTCATAACATTTATAGCTGAAAAAGCTGATTCACATACCCAAGTTATTCCAAATGTAATGTGTAAAAGTTTTGTCAGGCCTCTGAGCCCAAGCTAAGCCATCATATCCCCAGTGACCTGCAAGTATACATCCAGATGGCCTGAAGCAACTGAAGATCCACAAAAAAAGTGAAAATAGTCTTAACTGATGACATTCCACCACTGTGACTTGTTTCTGCCCCACCCTAACTGATCAATGTACTTTGTAATCTCCCCCACCCGTAAGAAGGTTCTTTATAATTCTCCCCACCCTTGAGAATGTACTTTGTGAGATCCACCCCCTGCCAGCAAAACATTGCTCCAAACTCCACCGCCTATCCCAAAACCTATAAGAACTAATGATAATACAACCATCTTTTGCTGACTCTCTTTTCGGACTCATCCTGCCTGCACCCAGGTGAAATAAACAGCCTTGTTGCTCACACAAAGCCTGTTTGGTGGTCTCTTCATACAGACACATGAGACATTTTCCAATAACTAGTTTTAAATTTGAATAAAATAAAATCAGAAATTCAGCTCCCCAGTCCCACCAGCCACAATTCAAGTGTTCAATAACCATTCTGGGCAGTGACAACAGAGGTCTAAGGATTTCTCTTTCCAAGTTATTCCACACCAAATGCTTTCCTTTCTTAATTATCAGAAGCTATAAGAGCAACTCAAAGGACAAAATCATGAGGGATTTGTGTTGATTCTAGAATCGTCTATCATTGCAATGTTGTGTCTTAAGGATGAGTGGGAGTGTACCAGGCACAACTGGGAGAGAGGAGGACTCACCAAGAGAAAGCGGGGGAGGCAGATTCCCAGAGCCCCCACTGTGGGTCAACCACTGCACCCAGCATACAACACCCACTGAACCATTTGGTCTCTACCATCTTGTAGGTGACACATTAAGTGGATTTAACAGATACAGAATCTGAGATGAGTCACAATGGGAACTTGTCCACAGCTATTCCCAGGGAGACCCTTCCTTCCTCACCTTGCCACATCAGGATCCGAGGATAAGGGAGGGAAAAGCAACGTGTGTCCTCTCTACATTAAATACCAGGTAGAACTTAAGACAGGCCAGGGGGCAAGCGACCAGAGGTGGCAAAGCCAAGCACGGAAAACCACGCCCTGGTCTGAATGTGAACGTGGGATGGGAAAAGGGACCAGAGCGGTAAAAGGGAGGGGAAGGCCTGACAAGCCTAGCTTTTACATTTCTGTCCCAATGAATGCATAATTCCTCCAATGGTGCTACTTCAATGCCCCCAGGTCCACAGGCACTGTTGTGGCTGAGAGTCAAGTAGAGTACGTAATCTCTACCACCAGAGCTTGTAGCCCTGAGAAGCTTTTCTTAGCTCTAAATTCACAAACCTCCTTGCAGACTCGATTCAGTTCTTCCTGAACTCAGACGCAAAGTATGAGGTTCCCACAGGAGGGCTGAATCAGGCAGGGAAAACAATTTTCTGATCCAGTAATTGAAGGGTGAATCAAGTAACTGAAGCAGTATCTGAAAGGGCATTTCTATATGTGAACACTGTCATTTAACTCAAAGTTTCTTGGAAAGTCCTTAATAAGGACACAGTAAAGCAATTTTCTAAGCTGTTTCTGGCATGAGAGGAAGCATAATACGCTTGGTCTAAAAAGCATGTAAAGCCTTACCACTTCCTCTACAGAGAGCCCAGAAATGAAGCTGATGAGGAAACAAAGTTTTTCCCTGATTCTGACTGGAGAGCAAAGAAGGGACAAAGATGCTGAAGGAAGCACGCTGGAGAGGGTGACAGGCAAATTAAATGACTTAAATAAAATTATACAGGCAGAATGAGCCAGATAGGAAGAGCAAGGACTAGACAACAACTATCAGATGCAGAATTGTCCCCAGAGACCTTCATGCCTTGGGGAGGAGGAGGTGACCTTACCAAAGGGTGCCCCAACACCTGATGCCATCTCCATGGCACTCCCCAAAGTCAGCTCCAAAAGCTGCTCTGTAACTCAGTGATCTGCGGAATAGATCTGTTAGGCTTCTGAGCCACTGGGCAACTGCTGGCCAGGATGTTCTGGAGATAGGAAGAGGAGAAATGGCAGCTTGGGGAAATGGGGAGGGGAACAGAGCCCCCATGCCATGGCATCACAGCACTCCAGTCCAACTCCTCATTTTTCAGGTGGGAATCCTGAGGCCAGCAAGGGGAGGTAATTATCAAAGGTCAACACCCTTAACGCAGGCAGAGCCCGGTCTTCTAGGAGCCTTCATGAGCTCAGAGCAAGCCTTGAATTCCAAGACACTCAAGCCACCCTCCTCTGGGCAAAGGCACAGGGCAGCTCCTGTCAGGCCAAATGCTAAATAAGCCTCTCTCACAATGGCTTGAGAGTCATCTCTTTGATATGTAATATCAAGGAAGATAATGCTATATTCTAGGCAGGAAATGAGCCTAACTTCAGCTGTCACCTGACTCCAAATTGCAAACCCTACCTCCAGCCCCAAAGATAGGACAAATTTAGCAATTTAATCTTGAAAACGTAAATATAATGAGTTGTATCTACTTAGCTACACAAAAGAGCAATATTTCTTTCCCTTTTTGCAATTCCTTTGGCAGATTGCCTGTGATACACATCACATTCTGGCTTAAAGCTTAGCCAATAATAAAATTGTGTTCTTTCTCTTCTACCTTTGTGGAGAGGCTTTCTGAACTGAAGAGGGATTTTGTTTTTAATTAATTAATCTACTTATTTATTGTTTGAGATAGAGTCTTGCTCCGTTACCCAGGTTGGAATGCAGTGGCCATCACAGCTCAATACAGCCTTGACTTCCTGGGCTTAAGCGATCCTCCTGCCTCAGCTTCCCGAGTAGCTGGGACTACAGGCATGTGCCACCATGCCTGGCTAATTTTTGTATTTTTTGTAGAGACAGGGTCTCCCCATGTTCCCCTGGGTGGTCTCAGACTCCTGAGTTCAAGCGATCCTCCCACTTTGGCCTCCCAAAATGCTGGGATTATAGGCATGAGCCACTGTGCCCAGCCAACTTTGTTTTTAATTTATATTTCCCCAACATTCTTCACAGAATCATCCCAACTTCCACCCAGACCTGACTCCCTTTAAATTAGTTTTGAGCCAATTACATGTTCAACTAAAATAGGGTCCCTTTAAGTTTTATGATGTGATTTACTGCATGGACATGGAGGGCCACCCCCCACAACTCAGAGATCCTAAAACTTGACACGTGGACCTCTGAACATAGCTTAGTGACAATCTCTCAGCCTCACACACTACAAAGACCACAAATTCCAAACAAAGGAAACAGTCCCAGCAACCGTGAGTCCACTGGCCCAACCCTTGGAACATACTGTTCCCTGTGCCAGGAGCGCCTGGCAGCGGGCCCCTTCCTCTGGGTCACCTCAGCAGAGCGGGACTCCTGTTTTGTTGGGCTGCTGTTTCCCCAGAATGGGGCGAGCAGGAGTTGAATGGGCACTGTTAGCTGTCCTCTTTCCCCTCAAAGTCAAAGTAAATCCTATCTCAACATTTAGTTTGTTTCAGTTGGAATCATTTGTTCCACCAGGAAGTGTTTCTTAAACAGAGAGCTCTGTTTCAACTGTTAACAATGAAAAAGTCCTTTCAGCAGCAAAATGTTCATCAAACATTTTTGCTATCATGCAGCCAGCTGAACACAGGTGAAAAACATCCATATCCATGTCTCAGCCCTGCCACTTGCTACACTTCCTCAGAAAAAACTTGGACGGCTGTCCATCAGTTCGGGCACCTCTCCTACCCTTTCCTCCCAGAAATCTGTCCATCTCTGTCCCTAAGAGGAACATGACTATCAAAGGCATCCTTGACACAGTGACTCACGCCTGTAATCCAGCACTTTGGGAGACTGAGGTGGGCAGATCACCTGAGGTCAGGAGTTTGAGATCAGCCTGGCCAACACGGTGAAACCCCGTCTCTACTAAAAATACAAAAATTAGCAGGGCCTGGTGATGCACGCCTGTAATCCCAGCTACTCGGGGAGCTGAGGCAGAATTGCTTGAACCGGGGAGGCAGAGGTTGCAGTGAGCCGAGATCACGCCATTGTACTCCAGCCTGGGCAGCAAGAGTGAAACTCCATCTCAATAATTAATAAATAAATAAATAAATAAATAAATAATAAAAATTTTAAAAGGCATCCTTGAGAGGAAAAATTCTTTTATTTACTCCTCCTTGGGTCAGAACCAGAGTCTGCTTTTAGAGCCAAGTTGGAGGTAGACTCGAGGGTTCCGTCCAGCCAAACCTTGGAGCTGTCATGAATTATTACTAAGCACTAGTGGAAATCTAACTTTATTTACCCCCGTCAACTTGGCTTGTGTTACCAGAACAAGGAGGCAACCAAACATGAAATGCTTTGGGAAATGACCCACTAGACTGAATGCCCAAATCACTTTTGCTGTTACATACTGTATGACAGCGGTTCTCAAACCTTTGTGTGCAGAACACCCCTGAGAACTTGTTAAAACAACGGTTCCTGAGCCCCAGCCCAGAGTGTATGGTTCAGTAGGTTGGGGGCGAGGTTGGAGAGTTTGCATTTGTAGTAAGTTCCCAGGTGATACTGCTGCTGCCACCGGTCCTGGACTACACTTTGAGGAGCCTGCTGAACACGGCACCTCAGCCGCCACTTGAAGGGCAAATTAGCTTCTTACTGGATTCAGTGGCAAGATTAACCCCACTGATTCTCAAACACAATCCCCTTGGAACACTAGTGCTCTACCACTGAAATCAAAGCATAGGCTCACTCTCCTCCCCCACATCCTCAAATCAAATTAAACCTCAAGCACCACTTACTTGCTCCTACTATCATCTAAAAGGATTTAATTTCTCAAATTATATATATATATTTTTTTTTTGCTAACACTTCACTGAGTTCAACCAATATGACATATGATTATGAAGTTGTAATGGCCTGGCTGCCACAGCCAAAACCACATGGAAAGACACCAAAATTCAGTGCACTTGGCCTCTAGCTCAAGTTCAACTTCCCAAGGCAATCTCCCTTGACCACTGCAGCCGGATGGCTCCAATCATTTACCATACCCTCAGACTGCCAGATAAATAAAGGGCTTGGTTCCTGCCTTCAAAACTCAATCTAGCGGACAAAAATAAAATAGGCATAAACATTAAACCATTTTTAACCAAGACAATTGTAATCTATTGCTGAACTGTGCAACATAAACGTCAAAGGCTTCGGATTTTCTGCACAAGCAATCTGGTGTTTCATCAGAGAAAATGCCTCTATCCACCCCATGCCTCTGCACTGGAGCCCTTTCAGATCCCCTACTCATGCTACAAGAATCGCTGTAAAGTTTCAGCCTTTCTACAATTTAATTTTAAAAACTTAATGTGCACCTGTCCCTGCAGACCTTGGCAATAGCATATAAATTCACGCCATGACTTTGAACACAAACATCCTGCCACTTACAGTGCAGAGGTTTTCCCTGTTCTGTGTTCCGTAGGTCGCTCTATCTGGTGCGTCAAGCCAAGAGAAACAGCCGGGTATAGCATCCCCAACAATAGGGATATTTACTGGCTTGAGATTTTTCTTTCCTGATCTTTATGCCTTGTACATTTAAGATTGACTAGCAATAAAACCTACTATGTTAGCTTAGGGGTGGGGGCAGGGCCAGCACATCTGGATCCAATCATTGTAATTTTACATTCTTAGCATCTTCCAAGGCAGCAGAGCACAAGGGGCAGTGCATGGACTAAATAACATCCCTGGATCCTGATCAGGCTTTGTATCTAACCCCATGTGTCACCTTGGGCAGGGTACTAACCTCATGAGGGCTCAGTTTTCTAAAGAGTCTTCCAAGGCCAGGATACCAGTGCTAACTAGCAATACGATTCAAGTGTTGATGAACTTATAGTGACTTTCCCTTTTCCACTTGATTTTACCTGCAAAGATTTCAATTCTCCCTGGAGGAGACATTGGCATTGTTCATTTTTCTCAAGGGCACATCATTCCCTTTTCCCCTCCTCCCTATCCTCCACTCTCCCAAGCCTGGCAGTCTCTCCACTTCTCTAGCTCAGCTTCTCCAAACAGGGGCTGTGATGAGAAAGAGCCCCCAGGAGAGTTTCCCAAATTGGCACTGAGTTCTCTCCAACTAATGTCTAGCACAGCAGGCCTTTAGTTCCTCAAATAAGCTTCTAATTGTCTTTTCAGAAATGTGCACGGACACTTATTTCAAGCCATTTGGCAAGTGCCTCGCAGGGTATTTCCTCTGACATTGTGCTTAGAGAAGGATGATTTAAGAGTCTAGGGGAGCATTAGAAAATTGTACTCCATCTGATCCTGCCCTTGGACAAAAATATAACAACTTTTTCAGGGCCCCACTGCTGGTATGATGTAAACCTCCACAGGTCTTCAAGAACTCAAAGTTGCTGACTCTTAACATTTGAATGTAAGTCTTTACCCAGGGACAGGAAGAAGGTGTCCTGACAGAGTTAGTGGATGCCAAGAATTGTGACACATTTGGGTGGTCCCAGTCGTGCCAAAAAACACACGCTCCTGTCTCCCTGGGCATCATTCTTCCAGGGTCAACATTAACAGAAGGACAGCTAGCACCCTGCCATCAGAGATGATGAAAGACCACAGGGTCAAGAGGATTTGAGTAGAGCACTCAATTTGGAGCCAGAAACTTGAGTTCAAATCCCAGCCCTCCATCTCTTCCAATTCCTCAAAAAGTTTATCATCCCTTGTTACCACCACCTTACTGGTTTCAAATGTTGACAGATGTCCCAGTCCTCTAGGCAAGCCTTTCCCCAAATTTAGTATGTATGCAAGTTCACCTCAGGATCTGATTAACATGAAGATTCTGAGTCCATAGGTCTGGATTAACTTAAGATTCTGCATTTCCAACAAGTTTCCAGGTGATGCTGACATTGCTGGTCCACAGACCGATTTTAAATTGCAGGGACCAAGAGACTTATGATCTAACCCAGTGTTTCCCAAATGTCCCTGGTAAGAATTACGTGGGCTAACTGTTAAATACGCCAGAGCATGCCCAGCAAGCTGTGTAAATTTACTTTGAGTTAGTACTCAGATGAATCTTACCATCAGAGAAGTCTGGGAAACCCTGAACTAGTTCATCTATATCCCTCTTCTAAAGTTCCCACACAACCCGTGGGTCCCCTTGTCTCCTTTCCATTGTTCTCTTTAGTTAACTTAAAATCTAATAGCCTAGCCCCTGCTTCTAGGGCCCCCATTTTGAGAGATGAATAATCTCCTAAACTTTTCCAAGTTCTGGCATACTTGAAAAATTACCATGTCTGTAGGGCCTAAGTCCTGGCAGCCCTAGAGGAATGGAGAGAGGACTAAAGGCATCATTCACTATCTCAGCTCACCTGTTAGCATAATTCAGCTCCCTGACTAGAAAGCTCTGCTCCAACCTCAACCTCAATGGGCAAAACCCCGCAGAGACCTCCAATATATCTCCCCACTATTAAGATGACCCAAAAGAAAAAAATATATATATCAAACTTCTATCCTGAGGTTGCCTACAAGGGCCAATGCAGCATGGGAACAAAACACACACACACACACACACACACACACACACACACAACCCATTACTCACACTCTCTAAGGAGGAATAACATCTAATTACCATGTGCCCAGGAGCATGAACTATCTGTTTTACATCCATCATCTACTAAATCCTTGCAATAACTTCATTACTTGGGGATGATGTACACGTTTTACTCATGAGGACACTAAGGCTTACAGTGGTTAAGAGACTTGTCCAAGGTCACACTAAATTATGGCCACTATGTAGTGGGTTCCCACATCAGCATGTTTGTGACCTTTGCAGCACTCATCCCTCTGGTTTGTATTAATGCCTCGGTCCACACATACGCTTCCAGACTGTGCTATCCATGAGGGCAGGGCTCAAGTCTGTTTTGTTTCAGGCTGTATCCACCATGCACATGGTAGACACCCAGAAAAAGATGTGCCAAACTGATGAATGACTCCAAAGCCAGGGCTCTTCTACAAGAATAGGCTGCTTCCACAGCCACAGCAAGCACATGGGTGTACCCTGGTTTAAAAGACTCCCAAACTATAAAACACCAATTTACAAGATACACTATGCATTGGAGAATGCACAGTGGAAGGGCACTGGCCTAGGAGTCAGAAGACCAAAGGACTCTTCTCCCACTTATGCTACCTTATCATCGTACTTGAACAAGCCCCTTTGCTCTCTGCGCCTCGGCTTCTTCACCAATCTAATGGTTTAATTCATCCCCCAAACCTCTGTGAACTCCCACATATGCCAGATGTGGTTCTAAGATAGAAATGACTAAGACTAACGGATAAGAGGCTGCGCCCATCCATCAGTAGCCCTGCACCAATTCCACTCCACCCAGCCCACTAAGCACTAACGGAGAGAATGCACAAAGAACAGTTTTCAAACAAGTATGAAACAGAGAGGGTCCTTGAGGGAATACATGCTTCACAAAAGGAATCTTTATTTTGCAAACGAATTCACAAAAAGCATGGCTAAAATGACAAGTTCCCCTGATACCTTTTTTTTAAAATCAGGTTTATTAAAGTATAATTATGTAGAGTAAAATTCATCCTTTTTAGGGATACAGTTCTATAAATTTTGACAAACACATGTAAATCTTGCTGCAGTTTTTAAAGTACTTTATTTATCTCCAACTTTTCAAGAATACATTATATAAAATGATGTGAGTATATATGACCCAAAGACACAAAATTAACTTTAGCTCCCCTTTTTTTTTTCTTTTTTTCTTTTTGGGATGGAGTCTCGTTCTGTCGCCCAAGCTGGAATGCAATGGCATGATCTTGGCTTACTGCAACCTCCATCTCCCGGGTTCAGGCAATCCTCCTGCCTCAGCCTCCTGAGTAGCTGGGATTACAGGCGCGCACCACCATGCCCGGCTAATTTTTGTATTTTTTTTTTTTTTTTTGAGACAGAATCTTGCTCTGTCGCCCAGGCCGGACTGCAGTGGCTCTATCTTGGCTCACTGCAAGCCCCGCCTCCCGGATTCACGCCATTCTCCTGCCTCAGCCTCCCGAGTAGCTGGGACTACAGACGCCTGCTACCGCGCCTGGCTAATTTTTTTTTGTATTTTTAGTAGAGACGGGGTTTCACCGTGTTAGCCAGGATGGTCTTGATCTCCTGACCTCGTGATCTGCCCGCCTCGGCTTCCCAAAGTGCTGGGATTACAGGCGTGAGCCACCGCGCCTGGCCAATTTTTGTATTTTTAGTAGAGACGGGGTTTTACCATGTTGGTCAGGCTGGTCTTGAACTCCTGACCTTGTGATCCACCCGCCTCGGCCTCCCAAAGTACTGGGATCACAGGCACGAGCCACTGCGCCTGGCCCTAGCTCCCTTTTCTAAAAGTAAAGGTTCCTCATTTTCCCAGATGGAGGAACATAGAACTAAAAATCTTGTCTTTAGGGGGAAAAAATTCATTTGCAGAAACATCTACAAAGCACGGAACTTAGAATACCAAGATCTATTACACTGGTCAAGACAATTGAATCTCTTCTCTTAATAAAGTATCTCTCCCAACCCTCCCCCTCCCATAAGAAAGCATTTACCAATTTTTGAAATATGCACACAGAGTCCAAGAATATACATATATTTCAACCATGGTCATTCCTAACTACCTGTGCAGTTTAAAACCACAAAGCCTCCTTGAATTAACTCCAAAAATCTAAAATATATTTCACATACTATTAATGCTCCAAAAGAATTTACTTCGACAATGAACGTAACTTTTTAAAAGGCTATCTTAAAATGAATTGCATGAGCTTTTATAAAAATGAGAAGGGGAATGGTTATTCAAATAGAAAGCTAACAATCTATTAAGATTACATCTCTGTTGCAGAATGAGACCCTGTAACTGCCAGAAAAAAAAATGGAAACAAATGCCAATATAAACAATCTAACAGTATTTATAACCCTACTGTGTGACTGGCTTCTGGTAAAAACCAGGACTGATTTCCAAACCCTAGTTCAGTGACATTTAAACTTCAGTATACCTAAGGATATTTTGATTATAAAAACTACAGGGCACGGTGGCTCACACCTGTAATCCCAGCACTTTGGGAGGCTGAGACAGGCGGAAGGCTTGAGCTCAGGAGTTAGAGACGGGCCATGGGCAACATGGCCAGTCTCTACAAAAAAAATCCCAGACAGTCAGTCATGGTGGCGCCACCTGTGGTCCCAGCTACTTGGGAGGCTGAAGCAGGAGAATCGCTTGAACCTGGAGGGCAGAGGTTATAGTGAGCAGAGATCACACCACTGCATTCTAGCCTGGGAGACAGAGTGAGACCCTGTCCAAAAATAAATAAATAAATAAATAAATAAGTAAAAATAAGGGCCAGGCACGGTGGCTGTCACCTATAATCCCAGCACTTTGGGAGGCCGAGGCAGGAGGATTGTTTGAGCTCAGGAGTTCAAGAACAGCCTGGGCAACAAAGCAAGACCTAGTCTCTACAAATTAAAAAAAGAAGAAGAAGAAAAGAAAACTACAAGTTCTTGGGCCATACAATTAATTTGGACTACCAAATTAAAATCTCCAGGTATTGGGCAGTTACAATAATTAACCTTAATCACAGGTAACACTGATGGTAGTGATCCAAAGACTACACTCTAAGAAACACAACCCTAGCGAAGAGACCATGTATTTTACTATATAATCACTACAATAAAGTTAATATGGTGAAATAATTCAGATATTGGTCCAGAATATGGGTTAGAATCTACAGGCTAGTGGCCAAAGCTTATAAATAGTTTCATTATTCAGAGAGACGGTCATTGTAATATCAAAAGCTGAACTATACAGTGACAATATTGCATTAATATTGGGCTGCTTGCTCTTAAGTGTGGTCCCCTGACCAGCAGCTCAGAATTCTGGGGGCCCACCTTAGACTTGCTAAAAGAAAATCTCTGGGGCTAGGGCCCAGGCATCCCTGTTTTAAAAAATTTATCCAGGTGTTTCTTCTGCACTGTGCATGCTCCAACACAGTTTAGTTAACACAAACACATTTTATAACAATAATAAATACTTCATAATCACAATTTTTTTTCTTGCCTTGTCCTCTTGCTGGTTTTATTTTTGCTTTGATAAGGCATGCAGTGACTTATATAAGACCACACCCTCTCAGTTTATCTCCCACCCGCCACTCCACTGTGGTACAAGGTACATCTGTGTAGCACAGAAAGTTCAAACCAGATTGATTTTCCACTAACTGAGGGACAATTAGCATGGTGTGGGCAGACCAAGAGCTCAGACTTTGTTCACAACTATGGTGGCAGGGGTACTGTACAAGAAGACAATCCCCTTGGGCTCTAAGGTTTGAAATGCCCCCGACTCCAGTGGGCACTTTTTCTTTTTCTTTTTTTTTTTTGAGACAGAGTCTCACTCTGTCACTCTGTTGTCCAGGCTGGAGTACTGTGGTGTGATCTCAGCTCACCGCAACCTCTGCCTCCCAGGTTCAAGCGATTCTCATGCCTCAGCCTCTGAAGTAGCTGGGAGTACAGGCACCCACCACCACGCCCAGCTAATTTTTGTATTTTTAGTAGAGACAGGGTTTCACTATGTTGGCCAGGCTGGTCTTGAACTCCTGAACTCAAGTGATCCACCCACCTTAGCCTCCCAAAAGTGTTGGGATTACAGGCATGAGCCATTGCGCCCAGCCCAGTAAGCACTTTTCCATGACATCTCCTAGGGATTCCGACGCAAGCCAGCTAACAAAAATCAAATGAAAACTTGGTGGTGATGGTGGTTTTTCCCCTCTAAATTATGTCCATGACAGGGTACATTTGTTCTCATATCTTTGAATGCATTGAAATATCCAGGGGAAACAATAAAAATACGTATTCTGTGGTTGCAACCTGAGCTTCTGATTCAGATAGGGCCTCCCAAATCTGTATTTTTAACGAGTTGCCTAGGAGATTCTTATGCATATCAAGGTTTGAGACTCACTGGTATTACGGGGAGGAACCTATGATACTGAGGAGATCTGAGCCTCAGTCAAACTTACCTACTATTTAGTATATAAGCCTTGCTACATCTTAGCTTCCTCAAAGTAGTAATAATAATACCTCACAGGATTATGATAGTAATCAATGTGCAAGGCCTTAATAAAAGGTAAAAGCAACAAAATCACCAGGTGCAGAATTCCACAATTAAGGGAACTGTGGAATTCCGCACCTGCTGGCTTTGTTGACTTTACTTAAGGGAATTCCACAATTAGGGTCCCTTGGCCTGTAAAGGTAACTTCACTGATGAGCATTCCATGTCAGATGCAGATTCTGAGACAGAAGTCAGTCTGACAATTTGTGTTATAGGTTGAATTGTGCCCCCCATCCCAAAAAATATATTAAAGTCCAATACTCTAGAACCTCAGAATGGGACCTTATTTGGAGATGGGGTCTTTACAGAATCAAGTTGAAATGAGATCATTAGGGTGTCCCTAATTCAGTATGACTGTTGTCCTCATAAAAAGTGGAAATTTGAACACAGAAACAGACGCAACAGGATAGAGGTGAGGCAGGAGACGTGGCTTACATATCAGACTGAGGACTCGCTAAGACACAGCCAGGGTGAAAGCAACTTTCAGTTGGACATGCCTACTAATATGCCATGTCAATTGACCATTGCCATGGCAACACCTGCGAGTTACCATCCCTTTCCATGCAATGATCCAATGACCCAAAAGTTACTACCCCTTCCCTAGCAATCTCTGCATAAGTCACTCCTTAATCTGCATTTTATTAAAAGTGGGTATAAATATGACTGCAAAACTGCCCTGAGCTGCTACTGTCAGCACACTGCCTGTGGGGTAGCGCTACTCTGCAGGAGCGGGCACACAGCTGCCGCACTGCCAGAGCTGTAACACTGCTGCTTCAACAAAGCTGTTTCCTCTACCTCTAGCTGGCCCTTGAATTCTTTCCTGGGCAAAACGAAGAACCCTCATGGACTAAGCCCCACTTTGGGGCTCATCTGCCCTGCATCAGAGGGACGACAAAGAAGAGACGGGGAGAAGATGCCCTTCTACAAGAAATGCAGAGAGGCATGGAACAGGCTCCCCCTCACAGTCCTCAGAAGGAATAAACCCTTGCTCTTAGACTTCTAGCTTCCAGAACTGACACAATAAATGTCTATGATCCCAGCCACCCATTGCTACAGCAGCTCTAGAAAACTAATACAATCCGTCAGCTTCCAATTCAAGAGAAAAATGCTCTTCTCCTGTCCCTATGGTTAAGCATACGGCCACCTGATGCTTCTCGGATTCCCCAGGGCTTGCTCTAGGCCCTTCACCAGGCACATTCATAAAGCTCCATCTAAACAACTTCTGAGGTTCATCGAAGAGCCAGCTCGGTGCGACAAGACATTGCTGCAGGCTCCACTGGGCTGTCTCCAGCCTATAGCTACTGTCACAAGATCGGGGCACTCAAACATGACAAGTTCACCAGCAAAAACCAGCCAACAATTTACCATCCTTTCTTACTGTTAAAATCCATCCCTGCAGAGCCAGCTTGTACCCTTCTGTTCCTTCCGTCACAGCAGCACTCAGGCCAGCTTCTGGTTCCCCACCAGCTTCTCCAAGAGCTGGTTAAACCCAAACCCCACCCCAGAGCCAGTCTCAGCCTCACCTAGGGACCCTAATCAAGAGGACTCATAAAAGCCCTCAGAGAGGTGATTTCCTCACACTAAATGCAGCTTTCATTCTCATCTAAGTAGGACAAAACACATTGGGAAAATGCGAGAAAATTAAATTACCCCAAAGAAAATAAAAAGCCCTTTCTGTATGCATTTTAAATGGAGCCCTACAGGGTCTTAGGAACCAGAAGTGGTGCAGGAGTGAGGAGCAAACTGCCACCCAGTCAGTTGAGATGGCTGTTGTGTCTCAGAAAGGAGTCAGGTCTGTCAAGTGTGCATGGCCAGCAGGCATCTGCCCTGCAAGGTGCCTGTCCCCAGTCCCCTGGCTGCCTTGACCCCCTACAGGCAACCCTCCTAGGATCCTCCCTAGAGCTCCCGATTGAGTTTAGTGAGTCAGGTGGCGTTTAGGAACTAGCAGTTTTAATAAGCTTCCCTAGAGATTCTGAAGCGTACCCAGGGCTGAGAACCACAACCCTGATTACAGACAGGTTCCAACAGCACACCCCAAGAAAAAGAGGAAGCAGGGTTCTAGTGCCAGCTTTGTCAAGCGTCACACCCTTCTGAGCCTCAGTTCTTTCCCTGTCAAACAGAGACACCTACATACAACCATTCCAACCACTCTTTCTTTAAAATAAAATAAATACAATAAAAGTAAACTTCCCTCGAGTCACTGAGATGTCCCACACAGACATCTACCCTGTCTTCCTGGGTGTACTAAACATCCTGTCTTCTTGGGTGTACCAAACCTAACTGCTTTGTGGCTGCGCCTCAGGCTGCCCTTGGCTGATGTCTTACCCATAGGGCAAGCTCCTTTAACTCCATCAGGGACAGCCTAGGAGTGACAGGTGTTGAGTCCAGTAGAGAGCCCTTCAAGGAGAAAATTAAGCCTCTTAAAGTACTCTCCATGTAATCTCCCAAACCCAGGAATAATCCACGCCTCCCTCGGAAGATCCGCCATGCATGACCTCGGGCTACACTTGGGAAACAGCCTCACTTACCTGAAACTAGGACCTAGGTGTGGTGCCAAGTAATTAAATGGACTGTATTGAAGCAATGCAAATGAAGAAAGAAAAGGAGATTTAATTTAAACATAGAACGAGAATGCTTTGGGGATCTTTTAACCTGAGTGTCTGAAAGCAGCGCAGAGAGGGCCCACTGAACTCCCCAATGAGCTCAAATGCTTAGGAGAAGAAGGAGACATCTCCCCCTGTGAAGAAGTGGACTCTGGGGATGAGTGATTCACCAAAACAAGTCACCAGAACATTAAGGTCCATGATAAACACTTCAGACAAGTCCGTTTATCATCTTCAACCCAGCGACAAAAGTTGCCAAGTAGACTGCTTAAGTGCCCCCTTCAGAGATAAAGATGAGAACTGCAACCATTTGTCTCCATCCAGCTGTCCTCTGCAGGTGCCTTCTATCACTCAACAAGTATTTAACAAGGATGTGCTTTCTTCATTCAATACTTGAACCCCTAACTCTCAACACATGACCTAAAAATACTGCACCATGAGACACTGCTTTTCCACTTCAAAATTATGCTCTTCCTTAGCTCAAGTCTGGAAAAGACTTCCAGTCCCTCATCCAAGGCTAACCTCTAACCAGCAAGTTTCCTTCATCAATCATTCATTAAGAATTTTTTGTCGAGTACCTATCATGTGCCAGGCATTCTTGTAGGCACTTGGGGATACAGTGGCAGAGATGATTTCTCTTCTGGAGCTTATATTCTAAATGCAGTGAGATAGACAATAAGTGAGTCCTGTATGTAGTATCAGGGAATAATAAATGATACAAAAATAAGGAAGAAGCTTGAGAATAGGGGCCAGGGGATGCCAGTGTGACCTCGTAAGAGGTGATCCTGGAGCAGATTCCTAATGAAGAGAAAGGTGAGAGAGCACCCCCAACTTTAAGCCAGGAAGAAACATCCAGCAAGAAGCCTGGAGCTGGAGAAGCCAGGGGGTAGGAGAACCAGGTTGTGACATGGAAACCAGTGGAAGGGTTCCAAAGAGAAAGGAATGACCTGGCCAAAATGCTGAGGAGAGCCTGTAGAAGATGACAGCTAAAGAGTTAGCCACTGGATTGTACCACATGGGTATTGCCATTACCTTAATAAGTGTGGTTCTGGGAGGGGCACAGTGGCTCATGCCTGTAATCCCAACACTTCGGGAGGCCAAGGCAGGCGGATTACTTGAACCCAGGAGTTTGAAACCAGCCTGGGCAACATGGCAAAACAAAAAACAAAAATTGGCAAAAAGCCAGATTGGAGTGAGTTCAAGAAAGAATGAGAGAGCAGGAAATGATGTCAGCGAGTATGACAGTTCTTTCAAATATTTTTACTACGAAGGGCATGTAGAGGAATGGAAGAACAGCAGAAGAACAGGGTCAAGAGGGTTTTCTTCCTGCTGTTTTTTTTTTTCGAGATGGAGTCTCGCTTTGTCGCACGATCTCGGCTCACTGCAACCTCTGTCTCCCGGGTTCAAGCGGCTCTCCTGTCTCAGTCTCCCGAGTAGCTGGGACTACAGGCGCAAGCCACCATGCCCGGCCAATTTTTGTGTTTTTAGTAGAGACGGGGTTTCACCATGTTGGTCAGGCTGGTCTCGAACTCCTGACCTCGTGATCCGCCCACCTCAGCCTCCCAAAGTGCTGGGATTACGCGTGAGGGACCGCATCCAGCCTGCTGTTTTTTTTCCTTTAGATGAGAGGTACTACTGCAAGTTTCTGATGGGGACTATCCATCAGAGTGGGAAACTGATGATGCAAAAGGGAAAGGAGATAGCTGCATGTATGAAAGCCAAGAGAGGACAGGATCTCATTCACATGTGTGTGCTGGTGGGTTAGTAAGTTTACTATAGGAAGATGGTGACAGTAGCTTCTAATTGCTTCTTCTCTCAGTGAAATGAGCCAGGTCATCAGCTGAGAAGTGGGCATAGAAACACACTGGACCTGAAAGTGTCAAGAGTCCCCTTGAGGTTTGTGGCCATAAATTAAAAGAAAGACAACGCAGAGAGATATGTGTTTTCTCTAGGCAGGATCATCAGCCTGGAGCTGAAGGAGAGTGAGCAGAGGGTGGACTTAACCAAAGATGGGGTTTTCTTTCCAAGGACAGTAAGACAAAGCGGGGAAAGGTCAAGGGAGATGAGGGTATATGCAAGAATCTGAGCTGGATAAGGAGGACAAGAAAGGGATGATGGACAATGAAAAAGAAAGGGCCACCAGGTCAGAAGCCCTTCTAGGTGAAAGCTAGGTGGAACCGAGTACTAGAGGCAATAAGACAAAAGAGAAAAGGGGACAGTCAGACTGGTGAGTTTGTCAAGATTTTGCTGGAGGTGCAGTTATCAGTAATGATAAGGTCTACAACCATATTTTTCAAATAATGGGGTGCAAGTTTAGTAGGTGGTGAAATCAGTTCAGTGGGTCAGAAACAGCATCTTATTGTTTTAATGAAACAATAAAAAGTATGAAAGTGCATTATATCCAGTAAGAGTAAATGCTGTTTTGTGAAACTTCTGTGTGTTTGTATTGGGTCATCACGTAAGACATATTTCTCCTATGACTTGGGGTTAAAAAAAACTTCAAAGACACTAGAGCAAGGGTTCTTGACCCTGGGACTACTGACATTTCGGATGGCATAATTCTTTGTTGTGTGGGGCTGTCTTGTGCATTGCAGGGTGTTCAGCAGCCTCACTAGAATGTCAATAGCATCTCTTCTTCCTCCAAAGTTGTGCCAAAAAAAGTCTCTAGACATTGCCAAATATCCTCCTTGTCTAGCATCAGCGGTCTAGAGATAACCATGTGAGCGATGGCTGAAGCAGGGTAGAGGAAAAGATAACTGAAAGAGAGTTGGTCAAGGGACTGAGAGGTTGAGAATTGGGTGGACAACCTATATAAATGTTCAAGTCACCAAAAATGTTGATGGGAGGAGGGACTGTGGGCCAGATGCTAAAATCTGCAAAGAATGAGGCAAGGTGACCCAGAGGACTGTAGATGAGTGGTCCTCTACCCTGGCTGCACATTAGAATCACATGGAGAACTAACCCACCAATGCCTAGGCCCCATCCCAAACCAACTACATCAGAATCGCCAGGTGATTCCAATGTGCAGCCAGGTCCAGGAACACTGCAGAAGAAACCCATCCTGCAAAGCCCCACTTAAATATGACCTCCTTCATGACAATTTCCCTTCCAGGTCTCTTTGTTTCCTGCACTCCACTATCACTACCAATTCTGCTTTGCTTAGAGCTGACCTAGGAAATCACTAGAAAAACATTCAAGGCTCTAAAACTAAGTGGCTGGCACTCCAGCCTGGGTGATAGAGCGAGACCCTTTCTCTAAAAATAAACAAAACAAATTAAAACTAAGTGGCTGAAAACAGAATAAACGTTCATCTGCTAAAAAATTTTATAACTAGGAGATCGGTGAGAAGGAAAGCCTTTTAGGGAATACTCTGCTTGAGCTTTGGGTCATCCAAATCTCTCAAGGACATCCAGACAAGCGAGGGTCCCAGAGGACAGCCAAACACTTATGTGTCACTGATAAGCATCATTAGAAACAAAACCCCTTTGGGAGGCCGAGGAAGGCAGATCGCGTGAGCTCAGGAGTTTGAGACCAGCCTGGGCAACACGGTGAAACCCTGCTCTGCTAAAAATAGAAAAATTAGCCGAGCATGGTGGTACACGGCTGTAATCCCAGCTACTTGGGTGGCTAAGGCAGGACAATTGTTTGAACCCAGGAAGCAGAGACTGCAGGGAGCCCAGATTGCACCACTGCCTTCCAGCCTGGGTGACAGAGTGAGACCCTACCTCAAAAAAAAAAAAAAAAAAACCGGAAACATAACCCCTTTGCTGACACTGAAATAAACATTTGTTGAAATTAATGGCTACTGCGCTTAATTTCCTCCAAAAAATGCATGAATTATCAGATTATGACACAATTTATGCCACATTTATCATATGGTCACCATATTATTCTCAATGCCCTTCACATGCAGCCAACTTTTTATTAAAAGAAATCAATGACATAAAATCTTGAATATGCATGTATAACAGGAAAAAAAACAGGAATGAGAACCTCCTCTTTCCCAAGAGAATTCACTATAGACTATTTAAAATGATAGCCATGAATTCTCACTTTCACTGCTGATGAAACATATATCTATCTATAAAACATCATTAAATCCCCAAATATCTATAACAAATTCAGACAAGAATTAAGTAACATGACTCAAATATTAATTCTTCCCAGCTTGGGGACATTGGCAGAATTGCATTAAATGTCCCTTGACTGAGATTCTAACTTTCACCTGTATTAGTCCATTCTCACACTGCTATAAGGACATACCCAAGACTGGGTAATTTATAAAGGAAACAGGTTTAATTGAGTCACAGTTCAGCATGGTGGGGAGGTCTGAGGAAACTTACAATAATGGCAGAAGGGGAAGCAAACATGTCCTTCTTCACATGGCGGCAGGAGAGAGAAGTGCCAGGCAAAGGGGGAAAAGCCCCTCATAAAACCATCAGATCTCGTGAGATCTCACTCACTATCACAAGAACAGCACGGCGGTAACAGCCCCCATAACTCAATTACCTCCTACTGCTGTGGGGATTATGGGAACTACAAGATGAGATTTTTGCATGGGGACACAGCCAAACCATATCATTCCACCCCTGCCCCCTCCCAAATCTCATGTCCTCATATTTCAAAACATAATCATGCTTTTCTAACAGTCCCCCTAAGTCTTAGTTCATTGCAGGATGAACCCAAAAGTCCAGGTCCAAAGTCTAATCTGAGGCAAGGCAAGTCCCTTCCACCTATGAGCCTGTAAAATCAAAAGCAAGTTAGTTACTTCCTAGATACAAAGGGGGTACAGGAATTGCCTAAATACACTCGTTCCAAATAGGAGAAATTGGCCAAAATAAAGGGGCTCCAGGCCCCATGCAAGTCCAAAATCCAATAGGGCAGTCGTTTAACCTTAAAGTTCTAAAATGCTCTCCTTTGACTCCATGTCTCACATCCACATTACACTGATGCAAAAGGTGGGTTCCTATGACCTTGGACAGCTTCGCCCCTGTGGCTTTGCAGTGTACACCCTCCCTCTCAGCTGCTTCACAGGCTGGTGTTGAGTGTCTGCAGCTTTTCCAGGTATGTGGTGCAAGCTGTTGGTGGATCTACCATTCTGGGGTGTGGAGGATGGTGGCCCTCTTCTTAGAGCTCCACTAGGCAGTGCCCCAATGCGGACTCTGTGTGGGGGTTTTGACCCCACATTTTCCTTCTGCACTGCCCTAGCAGAGGTTCTAAATGAGGGCTCTGCCCCTGCAGCAAACTTCTCCCTGGACATCCAAGATTTTTTTGTTTGTTTGTTTGAGATGGAGTCTCACTCTGTCACCCAGGCTAGAGTGCAGTGGCGCATCCAGGCATTTCTATACATCCTCTGAAATCTCGGCAGAGCTTCCCAAACCTCAATTCTTGTCTTCTGCACACCTGCAGGACCAACATCACGTGGAAGCTGCCACAGCTTGGGGCTTGCATCCTATGAAGCAATGGCCTAAGCTGTACTTTGGCCCCTTGTAGCCACTGCTGGAGCGGCGGCTGGGATGCAGGGCACCAAGTCTCAAGGCTGCACACAGCAGGGGGCCCTGGACCCAGCCCAGAAAACCATTTTTCCCTCCTAGGCTTCCGGGCCTGAGAAGGGAGGGGCTGCCACAAAGGTCTCTGGTTACTTACGCAAATTTCTACAGCTGGCTTGAAATTCTCCCCAGAAAATGGGTTTTTCTGTTCTACTGCGTCAGGCTACAAATTTTCTAAACTTTTATGCTCTGTCACCTCCTAAATGCTCTGCAGCTTAGAAATTTCTTCCCCCAGATACCCTAAATCATCTCTCTCAAATTCAAAGTTCCACAGATCTCTAGGGCATGGGCAAAAAGTCACCTGTCTCCCTGCTAAAGCACTCACTTTGGCTCCCGTTCCCAAGAAGTTCCTCATCTCCATCTGAAACCACCTCAGCCTAGAATTCATTGTCCATATCACTATCAGCATTTTGATCAAAACCATTCAACAAGTCTCTGGGAAGTTCCAAACTTTCCCACATCTTCCTGTCTTCTTCTGAGCCCTCCAAACTGTTCCAAAATCACTTCCACATTTTTTAGTATCTTTATAGCAGCACCCCACTCTCTGTGGTACCAATTTACTCTATTACCCATACGCAAGACTGGGTAATTTATAAAGGAAACAGGTTTAATTGAGTCACAGTTCAGCATGGCTGGGGCGGGGCATAGTCGGGGGGCCTCAGGAAACTTACAAACATGGTGGAAGGGAAAGCAAACACGTCCTTCTTCACATGACAGCAGGAGAGAGAAGTGCCAAGCAAAGGGGTAAAAGGCCCTTATGAAACCATCAGGTCTCGTGAGATCTCACTCACTATCATGAGAATAGCATGGGTATAGCCATCCCCATGGTTCAATTACTTCCCACCGGGTCCCTCCCATGACACGTGGGGATTATGGCAACTACAGTTGAAGATGAGATTTTGCATGGGTACACAGCCAAACCATATCACATCCATAACACGGCTGGCTGGAAAAGAGCACAAGACCCATGGAAGAGAGGTAGCTAGTTCCTCTAAACCAGTGGTTCTCCATGGAACTCATCAGTTCTATCAAGATTACAAAAATCACATTAAGAGTCTGGGTTGAAAATGGTAGAAGCATAACAGCCAGCTAAGCCAGGGATCGTATGGAAAGAAACCTGGGTTCAAACACCAGCCCAGCCCTCTCTGGGTGATCCACAAGATAAGCCTCTTCTGGAAACTTGTTAATGCAAATCAAACCCCACCAAGGACCCACCGAAGCTGAAACTCAGGCCCAATAATCTGGGGTTTAACAAGCCCTGCAGGTGATTTCCATGCATTTTAGTTTGGGAACCACTGATGTAATCTCAAGCATGGTTTTCAAATTGTGCAGCACAGCCCTGGCTTCCAGTGGGTTGAGATTCTGGATCTCTCCCATCAGGATTCACAGAGTCACACAGTATGTACTTTTTTCAATGTAGAGCAGGGTGTGGTGGCTCACACCTGTAATCCTAGTGCTTTGGGAGGTCAAGGTGGGAGGATCACTTGAGGTCAGGAGTTTGAGACCACTCTGGGCAACACAGTGAGACCTGGTCTCTACAAAAAAATATTAAATACAAATTAGCCAGGTATGGTGGCAAGTTCCTGTAGCCCCAGTTTCACAGGAGGCTGAGGCAGGAGGATCACTTGAGCCCGGGAGTTTGAGGCTGTAGTGAGGTGTGACTGTACAACTGCACTCCAGCCTGGGCATCAGAGAGACCCTGTCTCTAAAAATATTATTCAGATAAAAAATAAAAATAAAATGTAAAATGCTTTTGAAAGGTTGGCTTTAGCTGCAACTGGCAAAAACTCATCATTCTATCAAGATTTCAAAAATCACATTAGGAGGCTGGGTTGAAAATGGTAGAGGTGGAACAGCCAGCTAAGCCAGAGATCGTATGGAAAGAGACTTGGATTCAAACACCAACCCAGCCCTCTCTGGGCCTCAATTAGGAAAACCAAGTTTGAGGAGATGCTGCTGCTATCTAGAAAGGCTTCTCAGGCCTGGCACCGTGGCTCATGCCTGTAATTCCAGCATTTTGAGAGGCCGAAGACGGTGGACTGCCTGAGCCCAGGAGTTCCAGACCAGCCTGGCCAACATGGTGAAACCCCATCTCTATTAAAAACACAAAAATTAGCTGGGAGTGGTGGTGCACGCCCTTAATCCCAGCTACTCGGGAGGCTGAGGCATGAGAATCGCTTCAACCCAGGAGGTGGAGGTTGCAGTGAGCCAAGATCATGCCACTGCACTCCAGCTAGACCCTGTCTAAAAATAAAAAAAAAAGAAAGGCTTCTCAATTGGCCAGAAGCTCTCCCTGCAGGGGCCACTGTTGGTCTTCCTTCAGGATGGGATCAGAGAAAGTTAAGATAAAGGAGAGTGCTCGTAAGAGCTTTCCTGAGCTCTTACTTTCACCACCTCCTGTGGCAGAGGGAAACAGCTTTTTCTGAAGCTATCCTTTACACTGAAGGTATACTCTACTAAAAGTTGAGAAATCAAAGATTTTAGAAAATAATTAATTGAAAATTTCCAAAGAGATAAGAGATAACAATAAGAGGCATCAGAGAAAGTAAGCGTGATACTTCCCAGCCTTTTTTTCTAAATGGTTGCTGGTGAGTTTCTTATCCATTAACCAAATATTTTTTAACTTTTTTCATATAGAAAAGCCTGCGTGTTTGAACAAGTCAACCACCTGAAGCGTACATGGAGAAAGTTAATTACCTCTCCCTCCTCACTGCTAATCTTAAACAATATTTAAGTTTTGGGTGTCCTTACACATCTTTCTCCAAGGTCATACACATAGGGCTTCTTATTTGAAATCAGAAATAAGGCCGGGCACAGTGGCTCATGCCTGTAATCACAGCACTTCGGGAGGCCGAGGCGGGTGGATCACGAGGTCAGGAAATCAAGACCATCCTGGCTAACACAGTGAAACCCTGTCTCTACTAAAAATACAAAAATTTAGCTGGGCATAGTGGCGGGCGCCTGTAGTCCCAGCTACTTGAGAGGCTGAGGCAGGAGAATGGCGTGAACCCGGGAGGCGGAGCTTGCAGTGAGCCGAGATTGCGCCACTGCACTCCAGCCCGGGCGACAGAGCCAGACTCCGCCTCAAAAAAAAAAAAAAAAAAAAAATCAGAAATACAGTCATGCAACATACATATGATACTATGCAACTAGCTTTTATGTATTATTTGTAATATGTTATGCACAACCCTCACAAAATAATCCATACTATGTATGTACCTTATTTTATTCATTTTACTAATGAACATTTGCTGCTTCTAGCTTATTTACTGAAAAAAATCCTACAACAGACACCTTTACACACAGATCCTTATATGTCAATGTTTTTCCTAATGTAAAACAAGGCTGCAAATGTGGGATTGCTGGGTCACATGGCACGTGTGCTCCAAACTTTCACAGAAATGATCCGCTTTTCCCAAAGGTTGTAGCAATTCACACTTATATCAACGGTCTGAGAATTCCCACCCTGCCCCATTGAACAGAGAGTATTACCAACCTTTCAAAAGATGTATCAATTGGATGGACAGGAAATAATATCTGTTTTTAAATTTGCATTTCTCTGTCCACTAGGGAAGGTGAGAAGAGATGCAATAATTTGCATCCCTTCTTCTGGGAATTGCCTGGTCACATCCTTTTCTCATCTTTTTATAATGTTGTATTTCAGTTACTATTTCATCACATTCTCATCTCCCCACGCCCTACCCCACCCCCGCCCTGGCTACTAGATACACAAAGTACAAAAGAGTATCACCTCCTGGGAACACAATGTGTGGGCATTGTGAGGGCAGGGGATATCTTCTCAGCATAAAGTACATGGTAAATCCTCAAAAACATACACTGAACGAGTGAATAGCATACGTAGGGAATTATGTTTGTTAAAACTGCAGCTAAAAGAGTAAAAAGAAAATACAAATGTTCATTCCTTGTTCTACATTTTCAGAACAGCATCAGTTTGACTGAAATTAAATTGTTGGTTAAGAGAAAAACAAAACCATGGTCTTGGCACTGTCTCTGAAACTCCACTGTGAAATGGGTGGCAAATGAGCCCAGTCCTAATTCACAGCTCTGGGTGACATATAAAGACTCTCACAATTAAAGCATTTTGTACCCAACCTTGTCCACCAGCTGTTATTCAAATGGCACCTGCCCCAAGCCAAAGATTGTCAGGGTGGTCAACACACAAGAGAGGTCTACCTTAAGCATGTTATCTTCCCCTCCTCCACCCTGACTTCTTTGCCTTTCCCCAGCTTATTGAGGAGGGGGTGTGGGCCCTGCAGGGGAAATCTGACAGAGTTCAGATTCCCTAACTCTTTGAACTTTAGGCAAAACATCTGGTCATACCCACCATTTATCCCTATTATTTGTAATAGTTATGTGTGTCTTATGTTTTAACTAGTCTCCTTATTAGATATAAAAGTAATACGATTAAAAAGTTCTGGGGAAAGCACTGTAATTAAAAAGGCACCAGTGGGTATGTTAAGCTGTAATTCCAGGCCTGCTTATTATGTTTTCCTTCTTGTCTTTAAAATTTTTGTACCTAATAAAAATAACTGAATTATTTAACTCTTTTTGAGTACTTCCTGTACTGGCCAACCACCACTCAAAATCATCAAGAAAACATTATGACTCAAAAGTTCTGGAGCAATAATGTCACAGATCACAAGTTGTAGACACTGTCTCAAGAGTCTGGACATGCCACACACACATCACAACACCACTACACAGACTGGTAAACAGACAGGCAAATTTCCAAAACACATACTCGTTTTCTAACCTTTTGAAGTTACAAAATCTTAAAAGGAAAAAAATACAAGAATTTTGGTCAAACCATGAAGTTATGATAATAAGAATCAGGTTGGCCAGGTGCGGTGTCTCATGCCTGTAATCCCAGCACTCTGGGAGGCCGAGGCAGGTGGATCACCTGAGGTCAGGAGTTTGAGACCAGCCTGGCCAACGTGGTGAAACCCTGTCTCTACTAAAAATACAAACATTAGCTGGGCGTGGTGGTGCGTGCCTGTAGTCCCAGCTACTTGGAAGGCTGAGGTGACAGAGCAAGACTCCGTCTCAAAAAAAAAAAAAAAAAAAAAAAGAATCAGGCAAGAGGCAACAAAGCACAATGTATAACAATTTGTTGAGAGAGGCATTAAAAAACAAAGATAAATATTAAGGTAGTACACTTGGGAATAAAGATTGGAGGGTTTGCAATAAAGCTTCTCTTTTTTATTATGTAAGGTTTAACATGTATAAAATATATGTGGCATATATGTAGTTAGAAAGTATAATGCTAAAATGCATAAATACTTATTTAGATGCATAGATTTTTTTTCTGAGCATAGTTGGTAAAAATTTACATTATTCACCACCTGTAATCGTCCTTTACTGCTCTAGAGAACTAATGATGTTCTGGGAGTGAGGGGTGAAAGAGGGGAAATCAGGTTAATTTTGAGAGAGAAAAGAAAGATACTGACTAGAAAATAACATACCCACTTCTTCCTAAACCCTAATTTCACTTAAAACTACTCTAGAGAACAGTGTTTGGAAAAACCTGAATGAGTCAGCAGTAGGTGAATTAAAAACTACATATATAGCCTATGCCTGTACAGAATACCCCTAGTAACTCATTCAACAGTGTCAAGTTGTTAAAAGTTCGCTTTCTCTTTGGAGGTAGAAGCCCCACATCAATGCCAAAAAGAGACACCCTCTAATACTCTTTGGAATCTCCCTGATAACTTAAACGGTTACAAAGGCAGAAAGAAACCAGTGGCTTCCCCAATCTGAAGAGACCTGTTTCTGTGATTAAGGTACTCCCTCTAAGACTGGAAACTTAAAACGGATTGAGGCTTTCTGCAACTGATTTCTCTTCTAAATTAGCTATGCTAATTTTGGAAAAATGTATCTTGGGCTCTGGGTGTTTTCCACTATTCTAGTGCTCAATGAAAAAAAAAAAAAAAAGGCATTCGTGTAGGCATCCCTCTTCTCTCAAGGCCACTTGTCACACCCACCTCCATCCTCTGATTTTGCATAGAGGTCCCAAATAAGCAATCAAGGTAGGTAAAATCTTGGCTGACATTCATATCGGGGACACTTTTGCAGGCCCTTCATGAAATGAATCAGGGAAAGAGCTGCCTAACACCTAACATCTCCAGGCACATCTCCCACAGGAGAGCCTCTCCCCTCCCTCTGCACACCTAACCCCCAACCCCAGAGGTTTCTGTAGTCCCTTCTAGCCTCTTCAATGAAGAAGACCCGAAGTGCCGACAAGACATCAATACTATGACATCATTTCGGAAACACTCCAAGGAGAACACGTTCCTGCTATTGGCTGCCTGTAGGTCGGCAAACACGCCCGTGCCTTGTCCCGTCACAAAGCAGAGGTCACAGTCTATTTCAAAAAGTAAAGATTCCCCACTCCCGCTTCCCCCTCACTCCAGAGAGGTCGCTGCCTCCAAGCTTTGGAGAAGGGAGGTCAGCGTGCAACCTTACAATGCCACAACGCAACACACCCAGGTACTATTAAAGGAAAAGTAAGTGGTACTTACAGCACCAGGGCAATTTACGTGTATTTTGGGGTCCACTTCTCCAAGACATCATCCCTACCCAACCGTCTTTAATTATGTCTTTGGCAACGCCAACACTTCAGTTCATTCCTCTCTCATCTTCTGGAAAGAACCAGAAGTTTTCACTATGAAACACACGAATTCTGGCCTAAGTTGTCCCAGCTCTTCACGGACAGCAAGAATCCAAGTTTCCCCACGCGTCACCTTAAGCCCCAACTTATGGAAACGCCCTCCTTTCCTCGCCTCCACGAGCTGCGAGAGCAGAACACGCAGCCGCGGGCGCTACTGCTGTCGCCGCCAAAGCCAAAGAGGAGACTGGAAGCTCAGGCTGGTCGGTGGCCTCGGGGCGACGACAGGCCAGGCCCTGGTCCGGATCCACGAACCAAGGCGCCTCCTCTCCCCCAGGAAGTGAGCTACCGCGCCCCTCGGAGCAGCAGGCGAGCCTGGGCACCGGGAGAACGCTCTACACTCGGCGCCCAACCCCGGGACGCCGCCAAGCGCACGGCTCCGGCTGAGAGCCGGGGCAGCGGTAGCTGCGTGGAAGAGGGGCGTGTTCCCTGAGCCTCGGAGCCCCAAGCCCGGTCCAGGCGGGACAGAGGAAGGCGGCAAGCCCAGCACGCTGTCCGTGACGGCAGCTCTCGGCCCCAAGCCCCGCTGGCTGGCGTGGCGACGCGCTGTAGTCCGCGCGCCCTTGCGGGGACTCAGCAGTCGTGCGCGCCTTGCGCGGCCGCCTCCGCGCCTGCCTCGGCGCGCAAACTTTCCCGGCGACAACCGATCAGGCCTCTCCGACTGGGGCGCGTGGCCCTCCCTGGGACCCAGAAACTGCTCGCCCCCTCCCCTCCGCAGTCAAGACCCACTGAAAATATGGCGCCCTCGAAAGTCGTTCCTCGGTCCCCTCAGGGATCCCGAAATACTCATCTCCAGGTCCCTCCAGCTTCCATTGGGCGCAAAATTTCAGCTTGTGGGACCGAGGAAGGAGAGGCAGCCGCTGAGTCTGTGTGAGGCCAGCCGCACTGGATGCAAAGCCTGTCCCCGCTCTCGGCCCGGCACTGCCCCTGTCGCTCAGCGGCCAGCAGTTCGCCCGTGGCGAGATTGCCAAGTAAAGGGCAGTCGTGGGATCGGCAGGTCTGAGTGTCCGGCAGTGGAGAAGGAACTCCGCACTGGCGGGCTGTCTTAGCCCAGAGCCTCGGCGGGAGACTTGTTTGCAAAGTGGCGCTGGAGTCCCGGCGGCCAGTGCTGGAATGAAGCCGCTCCGCCAGCGCCAACTCTCCTGGCGCGGGGGCCCGGCTGGGGTCGAGGGGACACTCTATGCAGGCGGGGCCGCTTTTCAAAGCCCAGTTACCGGAAACCCAGCGAGAGCCCCGGAGGGGACTGGCTGCCCACCGCCAGGAATCCACTCTCTGGCGCCGGCTGCGAGGCTGTTTGCAAACCGCTGCCCCCGGGTCCAGTGCAGTGAAACATACATGTGCAATAGACAGGTGCATTAATTTCATTTTATTTTTATTTTCCTGCAAGAAGCCCTCCTAGACCATCAAATCTGGGAGCTTTACGGGTTTTTCCTGAATTGGCATCACTCACGAGAAGGAAAAGGGAGGAAAAAAAAAACCCCACATTTTCCTTCTGGAGAGGGGAGGGAAAAGACACGAGAAATTCATGCAACGTGCATGCAGCTGGAGGAAGAGGAAAACCCGAGTGAGCCGTGCGCCTTACCGGGGGATGCATTTACTGTCTCATTGCAGAGCGCCTGCCCGGGAGTGCAGCCCGCGTCCCCCCGCGCGCTGGGCGACCACTCCGCTCCCGCAGCCGCCTCAGCCGCTGCCGCCGCCGCTGGCTCCGGGCGCGGAACAAGAGCCGAGGGCGAGCGCGAGCGCACTGCCCGCGAGCGCTGGGAGGGCAGGAAGCGCGTCATCATTCGGGGACGGCGCGGCGCCGGTCTGGCCGCGGCGCCGCGCGGCACCGGGTTTGGGCCGCTACTGAGGCTCAGGCGCCCCTCCTGGGTTTCTTCCCACGCAGGGTGATGCTGAAAGGGTCTGCGAGGGAAGGTGATGCACCGGCCGAGCCGTCACGGGGAAGGGAGGCTCTGGGTGACCCCGGCTTCCCAGAATTGGGGCTCTGCTGTGTAAAGGGGATGACTGGAGGACACAGCGTCATGTGGGCTGGGGCCCCTAGGTCCGCATAGTGCCCTCTCGGGACCACTGGCCAGGTCCTGGGGGAAGCGAGGTGTGGCTGACTGGAGGGCCGTGGTGGGCGGTGGGGTCCTGCTGCGAAGCGGAGGGCCGTGACCCCAGGCGAGCCTGCTCCTTTCAGCACAAGAACCCTGAAACCTTGCTGGTCAGGGGTCACTTAGGAATTTAGAGAACGACTATAGGGATGAGTGGCGGTAGGGGCGTGCTCTGTTGATAAGAAGAAAATAATTCACTCCTGCTTGCCATGCCCTGAATAAAGTCAGTTATATACCTCTTACATTTACAGTCATTATTAGTAAATACTGTAAATACCATGGAACAATGTGAAGGTTATTCAAGGGGGTGAGGAGACAAAACACTATGTACCGTATGGTCCCATTTTTAAAAACTGTGATTTGTGGAGAAATAAAAGACTGGATAGATAAACACCAATAAGTCTCTCAGTGATTGGTGGAATTGTGAGTAATTTTACTTTTTTATTTATCTGTAAGGGACACATTAGTAATTAAAAAAAAAAAAAAAAAACAAGAATTAGCCATGACCCCTTTACTCCTAGCACTTTGGGAGGCCAAAGCAGGAAGATCTCAAGCCCAAGGAGTTTAAGATCGGCCTGGGCAATATAGCGAGACCCTATCTCTACAACAAAAAATTAAAAATTAGCCGGGTGTGGGGGCGCATGCCTGTAGTCCCAGCTACTGGGGAGAATGGTGGGAGGATCGCTTGAGCCCTGGAGCTCGGGGGCTGCATGAGCGGTGATCCTACCACTGCACTCCAGCCTGGATTACAGAGCGGGACTCTGTCTCAAAAAAAAAAAAAAAAAAAAGGAAAGACGACATTATTTCCATCCCAATACAGAATGACCAGGAAATAGGTAGCAAATCTATCTATTCAGTTACTCAAATGGAACTGCTGGCAACTTTTTAGTGTTTCTCAGAGAAAGAAACTGCTGTCACCATAAACCGGAGAGTGAATTGATTTTGTAAATTGAAATTATTTTGAATAAGTCCATTGGAACATTGGATAAGGCTGGACATTCTGTGAGAACAATACCCTGTCCTTAACCAGGCCGATGAACCGGATTGTATCATAACAGCAAAGATAACCTTAGGGTGCAACTTTGTAACTTATTGCAGAAAATAAACTGTAAAGCTAACAAAGTATACATTATCAATGCACAGTGAGAGAACCAATTACTTGGCAACTTGAGAAAGTTCTAAAAATTGCAGGGCACAATTTCTCATTGTACAGGTGAAGTATTTTTGTTCACCACACCTTTTTAAATATTCACCAGTCTGACAGAATAACTAGTGGTGGCAGCAAGCCACCTCAGGGGTTGATTAAAAAGTACATGTTTATTGATTTCTGTACAAGCCTGGTAATAAGCTCACTAAATTAATGCCACCTAAATTGTTCCTTGGTTTACTAACAAAGAATAACCATATTTTTATGGTCCAAATGCCAGGTTTACATAACAGGCTCATCAAGGAGAGGAAAAAATGGTTGCAACTAAAGTGATTTTCCCCTTCCACTTAGTCCTCCTTTCATAGGGCCCAATAGCTTCCTATCAAGCATCTCAAAATCTTTCTGACACCTGGATTTCAAGATTTTCCATTACTTAATGCATCCCCCTGAAAGTATCCCCACACATTTCCACTACCCATCAGCGGGATACCATTCAGTATTAGAAGCTACATTCCATGAGAGCAAGAACCTCATCTGTATCTCTGTGCCTGAAGGAGCCTGGCACATCGTATTTAATAAGTACTCAATAAAAACCTGCTTTATGAAAATAGCCTTATTTGCTCACTACCTATTTTACTAGTTCCTGAGATATTTGAAAAGTTATCTCTCCTATTAGAGTGTCAGCATAATTCTGGGATGCTGAGATCCTGTAGAGTTATACCCTTGGTTTGGTTCAGTTACTTTTCAAAGTTCTAGCTAAATCCTAAGGCATTCACAAGGGTGAGGTGCAGGTGTCTGAATATTTGTGCATTAATAACCCAAACAGCACTATTGTGTGGCTTTCCAAGGTCAATTAAATTCTTTCCCCCAGTGAGAAAGAGCATCAGCCTTAGAACTCAGCTTTAGTTCTAGCTTCAAACCAATTGGCTTTGGACACTTCTTAATTTTACAGCTCCTGGTTTTTCTAACCATTCTTAGGGCTCCAAAAACCATTTACTGTTTTTTTTAGAGAAATCAAATAACCATTCTACGTCCTAGCATTATATTTTTCAAAAATTTCCCCAGTAGAAGTAAAAGCAATTTTACCAGTAACCTTTACTAACTTTTCTGAAATTGAGATGCCTCCCTAGACCTAAAAAGAGTTATTTCTAAATTTAGAGTCAGCTACTAGTAGTCTCTGTCTTTATTCAGAGTGATCATAGTTCATTGTAGACCAGCAAAAAAAAAAAAATCTAACTTTTTTTAACAAGATTGCATTTTGGGGCTTCGTCTCTACCCAGCAGAGGAAAACAGGATGGGAGATAAAATATTCCATCTAAGCAATTTCTCAAGCCTTTACAGCCTCTTACTTCTGCGCAGCATCTTAAATAACAAAATAAATACACTTTGTATGAATAAAGAGTGGAACATTTGGAGAGGTAAGTCAAAGAGATAGCTTCCAAGTCACTTGTAATAAATATATCTGGAACGAAAAATCATTTTCTTCACAAGTTAGATTTGTAATTACCAAATTAGACATTGCTTGGTGCTAAAGAGCTGGATGCTGAGAGATTGCCCCTCTCCTCCCATTGCACTGAGCCTTAACCTCCTGAATTCCTGTCGAGCACTTGTAGGTATCTGGGGTCGCTTTGCTCAGCTTTCATAGCTGAGCAAACTCAACTGTGTCCATGTTGAAAAAATAAAAGAAATTCCACCAAATATTTTGTTCTACTTTATTTATAAGAGAATATTTTGTGCCATAATAAAATATTTTAAAGGGCTCCCTTGATACAATACACCAACAGTTCATGATTTCCTCTTTCAAAAATGTTTGTATCCTTTCCTGAGAGCAAGGTAGGTAGGAACCACATTTTCTCAAAATTGTCCATCATTCAGAACCAGAGATGAAAAGAAGACACTCAGGCTTCTATTGTAATTTGATATCTTTAGGTTTGTAGAAATCTCTCTACCTCTTTTCTGATAAGTTTTAGGAGAGTATACTAACCAAAAATTACAGGAGGAAATATTATCTGAGTTGTAGTACAGCATATAGTTCATAAGTTATTTTTAATTTATTTGAAAAGCAAATATTTGACATTTTGCAAAAATTAATATATTTTAGCTTTTTAATTATCTCAAAGCATAGGACCTCATTTCATTTCTAACTATTCAGGCTAGCATGACAAATACAGATTTAAATGTCCTATTTAAAAGAGGAAATTGGGCTGGGCATGATGGCTCATGCTTGCAATCCTAGCACTTTGAGAGGCCAAGATGGGAGGATCGCATGAGGCCAGGAGGTCGAGGCCAGCCTGGTCAACATAACAAGACCTTACCTCTTTTTTTTTTTTTTTTTTTTTAAGGAAAAAGGAGGCTGGGCACGGTGGCTCACACCTGTAATCCCAGCCTTTGGGAGGCCAAGGCAGGCAGATCACGTGAGGTCAAGAGTTCAAGACCAGCTTGACCATCTCTATTTTTAAAAATGCAAAAATTAGCTGGGTGTGTTGGCACATGCCTGTAATCCCAGCTACTTGGGAGGCTGAGGCAGGAGAATCGCTTAAACCCGGGAGGTAGAAGTTCCTGTGAGCAAGATAGTGCTACTATACTCCAGCCTGGGCGACAGAGCAAGACTCCATCTCAAAAAAAAGAAAAAAATAAAAAGAAAAGAGGAAATTGCTCCGATAGATTCAGGAAATGGTTATCATCGTACCCAATGCAGAACATGCTTGACATTAATTTTTCTTCTACAGCATATAAAACATACTACAAAGGTTCTTTAAATGTCTCTGAAACAACATACTGTCTAGAAGAATATAATACCAATAATTATTTTCCTAAGTTGAATTGATCCTTAATCCAAATCAAATGGTTAATATAGAGTGAATAGTATAGGAGGCAGAATATTTTTTCTTTTGGCTGCTTGCTTGCTGATTTAAGATGTGTTTGGAGTTATACTGTGATTAAAAATCTTTTAAAAGTATTTTATTGTGTATTATCAGTATGTGTCATTTAAGTCTCTGGTCACTTGGGATTTTTTTTAAGGTTATGGATAAATATGTTTTCATGAAATTGTTCCATAATATCAAGATACAGTAGAAAGACTTTTAAACAAAAAAGTTTTAAAAATCTGTTATCACAGACCGCTGCACCCCCGCCCCCCGCCCCGCAACCCGCCGCCTTTCACTAAAATATGTTAGCTAAGATTGGTCTTTGGGGCTCTGGAGATTTTTTATTTATTTATAGGTGCCACAGAACTCTTTTTAAAAAAATTTGTTTAGGGATTAGACCAATTTTAATTTTAAAATAATATATTTATTGTCATCTAGGAAATATATTCTAGGTCTTCCTCAAATGGAATGGATTTGTTCTAAACAAAATAAGACGATTAGATCATGTCTAAATCATTAAATATTTTTCATTAATTAAAAGTGATCAACTGAAATACAGAAAATTTAAGCAGAAATTACTTAGATATGTTTAGTGTAACTTCAGGGAGGTAAGTGGGGACTATGGGTTTACATCAAAGACAAAATAAGTATGTCCAGCACAATTCTTACTTGCCTATTTCCTTAAATCAATTTAACAAATATTTACTGAGTTGATGCCAGGACTTATTATGAGCAAGACACTCTCTGTCCCAGCTGTGGCAGATGTCTACTGAATAAAATAGTCTCTGCCTTCCCTTTTAAGATTAGAGCGGCCACACCACATCTTCAAATTGATTCTGTTGATAAAAGGTCTTTAAAAGTCTTCTTTCATCTTATCACTTCCCTCAGAGTTACAAGCTCCAGGAGTTTAGAAAACATCAAAAGAAGACGTTTTTTGGTAAGACCAGTCCTAGGTACAGAGTAACAGATATGGTCCTTGTCCTGTCTTCTGTTGCCCAGAGCAGTCTAGAATAGCCTGAAACTGTTAAGATTAACTATGTAGCAGGAGCTCTGATGAAATGGCTCATATATTATTTGTCTCACCATTTTGAATGTACTTTTATTTCCTGCCAGACCCATGTCCTAGAGCTCAGGAAGTTTTGATTTTCTGCAATTTGCCTCAAAAGGTGATTCCATTGAGATTTGCAGACTTTCGATGTTTCACATGGTTCTATATTTATTTTTACAAACTCAGAATTTTCAGCATTAGTCAGAATCACCTTTACAAAGACTGTAAAGTTGGCATGCTACAGAACCATATAAAAGGTAAGTTGGAGGGCAGCTGAGGAGAGAAGGAAAAAGAAGAAAATACCCATTCAGGTGATTTGCCATGCGTGAGTTCTTAACATTATTTGAATGTTTCCCCAATGTAGTCTAAAATAATATGAAAACAAAACAAACCAAAAAAAAAATAACCTCCAGCACCAACTCAATTAGCTTAATTTTTTTCTACCAAAAACTAAAATGTATTCAATATAATCCATAGCTGCACAAAAAAATCAAAAAGTAAAATTAAAACTTAGAAATAATTAGAAAACTTCTTTGAGACAGAGTCTCACTGTGTTACCCCAGCTGGAGTGCAGTAGCACGGTCACTGCTCACTGCAACCTCCACTTCCCAGGTTCAGGCCATTCTCATGCCTCAGCCTCCCGAGTAGCTGGGATTACAGGCACATGCCACCAAGCCCGGCTAATTTTTTGTATTTTTAGTAGAGCCGGAGTTTCACCATGTTGGCCAGGCTGGTCTCGAACTCCTGACTTCAGGTGATCCACCTGCCTCGGCCTCCCAAAGTGCTGGAATTACAGACATGAGCCACCGCTCCCGGCCTGGTAGGTTTTATTTTTAATTGTTTTATGAAAATTTTCAAATATGTAACAAAAGTAAAGAGAATTATGTAATGAACCCCATATACCCCATCACTCAACTTCAACAATCTCAAGATATTGCTACTTGGTCCATCTATCCTTTGTGTGTGCATATTTTAAAGCTAATCTCAGACACCATGTGATTTCACCCCTGCTCACTAAATATACTCCACTGCCTACAACATATGGACATTTTTCTTACATAGGCACAATGCCATTATCACACCTACTAAAATTAGTAACAATTCCTTAATATTATCTATATTGTGATCACACCCAGTCTGTATTCACAGATTTCCCTAATTGTCTTTAAAACACCAAACAGTAGATTAGTTTCCTGTTTTTCTCAACTCTCTTTTAATCTTGACATCTAGAGTAGCCCATTCGTATTTTTTGTATGGCATTAACTTGAAGAAAACTCCTTAACTGTGCCATAGAATGTTCCATATTCCAGATCTACGTGTTGCTTCCTTGTGAAGTTGTTTAACTTGGTCCACTAACCTCCTATTGTAAACTTGGAGTTGGTTCTATCAGCTTAGTTCAGTTCAGGTTTGACTTTTAGGCAACCATACTTCATAGCTGGTGCTGTGTGTTCCATACTACATCATATCAGGGAGCACAGAATGTCAGCTTGTCCATTTTTCAGTGAAGCTGAGATTGACCAATATGTTCAGGAGATGCCAGCTGGATCCCGCTATTGTAAAGTTCCCAGCTGCCTTTTATCAAATGGTTTCACCTACTTATTCCTGTTGTCTGAATTCAAGATTCATTAGGGGCTGCAAAATAGGGATTTTTTTTTTTGAAACGAAATTTTACCCCGTCACCCAGGCTGGAGTGCAGTGGCACCGTCTCAGCTCACTGCAACCTCCACCTCCCAGATTCAAGCAATTCTCCTGCCTCATCCTCCCGAGTAGCTGGGATTACAGGCACCTGCCATCACGCCCAGCTAATTTTCGTATTTTTAGTAGACATGGGGTTTCACCATGTCGGCCAGGTTGGTCTTGAACTCCTGACCTCAAGTGATCCACCCACCTCAGCCTTCCAAAGTGCTGGGATTACAGGTGTGAGCTACCGCACCCTTCCAGGATGTTCTAATTGAGCATTAGCATGGAATATACTTGGTGGCCGGCACCTTCTTTCCCTGAAAGGTCCATGAGATCTTAGAATTAATTGAATTAGAATGTTTATAATAAAGTTAATGGAAATACATGATCACAAGAATTAACACTAAGAAGGCGCCAAATCCCTCTAAATTCCATTCAAATGGAGATTTAAAAAAAATTTAGTTTCAAAAGTTTTGTTTGTTATTTAAGTTGTTAAAAGTCTAGCACCATTTAGAAGCAGCTGATATTGTCACTTTGTCAATATGTCATATTGTCACTGATATTGTCATTGTCATATTGTCGGGGAGGGGTTCCACAGTTATACAATATTCTAAATATAATCTATTGGGAAATTTTCCCCATTTGCATAACACAGCTCATCCATATCTGCAAGAAGAAATATTCTCACCCAATCTGAAATTAATTGTAGAATTATTCCCTTTATAGAATATTAAAAAGTTGGAAACAATCCTCTCTGAGGGGGAAATCTCCAGGGAAATGAATATTCCCAGATTGCAGGTAGGCCACACGGAGAACCACCATGAGACTGAAAGGCTGGAGAAAGGGAGGATTTCTACACATCGGACATTTCTCTAGAAAGAGACTAGATTCAAGAGACTGCTCATTCAAACGCCTAGGCCCTGCTCCAAGAGATGTGGATTTAATAAATCTTTTCCTTTAAAAATCTTTTCTGGATCATGCTGCAGCTGATCCAGAGACCACATTTGAGGAAACCTTATCATACTCATAGAATCAGGTAAAATAGAAAACACGCTGTCATTTGGAAGAAGGTGAGCACAACTACAGTTATGGTTTACCAGACAACCCTAGATGCCACCAGTGTGGTCTGGTGTTGACTCTGGTGGTTTCTTGCCCATACATTCTTTGGTGTTTTTTTTTCGGGGGAACACCCTAAGAAAACATTTCTCATTTCCACATAATGAGCATGGCGAGAGCTGCCTATTCCTTCAGAAGAGATGGCAGCCTCCCACATTCCCACAGATAGACAAGTGATGAAACATGGAATTATTTATAAGGGGGATCTTTCTACTCCTTTATCTTGACTTTGCCCATTTTTAAGACTAAGACCAAAGATATTGGCTTGAATTTAATTCTGCACTTGAGGACTATTTTGGGGTTTCTGTTTTCTACTTTATCAGGTTCTATTCAAGATTATGCAGCTCAATCCTGCCAAAAGTAATCACTCCCAATGGGGGCAGTTTACTAAAGAGGAAAATGAAAATTGAAGTGCGAATCAGGAAACCTGGGTTCTACTGGTGGCTCCACAGTAGATATGTGACCTTGGACATGTCCCTTCACTTTTAACATCAGAGTAATTTTATTTGCAAAATGAACAGGTTGTGGTTGGGCTCAGTGGCTCACACCTGTAATCCCAGCACTTTGGGAGGCCAAGGCGGGTGGATCACTTGAGGTCAGGAGTTCGAGACCAGCCTGGCCAACATGGTGAAACCCCGTCTCCACTAAAAAACACAAAAATTAGCCGATGTGGTGACACATGCCTGTTATCCCAGCTACTCAGGAAGCCAAGGTGGGAGAATCGCTTGAACCCCGGAGGCGGAGGTTGCAGTGAGCCGAGATCGCGCCACTGCACTCCAGCTTGGGCGGCAAAGAGACTCCATCTCTAAATAAATAAGTAAATAAATAAGGAATAGGTTGAATCTAATCATTAATAATTCCACTTCTAGCTTTCCATCATTTCTCTGCACATCTATAAAACGTGTAATTGGTGTCATTCATATGACACTTAAAATGTACTGCTTTGTGCTGTAGCTGGTGTTCTGGTCTTGTTTCCTGGAGCAGCTGAAATGTATTTCCTATTGTGTAGTGGATGCTGTGGTGCCTCCGCTAAGGCACTCCTCCCCAGCCACTGGGGTGTTGGTGGCTGATGGCTCTTATCTGAGTCCCTGTCCAGCCCTTCCAGGCATGTGGGATGTGGGGTGGAGGGAGGTGACAGCCAGCATCCAGTGATCATGTGATTGGCATTCAAATACAGGGGACCACTTGCTTCCTCCCATATAGGCAGTGGGCAACAAAGACCACAAGGGAAAGATCTAAAGAGTTACTCCAGCATCAGAGCTTCCCTTGCAATGGGCCGAATGGGCCGAGGTGTTTTGTTTTTTGTTTATTTGTTTGTTTTTGACATGGAGTCTTGCTCTGTCGCCCAGGCTGGAGTGCGGTTGTGTGATCTTGGCTTACTGCAACCTCTGCCTCCCAGGTCCAAGCGATTCTCCTGCCTCAGCCTCCCCAGTAGCTGAGACTACAGGCACCCACCACCATGCCTGGCTAATTTTTGTATTTTTAGTAGAGATGGGGGTTCACCATATTGGCCAAGCTGGTCTTGAACTCCTGACCTTGTGATCCACCCACTTCAGCCTCCCAAAATGCTGGGATTACAGGCGTGAGCCACTGCGCCCGGCAGACCGAGGTCTTTTCATGACTGCATCACAGTCCAGTCTTTTCCTCGTGTAGCCTGCTTTCCTTACCCCCTCAATAGTGTGTTCCTGAAAGCATTCCCCAGTCAACCCACTGCATGCAAATATCAGAGTCTCAGAGTCTGTTTTCTGGTGATAGTAATTCTGTTCCTCACCACCTTCCTGTCTCTCCCATGTACCCACACACCTCCTGTGCAAGGTAGGCTGAAATGAACCAACATCAGCAGAGGCTGCGGCAGGGTGAGAGAGCTGCCCATGCTGGGAGAAGCCCTGGTCTTTGTCTCCACAAATGCTGAAACTGACAGTGTTTCTCCCAGAGTCCAAGTCTCCATTAGACAAGCCAAGAGCAGAGGAAATGTTCTCCACTGGTGAGGCTCACTGTATTTTGTTCCTGCACATCTCTTTGCATGTGTATATCTAATTCCTGGCAGCAGCTAGAGGCGAGGGACTGGGTCTTACATAACTTGACTAAGACCAACAGAATATTGAAAAGTTGGCCTGTCTTTTTTTCTTCTAAAATTAGAGAAAACCCCTGGTTTTCAAACTGCTTCCTCTCTCAAATGAAAACCAGGATGAAACTGATCATACAGTGATGGTCTGGGATCCATCATCATAGACGGTGTCAAGGTTTCAGGAGGGCTTGCTGTTCCCTTCTATAATAAGGGTAAAAATTGCTTTTAGCCAACCCCTGGCTCCTCACATATTGTAATACACCGACTTTGTTGTTGCTCTTAAGAGAGTGGTATGCAATTTTTAACTAGTTTAATTCAAAATCAACACACAGACACACACACATTTCTTTTTTTTGATAGCGTCTTGCTCTTTCACCCAGGTTGGAGTGCAATGGCACACTCATGGCTCACTGCAGTGGGCTCAAGCGATCCTCCCACCTCAGCCTCCTTCGGAGGCTGGGACTACAGGCATGCACCACCAAGCGCTAGCTAATTTTTGTATTTTTTGTAGAGACGAGGTTTCACCATGTTGCCCAGGCTCACACATATCTTTACCTTTAGGGCCAACCGACCGCATTATGCCCTCTTGTGTTAACATAAACCTTCCAAACAATGGATACTTACTTTCATTATGTAATATCATTTCCTTCTGCTGTATACTTTCCTTCAATAGCCAGGAGTATCTGTGCCTGATTTTTCTTTCAATTTCTTGGTCAGGATCTCAGACGTTTGATATGATTTATAGAAGCACAGTCCTTTGAAATAAGACAATGAACTATAGACTTGGGCACATTTAAATAATTCAACATTGTCTAATAGTGTGTGGTTCCAGGAGGAAAGAAGAACAGTCGACACCAGAAAATTTCCTGCTGGAATGCTGCCAAAGAATAGCTGGCCGTCCTAGGGGGGTCCATCATTATGGAACTTTGCTGTTTGTAAATTTAATAAACGACTCACATCTGCTTATAATATCATGGAAGTCTATGTGAAAAGTACTTCTTATATAAAGCACATGGCTTATTTTAAAAACCAATGCTTTCTTCTTGTAGTATTTGTCAGCTTATACAGGAAAAACACTACACCTGTATTTACACTTAAGAGTCTAGGCCACAGCATTCATGTCCTACTTGTGCTTTGAGTCACAGCATGATAGGGCTGAGACCTTAGAAATCATCTAGCCTCTCCCCATCACAGTGCAGCCAAGGCCCAGAAGAGGTAAAGGACTCCAGGGCAGTGCACCTGGAGTTAGTGCCAGTCAGGGCTCAGAGGGTGCCACACTCTGTCCTTCCTTTCTCTCTCCCTGCCTCCCTCCTTCCCTCCCTTCTTCAATATTTCCTCCTTCCTTCTTTCTGTCCTTCCTTCCTTTCTTTCCTTCCTTCCTTTTTCCTTCCTTCCTTCTTTCCAACCTTGCCTCCCTTCTTTCCTTCCTCCTTTTTTCTTCCTTCCTTCCTCCCTTCCTTCCTCTCTCCTTCCCTCCCACCTTGCCTCCCTTCTTTCCTTCCTCCCTCCATTTTTCTTCCTTCCTTCCTTCATTCCTTCCTTCCTTCATTCCTTCCTTCCTTCCTCCCTCCCTTCTTTCCTTCTTTCCTTCCCCGCTTTCTTCCTCCCTTCCTCCCTCTCTCCCTTCCTTCTTTTCTGCCTTTCTTTTTGTGGACTAGGTTACTTGGACTCCTTAGTTTATGGCACATCAGCAGCATCACTGGCTGTCCACTGTCCCTCTCACATTTTATCCCAGTGGACCACTTCCTTCCTCCCATATAGGCACCATTCTGATGTGTTTAATGTCCATGATTTTAATTTTTACATATTTGAAAAATGTGTCTGTCCCCTCCTCCCCACCTTGCAGTATGCTTGAAGATCTGCCCATATTGTCCCATATTGTCCTGCATGTGAGCATGTAGCCCATTGCTTCCTGCTGCTGCGGTTCTCCAAGACTGCAGCTTTTCCTGCCGTATCCCCTGGCCTCCTAGCCAATTCATCCAAGAGTAGTTCCATCACAGCCAATCTGGGCTCACTTGATCTCTCTCAAGCAAAAATCACATGTTTTCCCTTATTAAACGTATGTAAGGTAGAACAAGTCCAAGGAATATAAGTGATTTAGCAGTGGCTTAAATAACCTTTCACCTCTAGACAAATTACTGGTATGATTTAATATAATACAGACATAAAGTGTTCAAAATCTGTTTTTATTCCATCAAAATGGGTGGAGTGCTTTTAAAATGTTTTGCCAGCACTACAGTTCCCAAGAGAAAAATATCTTCATTGTTCATTTTCTTCGTTGTTTTTTTTTTTTTTAAAGGGGAAAGAAAGTTGGCAGGAGGATGGGGGATTGAACCATTTTTCTGAAGGGCAATTTGCCAATATGTTTCCAAAGCCTTTGATCTAGTAATTCCATTTCTAGGAATTTATCATAAGGCAATAATAAAGAGTAGGTGCAAAGATTCATCAAAGAATGTTCACTGCAGCAGTGTTTATAATTGTGAAAAAACTAGAATCAATCTCAATGTGCCACAATAAAGGATGAGTTGAACTATGACATATTCTACTAATTAACTCATTCAGCATATATTTATTGGGTTTCTGCTGTGTACCAGCATGGGGCTAAAGGCTGGAGATATCAAGGGGATCAAAATAAACAGGGTTCCAACCTGGAAAACAGTGGGCCATTAAACCTGCCGCTCTGGGAATACTCATGATACAATCAATGATTAAAGTAGGACACAAAGAAACACATTATTTTGGAGGGTGCTTTTTTTTTTTTTTTTTTTTTTGAGACAGAGTCTCGCTCTGTCACCCAGGCTGGAGTGCAGTGGCGCGATCTCAGCTCACTGCAACCTCTGCCTCCCGGGTTCATGCCATTCTCCTGCCTCAGCCTCCCAAGTAGCTGGGACTACAGGGTGCCCACCACCACACCCAGCTAATTTTTGTATTTTTAGTGGAGATGGGGTTTCACCGTGTTAGCCAGGATGGTCTCAATCTCCTGACCTCAGGTGATCTGCCCACCGCAGCCTCCCAAAGTGCTGGGATTACAGGCATGAGCCATCGTGCCTGGCCTGTATAATGTTTTATTTTAAAATTTATAATCATAGAAAGTTATTCAACAAAGAGCATTTCTTTGAGTTTTTTTTTTTTTGAGATATATTGCACAGCATGGTAACAATAGATGATAATAGTGTACTATATATTTCAAAATTGTTTTGTTTGCTTGTTTTTGAGACAGGGTCTCACTCTGTCACCCAGGCTGGAGTGCAGTGGTGTGATCACGGCTCACTGCAGCCACGACCTCTTGGGCTCAAGTAATCCTCCCACCTCAGCCTTTTAAGTAGCTGGGACTATAGGCACGTACCACCACGCCCAGCTAATATCTTACTTTTAGTAGAGACAAGGTCTTACCATGTTGCCCAGGTTGGTCTTGAATTCCTGGGCTCAAACAATCCTCCCACCTCGGCCTCCCAAGGTGCTGAGATTACAGTCATGAGCCACCATGTCTGGCCTCAAAATTGTTAAGAGAGTAAATTTCAAATGTCCTCACCACAAAAAGTGATGAGTGAGGTAATGGATCTGTTAATTAGTTTGATTTAATCATTCCACATTGTGTACATATATGGTAAAATCACTTTGTACCCTATAAATATATACAATTACAGTTTGTCAATTTCCAATCAAATGTTTCAAAAGATTTTTTAAAGTAAAAAAAAATTGTTTTAAAGAGCAAACTTTTTCTATAAGTTCAGTACAAAACAACAGATAAATTTTTTAAAAAGTCATTACTCGAGACAGCAACCCTTCAGCAGGCAGTCAGGTGCACCCTCCAAGATAGTGATGACACCTGGAGGCTGCTGTCTTTGGGGCGAGTTAGCACTGACTTTACCATCCTGAGCCCAGTAATCCTTGGGCCACTGGGCTAATTGCTGAGAGGTCTGAGTTCCAGCTAGGGCAGCATGTAGTCAAAGACAAGCTTCCATATGTTCATGACTCCATTTCCCACCTATAAAATTAAGGTGCCGGACTTAGGGTCCCCGTGATTCCCTTCAGTCCTAGAGTTCTTCCTTTTCTCTTGATTATTTCACACGCTGTCATTTTCCTATTTTTGCCTGTGTTGTGACATGTTTGTGCTTTTTAACTGTCTGAGTGACTGAATTGGGTCACTGCTGCACAAATCCAATTGTCAATCTGTCAGCTGTGGAAATGACTGGAAATACTGATGGTCCACGCTGAGAACAGTTAAGTCATGCTGTACCAGTATGTCCTTAGGGTTTGCGTCTGCAAAGTGTATGTTACTAGTCAGTAGTAAGACTGATTCTAACAACCACGCACCACACGGCCAGGATATTTATAGGTCTCTCCTGCATCCTCTTCCTAATAAAAATGTGTATTGAGCTAATTTACCTTCGAAACTGGATTTAAAAATTTCTCATTTTGTTTTAGAATTAGCAAGTCAAATGCTATTTCAAAATAAGAGTATATTATTCCATCAAAACCCATGGAAACATTATTTTAAAATTTGTTATTTAAAATTATAAGACATATAATTTTATAATAAAATTATTTTAAAATACCTTCTCTGATTGCCACTGTACAGATGATTAGACTTTGAACTATTAAAAAACAAACAGGGCCACCTGTGGTGGCTCACACCTATAATCCCAGCATTTTGGGAGGCCAAGGCAGGAGGATCTCTTGAGTCCAGAAGTTCTGGAACTTCTGGGAAACAGTGGAACCCAAATCTCTGCAAAAAAAAAAAAAAAGTGATTTTTATGTTCCCAAAGTTGAAAAGCCCTTCTCAAGTAAAATTTGATAACTCTTCTCAAATATTTAATCTTCTCACTCTTAATCCCACTTTCCATTTGTCTAATACATCATAATTCCCAAGACTGATCTTCCAAATAGTGTCTACAATTAACTTTTCCTCTTGGAAATAGGCTTTTAATGTCTATACATGTGTGTATGTGGGTATATAATTTTATCCAGGAAGATCCCACAACAGATTCTCATTTCTCACCACTGTTAGTTACTATTTGCACTTTTTAAAGACACTAAGTTCCTTATGAAGACAAAGCTGATGTCATTCTATCGCAGAATCTGAAATTAGAGTGTTTTTTTTTTTTTTGAGATGGAGTGTTGCTCTGTTGCCCTGGCTGGAGTGCAGTGGCACAATCTCGGCTCACTGCAACTTCTACCTCCCTGCAACTTCCACCTCCCAGGTTCAAGCAATTCTTCTATCTCAGCCTCCTGAATAGCTGGGACTACAGGTGCGCACCACCATTCCCGGTTAATTTTTTTTTTTTTAGAGATGGGATTTTACCACGTTGGCCAGGCTGGTCTCAAACTCCTGACTTCGGATGATCCACTTGCTTCAGCCTTCAAAAAATGCTGGGATTGCAGGAGTTAGCCACCACGTCTGGCCTAGAATGTATTTTTTTATATCAAAAGAAAGAAAATGACTCTGTCCTTCATTCATACTCAAGTGCTTCTCCAGTGATCTCAGTAGCTCTAAATCCAGGGAGGTGCATGCCCTGGATCAGCCTGCTTAGATCCTGTTTATGAAAGAAAGTGGAGGAGAGAAAGGACAGCAATAATATATACCTAAAGTTAAAGAACATATTTATGTTCTTTTAAAAGACAAATAATTATGTCCTATATACTGGTCTCCCCTCTTACCTCAATCTCTCCTCTCCCCACACTAGGAGCAAGTTCAGCAACTAGAATCCGGCTACTTTTCTGACCAAATCTGTCTTATCATTAGTCACGTATTCAGGTTACTTTTTGTATTCATTGCCTATTGCTATATAATAAGTTTTCTCACTTTTAATGGATTAAAAATTAATATTTTCTGTGGGTCAGGAGTCCAGGAGCAGATTTTCTAGGTACTCTGGCTCAAGGTCTCTGCTGAAGTTGCAGTCAAGATGTCAGTCAGAGCTGCAGCCTTTTTTTCTTTTTTTGAGATGAAGTCTCACTCTGTCACCCAGGCTGGAGTGCAGTGGTGTGATCTCAGCTCACAGCAACCTCTTCCTCCCGGGTTCAAGCAATTCTCCTGCCTCAGCCTCCCAAGTAGCTGGGACTACAGGCGCACGCCACCATGCCCAGCTAATTTTTGTATTTTTAGTAGAGACGGGTTTCACCATGCTGGCCAGGCTGGTCTCAAACTCCTGACCTCGTGATCTGCCCGCCTCGGCCTCCCAAAGTGCTGGGATTACGAGCGTGAGCCACCTTGCCCGGCATAGCTGCAGCCTTCTGAGGGCTCAACTGTGGCTGAAGGATCTGCCTCCAAGGTGGTTTCGTTCACATGCCTGGCAGGCAGTGCTGGTTGTTGGCAAAAGGCCCCAGTTCCTTCCCACGAGGGCCTGTCCCTAGGACTGCTTGAGTGTCCTCACAACACGGCAGCTGGTTTTCCCCGGAGGCCGCGACATGAGAGCAAGGCAGAAGCCGTGGCGCCTTTTTATAACCTACCTTCTGAAGTCACACTCCATCGTTTCTGCAATTCCTTATTTAGTGTGGGAAGGGCAAGAATAATAGAAACAAAAGAATCAGAAGAGAAGTCTCCATTGTTGTGTGAAGTTAGTGCTGAGGTCAGGAAACAAGTGGGAGGGGGCTGTTCAGGGAGGGTTGAAGTTTGCATCAGGGAAATGGAGTTGCCTTGGGCTTCCTCTGACTCTTGCTCTTTATTTCTTGGTCTGAGGTCATTTTTGATGTTTTGTTTTTAATCCTTTATCGGCTGCCATACTATAAAGCTGTTGGAAATATCAAAAGAAAGAAAGAAAGAGGAAAATCAAGTCAGAAAAAGTCACCTCTTTTTTTTCCCCATCTTTTTGCCCCTGTGACAAAAGGCTTATGGCAAAAGGGAAAGTAAAATTTTTGAGATCTCCAGAGAAACATGCATTACACTGTAAAAAGATGAAGTGATATATCTGAGTTTGGATAAACTCCAAGGCTTGCCTAGACGTTTTGAGGTCCAAGATGGATTGGTGTGAGGACACTTTTCCCAGAGTCTTTTTGGAATTGAAGGGATAGGATGTGGGGATTATCATATTAGAAATATATTTTGAAATTGATCAGAACTATTATGGTGTTATGATATACATTGGTTTTCATCCACGGTTCCTGGCTCATAACCCCTGTATTAGTCAGGGGAGTTTATTAAGTATTAACTCACACGATCACAAGGTCCCACAATAGGCTGTCTACAGGTTGAGGAGCAAGGAGAGACAGTCCAAGTTCCAAAACTGAAGAACTTGGAGTCCAGTGTTTGACCGAAGGAAGAATCCAGCACGGGAGAAAGATGTAGGCTGGGAGGCTAGGCCAGTCTCTCTTCACATTTTTCTGCCTGCTTATAGTCTAGCCATGCTGGCAACTGATTAGATTGTGCCCACCCAGATTAAGGGTGGGTCTGCCTTTCCCAGCCCACTGACTCAAATGTTAATCTCCTTTGGCAACACCCTCACAGACACACCCAGGATCAATACTTTGCATCCTTCAATCCAATCAAGTTGACACTCAGTATTAACCATCACCACCCCCATAGCCCTTGTTGCAGTCTTTTATTATAATGTTGGGTGTGTGAGGCTGCAGTGGCAGCCTCTGACCTTCTCCTGCCCTCCTTTTGCCTGCTCCAAGGCAGGACTCTAATGTTCACCCACCTTTCTGATTGTGGGTCCTACGACCCTCCCGTGAGAGGGTCCTGCCCTGTGCCCTGGGGGAAGGAATGCTCACATCATGAAGCTTCCCTAAAATCCCAAGGGGGTTCAGTCTGAGCTTCTGGATAGCTGAACACATGGAAGTTCCTGGAGGGTGGCACCCGGGCAGGGGGGTCATGGAAGCTTCATGCCTCTTCCCCCATTCCTTGCCCTATGCATGTTTTCACCTGTATCCTTTGCAACATCCTTAATAATAAACTGGTAAATCTAAGTGTTTCCCTGAGTTCTGTGAGCCACTTCAGCAAATTAATTCAACCCAAAAGGGAATTATGGGAGCCCCAACTTGAAGCCAGTTGGTCAGAAGTTCCAGAGGCCCAGACATGTGACTGGTATGTGATGAGGGGGACAGTCTTGGAGACTGAGCCCGCAACCTATGGGATCTGACATCATCTCCAGGTAGTGTTGGAAATGAACTAGAGAACACCGAGCTGGTGTCCCCTGCTTGGTGTGGGGGGAAAACCTCCACACATTTGGTCACAGAAGTCTTCTGTGTTGATGATTTTTTGGCATGAGAGTAAAGGAAAAAGATAGAGTTTTTACACAACCATATTTGTAATTTTCTCCAACCCTGAGCATCTAGACTTCTAATAAACTGCTTTTGCTAAGAAAGAACACGGAAGGAAGCAAATCCTTGACCCAGATCTCTGGCAATCTGAGATGGAAACTGATATGGCCCCAACACTACACCTGACACCTGAGGCCTCACTCTTCTATAGGAATACAAGGTTGATTATACTTTTCTTCTTCTATCTTCAGTAAGAGTAATAATATCAAAAGCTTTATTATTATCATTATTATTATTTTTGAGACAGAGTCTCACTCTGTCACCCAGGCTGGAGTGCAGTGGCACGATCTCAGCTTACTGCAACCTCTGCCTCCCAGGTTCAAGCAATTCTCATGCCTCAGCCTCCTGAGTAGCTGGAATAACAGGCACACGCCACCACAACTGGCTTGTTTGTTTGTTTGTTTGTTTGTTTGTATTTTTAGTAGAGATGGGGTTTCACCATGTTGGTCAGGTTGGTCTCGAACTCCCGACCTCAGGTGATCCGCCCTCCTTGGCCTCCAAAAGTGCTGGGATTAAAGGCATGAGGTTTCATTATTCCTGAATGGCTTACTCAACGATTAAAGAATGAGCATATTTAAGGCTCTAGTGGGACTCAGTAGACCAAGAGAGGGAGAAGGAAGGGAGGAAAGTAAGAGAGGATGACAGAACCGTTCCAGCCACTGGCTGTGTAGAAGCAGCTAACTGTGGGAGGCGAGAATAGGGAAGAGCTGAAGAAGGAAGCTTTTCTTTCCTCAGCATGGTGAGGACCAGTCACCAAGAGGGGGTAATCAAAAGGAATAATAATGTCCAAGGCAGTTACAACCACTCTTGGAAGCTTGCATCTCTTCATCCATGTTTGTGGTCATTGTTAGGTTTATCCCATACTTTTATTAAAAGTTGCTCAGTAAAGTATCCAATGTAGTTTATTTTCTTTCCATAAGAGAATTTAATAAAATTTTAAAGTATCAAGCAAAGCTCAAGCTTTCATAGGCAGTTATTCCTGGTTCAATCTGTTCCTAGAACAGATTGCTTTTTTTTTTTTTTCTCTGCTGAGACAGGGTCTGGCTCTGTGGCCCAGGCTGGGGTGCAGAGGTGAGATCCTGGCTCACTGCAACCTCCGCCTCACACCTGTAATCCTAGCACTTTGGGAGGCCAAGGCGGATGGTTCACTTGAGCTCAGGAGTTGGAGAACAGATTTCTGACATAGAAAAACTATCCTTCATTTGATAGCTATTCCCCTGAGACCTCTGTGTCCACTCCACATTTTGACTCTATTTATCAATGAATTTTTAAAAATCACTAAGCAGTTATGGTCATTTCCTGATAAAAAGTATTGAACTTTTCAGGCATAGTCCCTTTATATATGTTTGATACGAATCATCAGAGAAATCTAAAGCAACATACACACAGTTCCTGACTTGCCATGGTTCGACTTAAGATTTTTCAACTTTACAGTGATTTGAAGGCAATGTTGAAAAATCTAAGTTGCATCATTGCAAGTTCAGAAACTGTCTGTGTGTTGCTTTAGAACCAAGTTGAAAAAGTACCATAATAACTGTACTTTGAGTACCCATACAACCATTCTGTTTCTTACTTTCAGTATAGTATTCAATATATTACAGGAAATATTAACACTTTCTTATAAAATGAGCTTTTTATTAGAAGATTTAGCCCAACTGTGGGTAAGGCTAAGCTATGAGGTTCCATGGGCTAGGTATATTAAATGCATTTTTGATTTATGATATGTTCAACTTTTGATGGGTTTATGGGGACTGCAACCTTATCAAAAGTTGAGAAGCCCATCTCTGCTTGTGTGAAACTCAGGTGCAATGAAACTGCTCTGGAACTTAGCATCAGGAAACCTCAATTTGAATTCCTCCTCCACCACCTTGAACTAAATCACTTCAGCTTTCTGAGCTATCTACTTGTAATATCTGCTTAACAGGGATGCTGTGAAGATTAAATAAAATGACATGTGGGAATGTGCTTGTGTTCCCAAATACATGGTTGTTAGATTAATTTATGGTCATTGAATCAGCATCACTACTTTTTTTAGAGCGTTCCCAATAATTTAAAAAATTCTTAGGCTGAGCTCCATGGCTCACGTTTGTAATCCCAGCACTTTGGGAGGCCAAGGCAAGAGGAATGCTGGAGCCCAGGAGTTCAAGACCAGCCTGGGCAACATAGGAAGACCTCATCTATACAAAAAAAAAATATATGTAAACATTTGCTGGGCATGGTGGTGCATGCCTTTGACCCCAGCTATTTGGAAAGCTGAGGCAGGAGGATAGCTTGTGCCCGGTTGGAGGAGATTGCAGTGAGCCGTGATTATACCACTGTACTCTAGCCTGAGCAACAGAGCAAGATCCTATCTCAAAATAATAATAATAATAATAAGATTAATACATTATTTAAACAAATGGTTATTTAGAACAGACCATGAACCAGGCCTGTGCTCCGTGGTGGAGAGAAAAACAGTGAAAAAGATGGTTATAGTTCTTGCTCTCATGGAACTTATAGTCTAGAAAGGAATACAGACTGGTAGGCAGATAGTTACAATGAGGGGCGCCAAGGGATGTGATGTAACATAACAGTAGCTTTTTTATTCTCATACTGTATTCACCCCAAATCTGCATCTATGTAGCTTTTATAGTCTGTAAAGCCAAGACATAAAAGTGTTGGGCAATCTCAGGGCACAATTGTACCAAATGACAGATCCATTATTGGGCTTGAAGGCAGGTGCCCTGTGTGACTCAACACAGGAATGGTAGAATGGCCACACCTCACCCACCTCAACAGCCATTGCAAGATTTTTTTTCTTATGAGATTTTATTATGCAAGTTTTTTTTTGTGCCATCAGCACCACAGGCTAGAGTCAGTCCTTGTTTCATTTTATTTATTTTTTTTAAGGAAATTTTAATTTTGGCCTTGTGCAGTGGCTCACGCCTGTAATCCCAGCACTTTGGGATGCTGAGGCAGGTGGGTCCCTTGAGTCCAGGAGTCTGAGACCAGCCTGGGCACCATGGCAAAACCCTATCTCTTTTTTTTTTTTTTTTTTTGAGGCAGAGTCTCAGTCTGTCACCCAGGCTAGCGTACAGTGGCGCAATCTCGGCTCACTACAATCTCTGCCTCGCAAGTTCAAGCGATTCTCCTGCCTCAGCCTCCTTAGTAGCTGGGATTGCAGGCACGCGCCACCACGCCCGGCTAATTGCAAAACCCTATCTCTACAAAAAATACAAAAAAATTAGCTGGGCATGGTGGCACATACCTGTGGTCCCAGCTACTTGGGAGGCTGAGGAGGGAGGATGGCTTGAACCTGTGAGTTTGAGGCTACAGTGAGCCATGTTCATGCCACTGCACTCCAGCCTGGGTGACAGGGTGAGACCCTGTCTCAAAAAAAAAAATTAGTTTTATTGAGGTATAAAATTAATTCATTTTAAGTGTACAATCTAATGATTTTTAATAAATTTACAGAGTTGTACACCCATTATTGCAATCTAGTTTTTAGCACGTTTTCCATCACCCATAAAAGAAACCTTAGGTCCCTTTGCAGGCATTCTCTGTTCTTACTCTCAGCCCCTGGCAATCACTAATCTATTTTCTGTCTCTAATCTATTTTCTGTCTCTGCAGATTTGCCTGTTTTGGGCATTTCACATAAATGGAATCAAACAATGTGTAGTCTTTTCTTTCAGTTAGTATCACGTTTTTTCTTTTTTTTTTTTTGAGACCGAGTCTCACTCTGTCACCAAGCTAGAGTGCAGTGGCGCGATAGCTCACTGCAACTTCCGACTCCCTGGTTCAAGCGATTCTCTTGCCTCACCCTCCCAAGTAGCTGGGATTACAGGCACATGGCACCACACCTAGCTAATTTTTGTATTTTTAGTAGAGATAGGGCTTTACCATGTTGGCCAGGATGGTCTCGATCTCCTGACCTTGTGATTCACCAGCCTCGGCCTCCCAAAGTGCTGGGATTACAGGCATGAGAGCAGCATGTTTTCGAGGGTCACCCATGTTGTAGCATGGATCAGTATCTATGACTAAATGGTATTCCACCATGTGATAGTCCACATGTGTTATCTATTCATTGGCTGATGGATATTTGGATTGCTCCCACTTTTTGATGATTATTCTTGATTTCACTTTGCCCTTCCACGAATGGGCCAGATTTCTGACAGTTACCTTTGTTTTTGCCCCAAATGCAAAAACACAATGGCATTTTTGCCATCTTCCTGTTTGGTCTCTATTTTTTTTTCTTTTGCCATCTTTCTGCTTTATGTCTGTCTTTCTCCTGCCTTTCCCTGTTGCTTCTCCCTTTCTCTTGCCTCACTATCTGTTAGTAAGCATAAAGCACAATTCACTGGGAAGAGCCTTGAGTAACAAGCGGGAGCACCTGGGTATGAGCCTGGGTTTAAGCCTGCTGTTAACTAGACCCTCTCTGAGCCATAACTACTTCATTTAGGAGAGATCAACTAGAATACAATTTTATTCTTTTAGCAGAATCATTTTCTTAAAATTTTACTTAGAATCCTGAGACATACCAGATTAGATTGCCACAGGTTTGAAGTGGAGGGTGGATCTTGGGGTCCTGTTGACTCTGTCCTTGAAATAGTCTGTGGACCTCAGGGCTTCAGTACTCAGTTTAAAATCCCCTGGATTAGTACAGTTCTAAAAATCTATAAAAGCGTTTTTAAAACCTCAGATGTCCTAGTCCTTTTCCAACATATCCATATGAAAGGAATCAGGGTTCGTGGCAAAAGCATCAGATATCAGAATCAGAGGACCTCCAGGACTTCTTACCTCTGTAATCTTGGGCAAATTATTTAACCCGAATCTTAGTTTCCTCAAGTGTCAATTGGAAGTGGTAACGTGTACAGTGGTGACACGTCATATGCACATTTAATGTGCAGGAATTCAAGGATACAATTAGCACAAAGAGAATTTAGTTACAGTGCTGTACCTGCTATTTGTCCTCACCTCCACTCCTCACCTTTCATCTGCTACGTCTTGGGCAAGAGGGCTGACCCCTACAGGCTGCATCTGACAGATGCCCTTTCTGCTGGCTTCCAGCTGTGATCCATCTACAGAAGGCACTAGTTGGCACGTGTGAGAGTCCTTGGTTATGGATAGCCTTAATGTGTTGGTTTTCTCAAATGATGGTTGTAGTAGTAATGAAAAGGTTATGTTGACAGACTCAGGACCTCCTGGTTAGCCAGGGTAGTACAGACAATAGTGATAGCTGAGGTCATGCACAAGTTTTCTCCTTCCTGGGTGCAGTGTTATTCTACCTGGAGATGATGTAATGGACTATGTCTGTTGGCCTCCAGCCAGGAAATGGTGCATGTAAAAGAGCACCAGCTGCAGTAGTAACAGTGGAATTGTGGAATCTACTGGAGGGCAGGAAGGAAGTCTCGGGTATTTCTCCTCATTCTTCACTTCTTGGGTGGCTTCACTAGTAGTGGCTGCATTTAATTTATGGCTCCAGTTCTTGCTGAACAGGCCTACCTTGTTCCAGCTTAACTTCAGTGATCCCAGCCCCTAGTTCTGGTGTAATTTCCTCCAGCCGAGGGGTGGCAGAGGCTTTCAGAAATCAGGAATGGCTGGGTTGCTTCACTGTCTTTTATTTGGCTTCTGTACTAGTCCATTCTCACGCTGCTAAGAAAGACATACCCGAAACTCGGTAATTTATAAAGGAAAAGGTTTACTGGACTCACAGTTCCACATAGCTGGGGAGCCTTCACTATCATGGTGACAAGTAAAGGAAAAGCAAAAGCACATGTTACATGGCGGCAGGTGAAAGAGCTTGTGCAGGGGACCTCAGATCTCGTGAGACTTACTACCACGAGAACAGTAGCGAGGGAACTTCTCCCATAATTCAGTTGCCTCCACCTGGCACTGCCCTTGACAAGTGGAGATTATTACAATTCAAGGTGAGATTTGGGCGAAGACATAGCCAAACCATATCAGCTTCTTAACTCTCTTCTGGACATTCCTATCCCCTGTGCAACTAATTCCCCGTAATAAAGCCCCTCTGTTTGAATACCTAGAATGGTTTCTGTTTTTCGGATTGGACCCTAATCAATGCAACTAAACCCTCGACAAAAAAGGAAGGAAAGAATAAGAATCTAAATAAGTTGGGCAATACCACCAGCCACTCCTCTCAATGAACCTGTGCCCTGGAATGAGGGTGAGATAGGAGACATGGAAGCCTCAGTTAGTCTCAGGTCTTAGTGTCCCTCGTTGGGTTTTGTTTTTGTTTTTGTTTTTGTTTTTTGAGATGGAGTCTCACTCTGTTGCCCAGGCTGGAGTGCAGTGGTGTGATCTCAGCTCACTGCAACCTTCGCCTTCTGGATTCAAGCTATTCTCTTGCCTCAGCCTCCCGAGTAGCTGGGCTTATAGGCATGTGCCACCATGCCCACTAATTTTTGTATTTTTTTTGGTAGAGAGGGATTTACCATGTTGGCAAGGCTATTCTCAAACTCCTGTCCTCAAGTGATCCACCTGCCTTGGCCTCTCAAAGTGCTGGGATTACAGGTGTGAGCCACTGTGCCCAGCCCCCTCATTGGGTTTTAAGTTGTGGAGGTTTTGGTATATCCTGGCCTCTAAGGCAAATGAACTTATTTACATAGACACAAAATTATGTGTCCTCTATTTCGTGGTCAGGAGATGTTAAGTGTATGTGATTTCACCTTCCTTGGTGACTACGGAACCCAACCCCTCATGCAAGATGAAGCTCTGCTGATAATCACAGGGCAATATGAGGATCAGATAAAATAGTGTGAGTGAAAGCACATTATAAACTGTAAAATCTCAAACAAATACAGGACATTATTATTACTTACATTCCAAATCCCCATCATCCAGGAACAAGGCAATTTAAGTCTTTTTATGGGACTTGAGAAGTTACTTTGAAGGTTTTTTAGGGTTCTCCACTGTTTTCTGTTTTACTATTTTATTTTGCTTTTTTAGAGACGGGGTCTCACTCTGTCACCCAGGCTGGAGTGCAGTGTGGTGTGATCATAGTTCACTGTCACCTTGAATTCCTAGGCTCAATTGATCCTCCCACCTCAGCCTCCCAAAGTGCTGGGATTACAGGCAAGAGCCACTGTGCCTGGCCTCTCCATTGTTTTCTACAAAAAAAGAGGAAACGAAGTCATGATTCCTAGGGGAGATAAGGAGAGTGCATTTAACCTAATGGTCTCATTCCTTAACTAGAAGCACAAGAAACAAAAAGTTATTTGAGCCCAGGAGTTGGAGGCCAGCCTGGGGCAACATAGGCAGAGCCCTGTCTTTACAAGAGTTAAAATTAGCTGGGTGAGGTGGCACATGCCTGTAGTACCAGCTGCTTAGGAGCCTGAGGTGGGCAGATTGCTTGAGGTCAGGAGTTCAAGGCTGCAGTGAGCAGTGATTGTGCACTCCAGCTGGGGCAACAGAACGAGACCCTGTCTCAAAAAAAAAAAAAAAAAAGGTAGCATTCTATGTTTTCTCCTGTAAAATGCATTAGAATTTACAGAATTATGAAAAGATTATCCTGCTCTTTGTCTTGGAGATGAAATTGGGATGGGAAAAAGTACAACACTTGGCTTTACTTGCTAGGTGCTCAATGTTAAGTTAATGTTCCTGGCTGGGTGCAGTGGCTCACGCCTGTAATTCCAGCACTTTGGGAGGCCGAGGTGGGCGGATCACTAGGTCAAGAGATCAAGACCATCCTGGCTAACACGGTGAAACCCCGTCTCTACTAAAAATACAAAAAAAAAAAAAAATTAGCCGGGTGTGGTGGTGCGCGCCTGTAATCCCAGCCACTCAGGAGGCTGAGGCAGGAGAATTGCTTGAACCCGGGAGGTGGAGGTTGCAGTGAGCCGAGATCACGCCATTGCACTCCATCCTGGAGACAGAGCAAGACTCCATCTGAGAAAAAAAAAAAAAAAGTTAACATTTCTTAGTATTTCCCTATATGTTTCTTCTAAAATCAATGCTATACTTAGAAAAGAAAAAGAAGCTTACAATTTCATTATTCTCTTCTCTGAGACAGAAAGATGATTTTTTTTTTTTTTTTTTTTTTTTTTTTTTTTTTTTTTTTGAGACGGAGTCTCCCTCTGTCACCCAGGCTGGAGTGCAGTGGCGCAATCTCGGCTCACTGCAAGCTCCGCCTCCCGGGTTCACGCCTTTCTCCTGCCTCAGCCTCTCCGAGTAGCTGGGACCACAGGCGCCCGCCACCATGCCCGGCTAATTTTTTGTGTTTTTAGTAGAGACGGGGTTTCACCGTGGTCTCGATCTCCTGACCTCGTGATCCGCCCGCCTCGGCCTCCCAAAGTGCTGGGATTACAAGCGTGAGCCACTGCGCCCAGCCAGAAAGATGATTTTTGATGATAAGATTTTCACATTGCTGCAGCAAACCACAAATTATACCGATGTGAACTAGGTCCCCACACATTTTTCCTCCCCAAATATGATCTTGCGGGGATCTATTTTGAATCCATGTCTTTTTTTAAGCCTTTGTTCAAATCTTCCTTCAAATTGCTTTATGAACCCTATCTTTTAGGACCAAGGACTGAACATTCTTTTTTATTCTAAGAGGTAAAGAAGCTAAGGAAGCTAACGGGACACTAATGCAAGCTGACCTGTTCAGTTACTAATTTGCATTTTACAAAATAATAACAACAGTGACGGTGATGACGGTGATGACGAGTGCCCTAAGATTGTTATCTTGGGTTTCTTAAATTAGAGTTGAGAAACCGTTGCTAGCCAAACCTCCCAAGACTCATTCCCTGGTTGTTGTGTTTGATAAATTTGTCTCTCTGGTGACACATATCCGGCTGGACCAACAGAGTGATGAAATTCTCTCCTTCTTGCCTAATTTTTCTTTTGGACTCTACTCAGCAATACGTCTGAATTTCTGTGTAGGTGTCCAGCTTTCAGATTTTTCCAATTGTTTCCAAAAATGTAATAAAATGGGCATGGTGGCTCAAGCCTACAATCCCAGCACTTTGGGAGGCCAAGGCAGGAGGGTAGCTTGAGCCCAGGAGTTTGAGACCAGCCTGGACAACATGGCAAAACCCCATATCTACAAAAATTAGAAAATTAGGAGGCGGGCTTCCAATCTAGTTCCATCTGGTTCTCCCACCGCCCTCCCTGTGGGTCTCAGCAGCTCGGGAGGCGGGAGGAGTGGCAGCGGCCAGGCAGCCCAGCTTCGCGAAGGCTCTCCGTGCGCCGCGGCCCGCGGGCACCCGGCACGCGCCCTCCCTGCCGCCAGGATGCCCAAGAGGAAGGTCATCTCCACCGAAGGGGCCGCCAAGGAAGAGCCCAAGAAGACATCGGCGAGTTTGTCAGCTAAACCTCCTGCAAAAGTGGAAGCGAAGCTGAAAAAGGCAGCAGCGAAGGATAAATCTTCAGACAAAAAAACGCAAACAAAAGGGAAAAGGGGAGCAAAGGGAAAACAGGCCCAAATGGCTAACCGAGAAACTAAAGAAGATTTATCTGCAGAAAACAGTGAAATGAAAACTGAGGAGAGTCCAGCCTCCCTGATGAAGCAGGAGAGAAAGAAGCCAAGTCCGATTAATACCATACACTATGTCTTCTCAGTGGTCCCTGTCTCCCTTCTTGTACAATCCAGAGGAATATTTTTATCAATTATTTTGTAAATGCAAGCTTTTTAGTAGCTCTAGAAACATTTTTAAGAAGGAGAGAATCCCACCTCATCCCATTTTTTAAGTGTAAATGCTTTTTTTTAAGAGGTAAAATCGTTTGCTGGTTGTTAATTTTTTGCTACAACCAGAAAATAGTATGGGATATTTAATTATGGGAGGCTTTGACTGTCTCGGGTGTCAGCTTAACATTCCATAGATGGGGGGTTAGTTTTTATATCCTATAATACAAAGCATATTAAATGACAATATGGAGTCAGTCCTGCATTTAATGTCTTGAACATTTTAAATTACTTCTATTCCCATGTTGTTTTTTGGTAGAATTGTTTCCTAAAGAAAACCACTCTTTGTTCATGGCTCTCCCTGTGAGAATTATGTGCACTCTGTAACCTCTTTGGTTGTGGTAGCCCTATTTTCCTAATAACTTTGTTACTGTGCTGTAAAAGATTAAAAATTTGAATATGTAGTGTACATGCTGTTCCAGTTGTGAATCGGTGGGACATATGTGACAGCTTATCATGTGAAGATACTGGTACCCGATAGCCTCTTAAGGAAAATTTGCTTCCGAACTTCAAGCTGGGAAGTCACTGGAATAACTTTAAAAATGAATTACAAAACATGGCTTTTTAGATTTTTGTTATGTATGTTAAGAATTGTGTACAAATTGAAATGTCTGTACTGATCCTCAACCAATAAAAATCTCAATTATGAAAGAAAAAAAGAAAATTAGCTAGGTTTAGTGGGGTGCACCTGTAATCTCAGCTACTGGGAGGCTGAGGTGGGAGCATCACTTGAGCCCAGGAGGTTGAGGCTGCAGTGAACTATGACTGTGCCACCGCACTCCAGCCTGGGCGACAGAGTGAGACCCTGTCTGAAAAAATAAAATAAAATAAAGAGCCCCAAATCAGTGTTTTGAATAGTTTGAAATCAGTCTTATCTGTTGAGACAAGCACTGATGGATGTTGCTAGATTCCTGCCACCCTGTGTGTGTGTGTGAGGGGAAGGGATGCTGGAGGAGGGAAGGATGGAGAGAGACAGGCAGGGCCTGTTCTGTTTTACACAGGGCTGAAATCTTACAACACATGCCATGTAATCAGGCTAAGGACAAATAATCCCTATGAATAAATTTACAGTGAATTGACCTACATTTCACATTAGATAAAACACACTTAAGTCATTAAATGAATTTCTCTCTCTGGTTCATTAGTTCCCGGCATGCTCTGATCCTTTGCTCATTTGTCATATGGCTCGTGAAAGCTGAATATGGGAAAAAGAAACTAAATCACTGCATCTGTCCCCTTACCAGGTCAGGATATGTTCCCCAGAGAGGAGTTATTATGATGTTGGAGATTGACTGGTTCTACGGTTGATCTTGGCTAAGAGACTGAGAAGCTACACTCGACATATCGGCCTCGTGGCGTTCTGCCAAGTGCTGTGCACATTAGCAATGATGTGCCCATGCTCACGTTACCCAGGAGTCATCTGATGCTAAGAGCTTAGATTCAGCATTATGAGAGCTCTCGAGAATGGGTCTCATCAGAGTTCTGAGCAGCAGGGTTGATGAGTAAAGAGGCTGGCCTTTAAAAAAAACTCTCACTTGAAGCTCAAACCTTCAAGTTTTCCTTTCGTCTCTGGAGATACTCATTGAGTAAAGGTGTTGTAGAGGGAACAATTGTGGGTTGGCCCCAAATAGTATTTGCTGTGGCATGTAGGTCCAAGTGGATCTATTTTTTAATGGTGATGTCATTCTTGGTGTGGAACTCACGGTGTTTCGTGAAGCTGCTGGTCTGGCTTTGGAGAGTCTGAGAAACAAGTCAACATTATAACATTAGCCATTCTAATGAGCCTCGGAGCAGTTGAGTGTAGCATTTTAATATATAAAGGCCAACATATAGTAATGCTCTGGGGTAGAAACAGGAGCTCTGAAAAACAGAAAGAAGGAGAGTGGCATGAACAGGGCTGACCATGTGCCATCAATGGCTGCCCGCAAAGCTCATGGGGTCTTAGTTGGCATTACTAGAGTTACAGACAATGGAAAGAAGGTGCACTGGGGAGACTGAAGCTATGATATTTGTCCAGCATTTTGGCCAATATTTTAAGAGGCAAAGTGGAATATGTTCAGGGTAAGTAATTTACAAGATGCCATACAAAAAATGATTCATCCAAACAACATATGCTAAGCCAAACCCAGAGATGAGGACTACAGATAACAGAGATGTAGGTGACACCTTCTCCAGTCTCAAGGAGGTCACAGTTAGTAATGGCTGAAAGAATGTGAGATTCGTAGTTAGGTAAAAAGGAAATTATATGCTCAAATATTTTAAAAGCAATCATATGAAAGAGGATTAGTCCTGCTCTCTGTGTTACTGAGGTGGAATTAAATCCAGTGAGCGGAAGCCACAAAGACTCAGTTTAGTTCAATATGAGTTGAAATTACCAACAGTGAGAGGAATTTAAAGATGCAGTGGACAGCTCGAGGGAGTTGTGAGATCCTGGTTCTCAGATGTTTAAAAACAGGCCTGACCAGGCACGGTGGTTCATGCCTGAGGCCCCAGCACTTTGAGGGGCAGAGGTGGGAGGATCAGTTGAGCCCAGGAGTTTGAGGCTGCAGTGAGCCAAGATCATGCCACTGCACTCCAGCCTGGGTAACAGCGCGAGAGACCCTGTCTCTAAAAAAAGAAAAAGAACAGGCTGGCAGGGCGCAGTGGCTCACGCCTTGGAAGGCTGAGGTAGGTAGATCACTTGAGCCCAGGAGTTTGAGACCAGCCTAGGCAACATGGCAAAACCCTGTCTCAACTGAAAATACAAAAATAAGCTGGGCGTGGTGGCGTGTGCCTGTAATTCCAGCTACTTGGGAGGCTGAGGCAGGAGAATTGCTCGAACCCAGGAGGCGGAAGTTGTGGTGAGCTGAGATCACATCACTGCACTCCAGCCTGGGAGACAGAGCAAGACTCCATCTCAAAAAACAAACAAACAAACAACAAAAAATAAAAATTAGCCAGTTTCATAACCTGGTCTCAAAACAAATAAATAGATAAAAAATTTAAATTAATTTTTTAATAATAATAAATAAGAACAGGTCTGATGGCCAGTAGTAGAGGTAGTTGCTGGCACATATACTCCCCTATTCATTCAGTATTTACCCTATTCCATACCAGTGCACCAAGTACATTCCTGTGTTCCAAATTTTATGGATATACTGGTGAGTAAAATCAAAGACCCTTCTCTCATGTAGCTCATACCTCATGGCGAGAGACAAACATGAATCGAACAATCACATGAGTACATGTAAAACTGCAACTGGGAAAGTGTTTGATGGAAAGGCCCATTGGGTGTTACAAGAGCAGATAAAAGGGTGTTTGACCTATCGCGGGAGGCCAGGGACATCCTTGAGAAACCCTCAACCAGGCTGAGATCCGCAGGCTGGGTTGGGGTACAGAAAGGTGTTCCAGGCAAAAAGGACAGACTACGCAGGGTTCTATGGTAGGAAGAAAGCTCTTAGATAACAGGGAGATGATTCTCAATGATGTTTAAGACCTCTTTCTTTTTACCAATTTTTATCTATTTATTGAATAGGTAATAGATAAATTTAACACATTTCAAAGGTATGAAAGGGTACAGAGTGAACAGTAAGCCTCCCTTACTGCTCTGACCCAGAAACAATCACTCTTGCCAGGTTTTTCTGATTCTCCTAAAGGTATTAGATGCATCAACTAATATTCCTTTTTCTACCCTCCACAAAATTGTAGTACCCTCTACACCATTTTATATCTTGTTTATTCTCCTAACAATATATCTGAGGCTCTCTCAGCACATTCAGAGCTACCCTGCAGGTTTTTTAGCAGCCACACAGCAATCCAGTGAAGGAGGCACCATAGCTGAGTTAGCCTCTCCTTTACCGAGGCTATGTAGGAGGATTGCAAGCAAAACAACAGTGAATATCCTTGTATGCACACAATTTTGCAAATCTATGATTGTCTGTAATGCAAACTTTGATTTTCTTCTTTATATTATGTCTGATTACAATAGTAATACATGCTTACAGGAAAATATTTGCAGAAATATATAACGCAGAATGTGGAAGTACTCAAGAATCTCACCTTTCATAACCACTATGGCTATTCATTTGTCCAGATATTTCTAATCTAGAATAATTCAAAAAGAAGGGGCACGTGGCACACAGAGCGTAAGGCAGATTCCAGAATCTTTCCCTCTCTATGGTTTGGAGTTCACATAGAGAGAAGCTGTAATTCCTCCCAGAGGGTGCTGATGCATTCCTCTACTATAATAACTGTTTTTAACTTGGATTCCACGGATGACTTTGGGATAGAGATTAGTTTGTCAATGAAGGTGTATTTTCCATGTAAGGGATCTAAAGCTTTCATCAGATTCTTTTTTTTTTTTTTTTGAGGCAGAGTTTTGCTTTTGTCCTCCAGGCTGGAGTACAATGGTATGATCTCGACTCATTGCAACTTCTGCTTCCCAGGTTCAAGCGATTCTCCTGCCTCAGCCTCCCAAGCAGCTGGGATTACAGGTGCCTGCCACCATGCCTGGCTGATTTTTGTATTTTTAGTAGAGATGGGGTTTCACCATATTGGCCGGGTTGGTCTTGAACTCCTGATCTCAGGTGATCCGCCCTCCTCAGCCTCCCAAAGTGCTGGGATTACAGACGTGAGCTGCCATGCCTGGCCTCATCAGATTCTTCAAGGGGTGTATGATCCCCTACCAAAGTTAAGAGTATCTACTACTAGAGACAGCAATCAGTTTAGTTTCATTTTTCATTGAAGAGTGGTATTAAATCCTGCCAACTACACCAAAAAGAAAAAAGAAAGAAAGAAAAAAGAGTGGTGTTAGTCTTGGCAGAGGGCTTTTCCAAGGGTTCCTAAATTGTTGCAGAATTTAAATAAATTATTTAGCCTCATCTATTAAATAAGGGTTAATAATGGCAACTCATGGGGTCTTTATGAGGATTAAATGTTAATATTTGCAAGCACTTGGAAAGTTGCTGTCAAATCATAAGCCCTATTACATACATGTTTGTAAAGTAACACTAGTTCACGTGTTCCCTGCCTGCCCCAACCCCAAGGAGAAAACCAAGGTCCGTAGTAAAGAGCAGAAGACTTTTGACAAGCAGCCAGACCTCCTGAATAATTTCGAATACAGAATCTTCCCTAGCAGCATGCTATCCCTATCCAGAGATCAAAACGGATCTAGGTCATTTGAGGAAGTAGCCAGGCAGAGGATGTTGAAGAGCTGCAGTACAACTGAATGTTAGTTATGCAGCTAGGAAGGACAATTTTTTGTAGTAAAAAAAAAAGCAAATTATATATAGACTAGATAGATACATACACACAAATGTGCACATGTATGTACCTATGTGTGTATATCATATTTATAAGAAATTATTTAATTTTAAATTGAGGATTTTTTTTTCAACAGCAAGAGAAGGAGCTACCTCTAAACTATAATACCGGAAAATTTACAGTTCAGGATGTGTAATCAGCAGGAATTACGATCACTTTTCTCTTTCCTCATCACCTTCCCTTGTCGAAAACTATGTATGTACACATAGACATAAATATATCATTTATTACTTATAGAATAATGCAATTGAATTATGTTATCTAAAAGGCACTTTAAGTATTTCAGATGCTTTGAGGACTGTTGAAAAAGTGCATGCGCACGTCGATCCCAGGTCCTATTGTTTTCTCCTTCCATCTCACCCTGCAGTGTCATACAGTCCCAGCCCTGCACTCACTAAGCCTTAGGTGGGGGAATTAATTCAGTTCTGTCTCATTAAGTACTGAGCACAATGGCCAAGCACAGTTGCTCGTGCCTATAATCCTAGTGTGCTTTGGGAGGCCGAGCGGGGCCGATTGCCTGAGCCCAGGAGTTCGAGACCAGTCTGGGCAACATGGTAAAACCCTGTCTCTACTAAAAATACAAAAATTAGCTGGGTGTGGTGACACTTGCCTCTAATCTCAGCTACTTGGGGGGCTGAGGCACAAGAACTGCTTGAACCTGGGAGGTGGAAGTTGCAGTGAGCCCAGATCGCGCCACTGCACTCCAGCCACAGCGAAACTCTGTCTCCAAAACAACAACAACAACAACAACAACAACAACAACAACAACTAGTACTGAGCACAAGTATTGAGCATCTAGTCTGTGCCAGAAGCATGGCATAAAGCAAAAGAAATCAAATGGAGTCTCTAGGCTGTGCCTCTGTCGGCTTGTCTGTAAAATAAGGTGCTTGAATTAGATGATTAATCTGTCTTTTCCTAGCTCTGACATCTATGATATGAAGTAAAACTGAGCAATCGTTTGTATCTAAAAATCTTCAGAATATTTACCAATAGGCTTCATGATCATCAAATTGCCACACAAATCTCATCACCTCTACTGTAGTCCCTCCAGTACTTGAATTATTAGCAATGCATCATTAATGCTGATAATGCATCATTAATAATGACAGATTATTTGTACAGTGTGCCATAATACCAAGAACTCTTCACAACAACTGTGGGACAGAGAGCTCTGGCAGTCTCACCCTTGTTTTTACAGACAAGGAAACTGAGACTGAGAAAGGTTGAAGGTGGCAGAATAAGGACTTGAACCCATGTCTAACTTGTGATCAGGGTTCTTTCTGCCCCTGCCACCACTGCACTTATGAAATGCTAGTGGGCATTGTCCCCACTGTGTGCCTACATCTTCCCTCCCATCCACATCAGCAGGGGCAGTCCTATACAATTTCTTTATTGCACTCGCAACATTGTGCCCACTGGGCACCTGCTTCACTCTGCAACCAGTGCAGGCCCCATCCCACATTTGCTTGGCAGGGCTGGGAGCTGCTGTGGGGTGAATCAGGTCTCTGTGGCCCAGCCCAAGAGAAAGAAGTTTAATAGAGAGACCTAGGCACAGGCCTCGGCTGCCTGCCCTGGCAGAGGCCCTCCCCAGGGCAAAAGCACAAACCCAGAGTTCTTTGTCCATCTTATCCCGGCATCAGCAGGCCCTGAACTGTTCATTGAAATTCCTTGAAGGAAGCTTGCTGTCAATTAGACTTCTTCTGTTTAAGGTTTTGATCTCAACAAAAATGAGTGGGTCATTTCGGTGCTTCTGTGAGTGACTCTGCAGACCTGCAGCCAAGGCTGCCGGCCAGCCGGCCTCAGCCGTCCAGAGCGTGCTCCCATATTGACCTGCCTGAGGCCAGCCCTCATGGGATGTTTCCAATAGTAATGATAAAAAATGTGCTTAAGCTTAGGTGGCATTGGGAATATTTTTCAAAGCACAGTCACATTCAAACAAATGCTGGGCAGGCATGACTGACTCCTTACAACCTGGGAAAGAGAGATTAGCTATGGGGAATTGGGTCCATGGAGCTATTAAGTTGCAAAGTTGAGATAGGAATGCAGATCTTCCATACCCAGCCGTATGATCTCTGCATTCTACCAGGCTTCCACCACCCTGTAGAGCTGGTTAGGTTTATCTTGGAGACTCTCTCTCCTGCTCCAGGTTCCAGGGCTTTTCAAGAGTCAGAGGGCCGGGCGCAGTGGCTCACGCCACCAGCACTTTGGGAGGCTGGGGTGAGCAGATCACCTGAAGTCAGGAGTTCCAGACCAGCCTGGCCAACATGGTGAAACCCCGTCTCTACTAAAAATACAAAAATTAGCCAATGGGTGCCCATAATCCCAGCTAATTGGGAGGCTGAGGCACGAGAATCACTTGAACCCAGGAGGCGGAAGTTGCAGTGAGCTGAGATGGAGCCACTGCACTTCAGCCTGGGTGACAAGAGTGAAACTCCATCTCAAAAAAAAAAAAAAAAAAAGGAAAAGAGTCAGAGAACCGCTACCTCATCATGAAGCTGAGTCCTGCCTTCCCCTGGTGAATGGCATGAGTTCTGAAGTTGCCCTCTTCTTCTCCATCCACCTCATGAAACCTCTTACTGTCTTTCTAAACAGATCACTGCTCCAAGGAAAAAGCAATGGGATTACATGTATTTGCACACAGATGTGAATTGATGAATGTTAACATATTTGTCAGGAATACTTGTGGAATCCCAAAACACAGGACTCTCTAAGGGTGAAATTTCAAGAGCTATTTGTAAGCACACAAAACGCACTGTAAGGTGTCTGTTTACTCCTTAAATTCTGTTCTAGATCCCTACACAGCATGGAGGTTTGCTGCGGCTGGGGAGAGGAGATGCTCAGGCCCACAGCATCTTTGCAGTTCTGAGCCCATGAGCAGTGACAGTAAGAAAGGTGGGCAGATAGAATGCAAAAGAGCTGTGCCCCATTCAAGTACAGACAACGGATTACCCCACGTGACACGGCTGCTGAGAACAAAGTCAGGTTCATGACACCACAGACCCATTCCTACCGACGAGCCCAAGGCCCTGCGTGTTCCCAAAGTCATCCTAGAACCACTGAACTGGGTTCCCAGCACTGTGAGGGCACAAAGCTCCAGACCAGCCATTCTTTTGCCACCTTCACTCCTCACCCCTGCTTGTTCTGGAAGCCCAAGTGCACTTCTGCATTCTGCAGCAAGGGAGCACTAAATAATCCACCCCGAGGCTCTGGGGCTGTGCCTGGCTGCCGACTTTTCCGCAGGAACCTTGGGGCTCATCGGTTTATAGATCGCCCCAGTCAAAAAACAAAGAATCTCAGCTACCTCTCCTTTCCATCTACTGTTGTTACACATCTCTCTAGATGGTCTCTGAATCTCCTTCTTCCTTCCCTGCTGTGATTGAAGTGGGCACTTTAGAAGCAGACTCATTTTCTCTCCTGTCTGCTCTGGGCTTTCAGTTTCATGCAGCAGTGCTCCCCCAATGCCCAGCTATTCCCTTTCTCCCTAAGAGTCCCTTCATTAATACCCCATCAGGAACCCCTGCTGCTAGCAAGAGGAGTAGAAATGCTAACCTTAGCTGGGCACTGATCACAGCTCAGGCTCTGTGCTAAGTGCTTGCCTTGCATTTTCTCATTTAATCCCAACAAATGAATGATCTAAGTGCTATTTCTGTGTCTCTGTGTGTGTGTGTGTGTGTGTGTGTGTGTGTGTGCCAATTTTACAAGTGGGGAAACTGATGCACAGGCAGGGGAAGTAATTTGCCCAAGATCACACGGTTGGATCGTGGAGGAATTGGGGTGTTCTTGCTAATACAAACAAGCTTCAAGGAATAGCCTTGTGCTTTTAACTTTGGAAGCTCTAGAATAAATTCCTTGAAGGGGAATGATGGGATCAAACAGAAACCACAATTAACATTTTAGATAAATCTTTCCAAATTGTCCCCAAAATGGTTTTATACATTATACTTCCAACAACTATGTATGAGAATGCCTGTTGTATCCTTGCCATTACTGGATATTTTCAATTTTGTATCCCATTCTGATAAATAAGGATTTTGTTTTCATTTTCATTCTTTAGTTACTGGTGAGGAGGAGCACATGTTCATGTTTATTGGCCCGTTGTACTTTTCTGCCCAGATATAAATGTTAATAATACAAAACAACTGATTTCCTCCCCAGAATCCACATTTCCTTTATTCCTTGTCATGATCACCCACTAGTTACCCAAAACAGAAATCCAGGAACAGACTTTGGGTCTTCCTTCTGCTCTTCTTTCTTTCTTTCCTTTTTTTTTTTTTTTTTTTTTTGAGTTGGAGTCTTTCTCTGTCACCCAGGCTGGAGTGCAATGGTATGATCTTGGCTCACTGCAACCTCCACCTCCTGAGCTCAAGTGATTCTCTTGCCTCAGCCTCCTGAATAGCTGGGATTATAGGTACGTGTCACCACACCTGGCAAATTTTTGTATTTTTAGTAGATACAGGGTTTCACTATGTTGGCCAGGCTGGTCTCTAACTCCTGACCTCAGGTGATTCACCCACCCCGGCCTCCCAAAGTGCTGGGATTACAGGCATGCGCCACCACCCTGGCCTCTTTCTGCTCTTCTTTCTACAGCTAGTCAATCTTGACTGCCTCTTATATGCTTCTGGGATCGACTCCATACTGTCCCCATGACCCCCTGGATGGTGCAGGCTGTCATCACCATTCTCAGAACAGTCCTTGGGGGATGCTGCTGTGGTAGCTACCACACAGGCCTTGTCTTGTTTTATTCTCAATAACCTTAGAGTGGGTGCTGTTATCCCCATTGTCCACTGCGTGTTCCACATCATGAGGGAGGATCACTTCCTCCACCCCCTTCTCTGCTGCTCCAATGGCTTTCTCTCCTTGTCTTCTTGTCCCCATGTCTAAAGCTTTCACCTTCTGAGGAAGACCACAGGCCTGCTTCCAGCCTGCCTGGCCCCAAGGAAGGCCCCGCCAGGTCAGAGAGCCCATGGACAGGCCACGTGGTTCAGAAGCCGAGACGGTGAACCCTGACTCTGACCAGCTTTCTTGCTCTTTCTAAAGCGGGCTTGCCCTCTTCTCCTTTTCCCAGTATCTGCTCACATCTCCCTTTTCTTTACCCTCACTCCCGTTTCTACTCTTATTTTCTCTGTGCCTCTTACTTAATAGCCTTTCTTCTCCTGTGTTTTCCCATTTGTTTCTCTATCAGCCTTTTCTTTTTTCCAGACGGAGTCTCACTCTGTGGTCCAGGCTGGAGTGAAGTGGTATGATCTCAGCTCACTGAGATCTCCGCCTTCTGAGTTCAAGAGATTCTCCTGCCTCAGCCTCCCAAGTAGCTGGGCTTATAGGCACCCACCACCACGCCCGGCTAATTTTTGTGTTTTTAGTAGAGAAGGGGTTTCACCATGTTGGCTAGACTGGTCTCGAACTCCTGACCTCAGGTGATCTGCCTGCCTTGGCCTCCCAAAGTGCTGGGATTACAGGCATGAGCCATCGCATCCAGCCTCCCATCAGTCTTTTCTAGTCCCACTCATTTAATTGCCTTTTTGTTTCCTTGCAGGGAGAATAGGATCTCAGGGCCCCAAGAAGGAAGCAATAGTTTGGAAAGGCACCGCCTGATCCTCCACTGCAGGCAGAAAACAACTTCTGCTTTCTCTTGCTGCCTCTTGGGGTCAGCGTGCAAACCTAGGTGGGGTCCGACCCCCGCAGACCCTTGCCCACCGGCCCTAAGGCTGGCCATTACCGTCACGTCACGTGGGCCCTCTAATCCGCAGGAGTCAGAGTTCTCACTCCAAACTGCCATGATCCTCTCCCTGCTCACGCGATTTCCTTGTGGCCGTTCTTGGCCCCATTCCTGAACTCAGGAAAAGGACCTTTGCCTCTGAGCATCAGAAGGGGAGGAGTCCAGTGGAGCCCAGCGAACCAGCACCATCTGTGCTTTAGAATCTTTGGTGATTCTGACAATTCGAGTTCTCCGTGGATGACAATATCTGCGGCCCAGTAAACTGGTTTAGAAAAGCTTCATTAGCTCACTGCCGCAGGGGAGCAAAGGGCCAGTCTGCACCTCAGGTTCACCCCACTGTGCTGTTGAGGCAGGGGTCCTGGGGCCCTGCCACCTGAGTCCTGCACCCTCGCTCCTCTCCTGCAGATGAGGCTGGGACAGTTGATCTGCAGAGCTTCGGTGTTCCCGCAGCAGGGGATGAGTAACACCCTTTCCCTACCCAGACAGCTGCCCTGCGGCCTCCTTGGCCCCTCTTCTGGCTCAAGAGCCTGCTTAGATCAGGGTCTCATTCTGTTACACCCTTTACTACTCTCAATCAGTTTTGTTGAATTTAACTGGGGTTCGGAAAATTAAAAACAAAGTCAACATTTTTTTTTTTTTTTTTTTTTTGAGACGGAGTCTCGCTCTGTCGCCCAGGCTGGAGTGCAGTGGCACGATCTCGGCTCACTGCAAGCTCCGCCTCCCGGTTTCACGCCTTTCTCCTGCCTCAGCCTCTCCGAGTAGCTGGGACTACAGGCGCCTGCCACCACGCCCGGCTAATTTTTTGTATTTTTAGTAGAGACAGGGTTTCACCGTGGTCTCGATCTCCTGACCTCGTGATCCGCCCGCCTCGGCCTCCCAAAGTGCTGGGATTACAAGTGTGAGCCACCGCGCCCGGCCAACAAAGTCAACATTTATTTCATGATTCCCTGGAAGCCTAGTTGCAGTTTAAGCTTCGCAACTGGCTCCTGTTTCCACCAAGGTTATAGGGTTTCCACCACTATTTCCCTACTGCCATGGTTTTTTTTTTTTTTTTGAGACCGTGACTCGCTCCGTCTCCCAGGCTGGCGTGCAGTGGTGCGATCTCGGCTTACTGCAAGCTCCACCTCCAGGGTTCACATCATTCTCCTGCCTCAGCCTCCCGAGTAGCTGGGACTACGGGTGCCTGCCACCACGCCCAGCTAATTTTTTTTGTATTTTTAGTAGAGACGGGGTTTCACCATGTTAGCCAGGATGGTCTCGATCTCCTGACCTTGTGATCCGCCCGCCTCGGCCTCCCAAAGTGCTGGGATTACAGGCGTGAGCCACTGCACCCGGCCCCGCCAAGCTTCTGAATTCTGATGGCATGCATCAGAATCACCTGGTGTGTTTGTTAAAATTCATATTCCTGTGAAATCTAGATCTCAAAGAAATAGCTGCACACCTGTGTTGATTGCAGCACATAGCCACAATTGCCAAGACATGAATCAAACTAAGTGTCCATCAATAGATAACAGATAAAGAAAATGTGGTATATATGCATGCTGGAATACTATCCAGCCTTTAAAAAGAAGGAAAGATTGCATTTGCAACAACATGGATGAGTCTGGAGGATATTATGCTGCTAAGTGAAATAATAAGCCAGCCAGAGATCCTGCATGACCTCTGGAATGTGAACTCTAAGGTAGTCACACACAGTAGCAGAGAGCAGAATGGTGGCTGCCAGGGGCTGTGGGCAGGGGGATTGGGAAGGTGTTGGTCAAAAGGTACACAGTTTCAGTTATGCAAAGTAATTATCTCTGAAGATAAACAACAACAACAACAACAAACAAATGACCAGGCGAGGTGGCTCATGCCAGTAATCCCAACGCTTTGAGTGGCCGAGGTGGGCGGATTGCTTGAGCCCAGAAATCTGAGACCAACCTGGGCATCATAGTGGGACCCTGTCTCCACAGAAAACTTAAAAATTGGCCAGGTCTGGTGGTGCACACCTGTAGTCCCAGCTACTCACGGGGAGTTGGAGGCTGAGATGGGAGGATTGCTTGAGCCCAGGAGTTCAAGACTGCAGTGGGCCATGATCACAGCACTGCACTCCAGCCTTGGCAACAGAGGGAGATTGTCTAAAAAAAAGGAGAGAGAGAGGCACTACTTACAGAGTATCAAAGAATGTCCACAGTTACCTGGAAAGGCTACTAAAAATATTTGTCTTAGAAAAGATTAGTGATTGCCAGGAGTTAGGGAGGTGATGAGGGAGGAAGGGAAGTGGCTTCAGAAATACAAGGTAGCACAAGAGATCTGTGTGATGGAACTGCCTATCTTCACTGTGTGGCGATTACATGAATCTGCACATGTGATAAAATCACACAGAACTAAGGACACACACATATGAGCTCATGTTAAAACTGGTAAAATCTGAATAAAGTTGATGGATTTTATCAATGTTGATTTTCTGGGTGTGATATTGTACTATAGTCATGCAACGTGTTACCACCAGGGAAAGGTAGGTGAAAGGCCTACAGGATCTTTTTGTATTTTGCTTACAATTGCATGTTAACCTACAATTATCTCCAAATAAAAAGTTTTTTAAAAAAGTTTCAAGATGCATATTCCTGGGACCCTCCCCATACCTGTTGAATAGCAGTCTCTAAGAGGGTGAGGCCCAGCTATCTATATTTGAGAACAAGCTGCCCAGGGATTCTGTTGTGTAATCAATCTCAAAACCTATTCTTCTCAAGCCCTGATCTGGTTGAGCTGGAGCTCCCAGTATCCTGCCTGCTGTGTTTAGGGGGTTTCATTTCCTGAAAGTGTCTTTGTGATTGTGGCTGAGCAGGGCTGGAGGCAGGAGGTAACGAAATACAGCTTTGCACGTGATCTGTGTGTTTCAAATCTAAGTGTTTCATCTTCCCACAAGCTATGCAGCTCCCCTGGGTGGGGTCTTGTTCTCTCTTCTCCAACCCTCTCCACCCACAGCCCAGTGCATGGTGTGAAAGCCCAAAGCAGCAAGTTCAATTTCCCGGCTTCTTCCCTCCCATCTAGCACAGGCCCAAGAGTTTCTCTTAAAGTATTTGAATACTTCCTGAAATAGCAATGCCATTCCCAAAGCCTCTTTCTCCTGCCTCCTCACAGTAAGGACACAGCTTGTCCCTCATCCTACAGTAAACTCCTTAGACCTCTATTTGACAATAATGTGACTCTGTGCCAGGTGCCAGCTAAGCACTTCACTCCAAGCAACTCCATGAGGCAAGTAATATCATTATCCTTATTTTTCAGATGAGAGAAATAAGGCTCAGAGAGGTCCTGTGACTTGCTTAAGTCCACACAGCCAATAGATGGTGGAGTGGGGATTTGAACCTGGCTTCTGACGCTAGAGTCTACTCTTTACCACCAAGTTGCTCTGGGCAGGCACCTGCCTCTGTGTCCCCTTGAGCCTTTGTAGGATATTCCCTGCTTGTTCTTTTGATCTTTCCTTCCAGCCTCCCGGTGCAGGTTCCACAGCCTTGTCAGTTTGACACAGTGCTGTGACTTGACACAAACTCTGCATGAGGCTTGATTACTTACTGGCTGCGTGATCTTAGGTAAGTTAATTAGCCTTTCTGGGCCTCAGTTTCCTCATCTATAAAATCAGATGCTATCAATGCATGTGTTATTGGGAGGATTGTGTACAGGACTTAGCTCAGCACCACCACTAGTTGTTTACAATGTCATATATCTAAGACATTTATAATAATTATGCTATGCCTTCGTCTTTTAGGGCAGGGCTTGGTAAACTACAGCTCATGGGCCAAAACTGAATAGTTTCTACATTTTTATTTTATTTTATTTTATTTTTTTTGAGGTGGAGTCTCATTTTGTCACTTAGGCTAAAGTGCAGTGGCACGATCTCAGCTCACTGCAACCTCTGCCTGCCAGGTTGAAGCAATTCTCCTGCCTCAGCCTCCTAAGCAGCTGGAATTACAGGCACATGCCACAAACCTGGCTAATTTTTTTTTTTTTAATTTTTAGTAGAGACGGGGTTTCACCATGTTGGCCAGGCTGGTCTTGAACTCCTGATCTCAAATGATCCACCTGCCTCAGCCTCCCAAAGTGTTGGGATTACAGGTGTGAGCCACTGTGCCCGGGCCACATTTTTAAATAGTTGAAAAATAACCGAAATAATAAAATTTCATGACAAATGGAAATTATATGTCATTCAAATTTCAATGTCCCCAAATAAAGTTTTATTGGAATATACGACACTCATTTGTTTCCATAGTGTCTATGACTGCTTTCACACTACCATGGCAGAGTTGAGTATGTTGTTGCAACAGAGACTGCATGGGCCACAAAGGCAAAACTATTTTCTATCTGGCTCTTCATAGAAAATGTTTGCCAACCCCCATTCTAGAACATAAACCTTATTCTAAAGGTACCTCCTGCACTTGAGCCCCTAGCAGTAAATATACAGCAGCAGCAGTCCTCTTTATTTGCAAAACACATTGGAAGAAGAGGTTTGTGGAGCACTGGCACAACATAGGCTTTGGACACAGGCAGCAGATGATGGGCATTAGGGACAGAAAAGGCAAGAAGAACATAAGGTCACTGGCTGGGACCCAAAGAAACCCACCATCCTCTTCCCAACAGATATACTTTATCATGTGGCTTCCAGAATTTCCCAGCCTCCCTTGCATTTAGTGGGGTCAGGTGATTAAGGCCTGGACAATGATGTGTAAGCAGAATTGCTGTTCCAGCTTCTAGAACACTTCCCTAAAATGTGCTAGCATGTGCTTCTCCCCTTCTCTTTGATCTCCCCTTTACCTTGTTGCCTGGAACATAGATGTGATGGCTGGAGTTCTGGCATCCATTTTGGACCATGAAAATAAGAACTACTTTCTAGGGACAGCAGAATAGTGATGGAAATGGGCTGGTTTCCTGAGAACTGGGAGGGACAGAGCCCTGAATTGCTTGCCCCTAGACTTTTACATGAAAAAGAGAAAAAACCCCACAAAAATAAAAGTGATTCTATCTGTTGAAGCCATTGTTATTTTGGAATTTTTACTTTGAGATGAACTTACTAATCCTAATTGATATGGTCCTCAGTGTCTTTTGGTGGTAACTTCCTGTTTTCTTCCCTTTTCAATTGTCCTTTATCTCCATTTAGACAGATGTCCCTGTCTCAAACCGTGGGAGAGCGGTGATGGAGAAGGAGACACACTGTCCCTGGGGATTGAGGAGGCAGTGGAGAGCACAGCGTTTTAAGGGGTCTTATGCGAATTTCTGTACCTACCCCCCTCAGCCTGGTAAATGAGGAGGTACAGCGCCTTCCTCTTAGCTTCGCACTGAGCCAGGAACATACGAAGATGTTTCCATTTATTTTATTTTTATTTTTATTTTTTGAGACAGAGTCTTGCTCTGTCACCCAGGCTGGAGTGCAGTGGTGTGATCTTGGCTCACTGCAACCTCCACCTCCTGAGTTCAAGCGATTCCCCTGCCTCAGCCTCCTGAGTAGCTGGGATTACAGGTGCGTGCCACCACGCCCAGCTAATTTTTGTATTTTTAGTAGAGATGTGGTTTCACCATATTAAGTCAGGCTGGTCTTGAACTCCTGACCTCACAATCCACCCGCCTTGGCCTCCCAAAGTGCTGGGATTACAGGCTGAGCCACTGCGACCGGACCTATTTATTTTTTATTTATTTTTTATGGCTTACTTTTTATGTCTTAAGCTAGCTACTTTATTATCATTATTTACCCTCTGATAGTCACCCAAGTACTGAAGGCAAGCATTACCTTTATTAAATCGAGAACTGATCACTTCACTGTCTCCTCTAAAACTTTGGATGCCCAACATCTCACGTTGCTATAAGGAAAAGGCCAAAGTCCTTAGTCCAGCCACAAAAGCCCCTCACAATCTGGCTAAAGCCAACCTCTTCATTTCCTCTCCCACCTCTCCCACTCAGAAAACCTAAAGTGTCGGTAGCCACTGTGAGGAAACCTACCAATGTCAGCCATTCGGTGGCATCTGGTCCCACAGGGTGTTGTACAGGTGGCCACTAGAGGGACTCTTCTCAAAGTTAACAACAGAAGAGTGTTCGTGTGTGTGTGTGTGTGTGTGTGTGTGTGTGTGCGCGTGTGCGCGCACGCGCGTCTATACGTGTGCGTGTGTGTGCGCGCGCACGCCTGAGTAGCAGGTGGGCTTGAAGGCTTGATTATCAGCTTCCCCACCTAAAAGCAGGTGATAGAAGATGCTGACCTGGACTGGGGCCTTGGCTGTTTACTCAGGCAGGTTGGATCAGGCCCTGGGGAGCAGGGAGGAAAATGGGAGTGGGAATGGAAGGAAGGAAGGAGCTCTGGAAAGTTTGGTATAGACCAGCTTTGCTTTCTTAACCCTCCCCATATGCATTCAGGGACGGAAGACAATGGGATACATTTTTGAGTTAGAGCTTGAATCCCTTGCTTTCCTAATTCAAGAATTCAGGGGCCACATAGAAATGGACAGCACTCTATCTAATCTCACTTCCCCTACTCAGGAATCAAATGGAGTCACAGAGTGAGGAATATTTATACTTTGTATTTTAGGAGAAAAAAATACATTGAGGTATTCAAGATAAACTATTTGCTCTCAAATATCTAATGAATCAGTATTTTATAAAAACCCAATTATTAGTCTTACAGAACTAAAGTTAATTACTTAAGAGTCAGGTTGATTAAAATATTGCATATTTTAGGCTGCTTATATGTGATATTTTATAAAACCAGAATGATGACAACATGGTTTATAATTGTCATTGCTTTCGTGACCACGTTTGGGCTATTTTAGAATGAAGTTCAATTTTCTTAAACTGATGTTCAAGACCCTCGAGCATATGACCTGCATTTCCCTCAGGCAGCTGAGCAATCTTACTGCCAGCTCCCAGGTGCCTGTTCACTTCTCTCTTTTGCTGTCAGAGTTCTTCATATCTAGGAACTTGCCCTGCCCTCTCCTTTGCCTTCCAAATATAATCCCTTTAGAGATAGCTGTTCTGTCATCCTTAGAATCTGCATCACAGACTTCAACACTGTAGAATATATTATACTGTTTCTATTTGTTTCTTCAAGTTGCATGTGCAGAAGCCTCATTCCTAAACAAAACTGTAAGCTACCTAAAGATAAGGACTGTGTCAATTTTTTCTTTTTCTCTTCTTTCCTTTTCTTTTTAAATTCTTAGGGTCAGGCCAGTAGCAGCAGGCTGTCAATAAATGTCTCTGAATTACCTCTAAATTTGCCGCTTGTTCAAAGGCAGACATTTGACTTGGAAGTGCACTAGGAGCTAAAGGGAACCAGCAATAATAAAACCAGGTGAAATGCAATTTCCTGTTTTGTGTAGCGCTCGAGTCAAATATTTCTGCCCTATCTCCTAGGAAATATAGAACAAATCGAAATTGAAAAAATGTAAGGAAGTCATCCTGAATCGTTGCTAAAGAAACAAAATAAAGCATCAGGTTTTCCTAACCATGGATTCCACAGCCGACAATGTGAAGAGTAAGGCCAACCTTGGCCATGTGTGGCCCAGAGCCGGCCCGCACCTGTGCAGGTGTGGCTCATATTCCATTCTTTTCTATTGGTTTTGGTTAACATTTACATCCTCCACTGCAGGTGAGAGGCTGACTGGAGGGTGCTTTCCTGGCAGCCAAGGCAAAGGGCCATGGACCAGATGGCAGCGGCTGTGTGTGGAAGGGCCAGCGGTCCTTCTCCCGTCTTCTGCGGAGTCCTCGGTGTTGCAGGCCTGGGGTGCAGCAGTGGAGGCAAAGGCCAGACTACATTTCCAAGACCCTCCTTCTGCCAGCTGCTTCTGCTGGAGGTCTGCCTGCAAGAGGCACTGATAGAAGGTGAAAGCATGAAAAAGAAATGAGTCTCTGTGGCTTCCTGACCCTTGAAGGGGCCTCTGGCCATGGCAGCAGCCAGAGGGTGTGGGCTCCTGGTTCCCGATCGGGACCCCGCGCAGCCCCATCAGCACAGTGGCAAAGCCTCCAAAAGGCCAGTGCCGTGCTGGCCGGTCGGGTGCCAGCATCCTGATGTCTGGGAGATCTCCTTCTCCCTTGTGCTCCCTTAGCCCCTTCAGCATCTTCTGCAACCAGTTTTCTGCGTGAAATCCCAGCCTTGGCACGACCTATGTAAAGCTGGGCCCACACCTGGTAGAGGGGCTGCAGTAAGGGGTGTGTTCAGCAGGCCTGAATTTCAGCCATAAATTTGGGGATAAGAGAAATATTGCATTTCCTTTTCTTTTTTTCTTTTTTCTTTTCCTTTCTTTCTTTCTTTTTTTTTCTTTTTTCTTTTTTTTGAAACAAGATCTCGCTTTCTTGCCCATGTGGGAGTACAGTGGCACAATCATGGCTCACTGTAACTTCAGCCTCCTGGGCTCAAGCAATCCTCCCACCTCAGCTCCCTGAGTAGCTGGGACCACAGCCTTGCACCATCACACTTGGCTCATTTTTGCAGTTTACATGTAGAGACGGAGTCTTACCATGTTGCCCAGGCTGGTCTCTAACTCCTGGGCTCAAGTGATCCTCTCATCTTGGTCTCCCAAAGTGCTAGGATTACAGGTATGAGCCACCGTGCCCGACCATGTTTGCTTTTCTTAAATAAACTTAATTTAACCTTCAAGTCCAGTGACTGCTGAGCAGTCATCGCTAGGGCTGTGCTGATGCCCCAGGGGAGCACAGAGGTTCTGGCCATTCTTGGAGCCAGGCACTGGCTAGGCCCCCAGGTTGCAGTGAGCAGGCCCCCAGGTTGCAGTGAGCAGGCCCCCACTGTCTTAGTCTGTACCGTGCTTCAGGGCTGCCAGCTCTGTTGGGCCTTCTACTGGGAGCACAGAAGCCTTTGTTAAGTTTGGGGCCCAGGCCTAGGATGCAGCCTGCCTCTGGCATCGCACAGTGCTTCCCTCTGATGTCCTGCCACCTCGTGAGCTCTGCCAGGGAATAGGATGCTGGTCCTGTTTCCTAGTGGGAATCACACACTTCTCTCTCCTGTCTCTACCCTGGAGGAATTTCCTTTGGGTCTGAGACAATTCTTTCCCCTCCTCTGCTTCCTTCAAAGTCCCTCCATCTCGTCTCAATAAGCCTATGCTTTTGGAAATAAAAGCCAGGAAGGGGCCTTGAGGGGACTACCACTCCCTGCCCTGCCTCAAATCTCCCCTGAGGTAAGGAGGCCAGGATCTCCTATCTGCTCAAATGGCAGAAGGGAAGGAGAACTCCAGAGAGAAGAATTTGAACTGATTTCTTCAAAGCTTCTCCTGCCAGAATTGACTATGCCGAGGAGCTATATCACTTCTGTGGCATTCCTGCCAATATGCCCTAATTTGAATCTAACCGTGAAGAAACAATCAAATTTGAATTGAATAACAGTCTACAAACTGTCTGCCTGTACTCTTCAAAAATGTCAATGTCCTGAAGGAAAAAGGCCAAGCAAGTCTTCCAGGAGAAAGGAGACTCAGAAAGACATGACAGCTAAGTGCACTGGGGATCTTGAACTGGAAGGAGGATTAGGAAAAAAAATGCTACAAAGGATGTTGTTGAGACAATTGTTAAGATTTGAATATCATCTATCTATCTATCTATCTATCTATCTATCTATCTATCTATCTATCTATTTTCTACCTATCTATCATCTGTCTATATTTTTGAGATGGAGTCTCCGTCTGTCGCCCAGGCTGGAGGGCAGTGGCACGATCTTGGCTCACTGCAACCTTTGCCCCCCGGATTCAAGTGATTCTTCTGCCTCAGCCGCCTGAGTAGCTGGGACTACTGGCGCGTGCCACCATGCCTGGCTAATTTTTGTATTTTTAGTAGAGTTGGGGTTTCACCATATTGGCCAGGCTGGTCTCGAGCTCCTGACCTCATGATCCATCCACCTCGGCCTCCCAAAGTGTTGGGATTACAGGCGTGAGCCACCACACCCGGCCTCATCTATGTATTATATAGTGGTATTATTATAGTGTTGAATTTCCTCCGTTGATTGTATTGAGGTTATGTAAGAAAGCATCCTTGCTCTTAAGATCCACACTGAAGTATTTCAAAGAGGCGTGATGTCTTCAATGGACTCTCAAATGGTTCAGCTGCACATATATACATACATACACATATATACATGTATACATACCTATACATATATGCATACACATATAAACATATGTGTGTATGTATGTATATATCATACGTATGTGTTTCGAGCATATGTACATATAGCCAAAATGTATATATATGTTTATATTAAGCAAGTGGGATAAGATATTAACAACTGATGAATCTAGGCAGACTGTGTGGGAGAGTTGGCTTACTCTCAGAGGGGAAACAGGTCTGCCAGCGATGTGTCTGAACTGGCAGGAAGACCACAGCAGACAGAAGCTCCTGTGGACGCCACTTCAAGTTACCAGGATGGGAGGAGAAGCAGGTGATGAGGCCCGTGTTTCTCCCAGGAATGAAAAGTGAAGGCTTTGGTGGAGGATGCAGAGTTGGCCCAGGGAGTGGGTGGTGGTGGTGTGAATTGGATTCAGTTAAGGAAGAGCTACAAGATGGAATGTATCAGAGGGGCTCTGGAGAATTCTCAGGATTCTACTGAGTGGTGTGTGGGTTGAAAGCAGAGGGTTCCTTGATCTAGGGTATGCCGAGGGCTGGCTCTGGATAGGGTCTTTGGGAGGGTAAGGAGAGTAGAGGAAGTGTTCCGGGTTCCTGATCGCTTGGCAAGTAGTGGGCACAATGATTTCTAATTATTTAGTGGGAGTTGAACACATTTCAAGTGAGGCAGAGTACAAGGGGGTTGTAAGGGAGAAAACAGGTTGTGGCTTAGACAAAGTGTAGGCAGGAGCCATTGCAGTTGCTGAGCTGACTCATCCCCAGTGGAATCTTCTCCACCATGGTGGTTACCTCAGTTGGACGATGATAAAAGGTAGCTGGCTGCTCTTGAACCTGGGTTGGTATATCAAAAGCAAATCCAAAGAGGCTGTAATCAGACAGGTGAATTGTTGGCCACGGGCTGAGGCATCAGTAATCCTGAAGATCCGGGCCAAACTCACAGGCTGCTCCAGCCTTCTGCATGGATGTGTATGGGAGAGGCAGGTGACAGCCCCGGTCTTCTCCTGAAGAAATGCTCTTAGGCATTGTGAGAAATGTAGGTGTACAAGGGACCAGAGGGAAAAGGGCATGAGCCTGCGGGCAACACCACATTCAAATCTTGAGAGGCAGTTTCAGGTGCTCGTCCCGGCCAACCATGTGGGGTACCCACGTGTTAACTCATTAGTGTGTCCAGTGCCCCGAGAGCAGCATCACACAATGTGGCAAACCCTCACCAGGGATGTTGGTGTGGAGGAGTCCAAGAGGCTAAGAAAAGCCAGCTTCAGGCCGGGCGCAGTGGCTCACGCCTGTAATCCTACCACTTTGGGAGGCCGAGGCGGGCGGATCACTTAAGTCAGGAGTTCGAGACTAGCCTGGCTAACATGGTGAAACCTCGTCTCCACTAAAAATACAAAAAATTAGCTAGGCATGGTGGTGGGTGCCTGTAATCCCACCTACTTGGGAGGCTGAGGCAAGAGAATCACTTGAACCTGGGAGGCGGAGGTTGCAGTGAGCCGAGATCGCGCTGCTGCACTCCAGCCTGGGTGACAGAGCGGAAAAAAAAAAAGAGAAAAGGCAGCTTCCACCTTCCATTAATCATCACCCCAGGAGGGGGAGTCAGGGAATTGGATTTATACAGCTGAAAATTCAGAGCTTTCCCAGAACCCAAGGAGTGGAAGGAGAGGTTAAAAGGGTAACAATGAGGTAGTTATAAGGTACAGTGGAGTTATATCAGGCATGTATTTACTCAGTAAATGCAAATGTCTGTGCTAGAGGCTGCAGTAGAAGGCAGAGGGAGAAAAAGGAGAGAATGAGAGCAAGAGCCAGCGTGAGAGAAAATAAAACAAACCCCTGGGGTGCCTCACCACTCCTTGTTGTCCCTTTGCCTGGGCCCCACCTTCGAAATTAGTCCTTTTACTAAGTGTCATTTAATCATTGCTAGCTTTGAATATGTCCTCTCCAAAATGCATGTGTTGAAAACTTAATCCCCAATGCAACAGTGCTGTGAGGTGTGGCCTCTGGGAGGTGCTCAGGTCATGAGGGCTCTGCCCTCATCAATGGACCAATGCCATTATCGAAAGGGCTTGCAGGAGTGGGGTTGCCTTCAGCTCTTCTGCCATGTGAAAATGAGCTCTTCTCTTGCCCTTCTACCTTCCACCATGTGACGGCACAGTAAGGAGGCCCACCCCAGATGCCAGTGCTTTGGTCTTGGACATCCCAGCCTCCAGAACTGTGAGAGGATACATTTCTGTTCTTTATAAATTACCTAGTCTCAGGTATTCTGTTATAGCAGCAAAAGTAGACTAAGATAGTCACCCTCTGTGAGTGCCTATTGCTCCGTGCCAGGGCCTTGTCCTAGACAATGGTAAAGGTTGTTTAGACTGTATAGGATACTGGCATTCAATGCATTTAGAGGAAAATGTTATCCTCAAGGCTTTTTACCTGGAAATGGTGCAGTTAAATACACACCTGTAGATGTAGTGGCTTTTATCAGTAGAACAGAGAAGCCAAAACTCAGGCTGCACACTGGTGACTGATCACTTAACTCCCAGAGTCCAGGCTGATCCCATTGGGAGCAGAAGGGTTCCACTGTGCCATGTGTGTGTGTGGGCAGGGGTGTGGAGAAAGAGGATAAGGATGCTTCTAGGTTTACGGGTTCCCTGCTCAGATCCAGCACTCTTTACACATAGTTCTGGATGATTCATATGTGCTTAATGCATAATAGAAACCCCGTGGTTATAGGTGGAACAAACTCACCCTCCTACAATAATAGCTACAGAGCCCTGAGGTTACAGGTGTATTTGTGTATATATAGAGAAAAGTTTAAGAGTATTTTCCAGTCGGTTAACAGTGGTTACTTCTGGCAGACAGGATTAGAGAAGGCTTTATGTTTCTCCTTTGGGTATTTCCCTCTTAATTAGCACTTTAAAAAACTTTGTTTTTGAGATAAGATTTTGCTCCGTTGCCCAGGCTGGAGTGCAGTGGTGTGATCACAGCTCACTGCAGCCTTGAACTCCTAAGCTGAAGTGATCCTCCCACCTCAGCCTCCCAAGTAGCTTGGACTTACAGGCATGTATCACTGCACACAGCTATTTTCTTGTAGAGATAGGGTCTTGTTTTGCTGCCCAGGCTGGTCTCAAACTCCTGACTTCCAGCGATCCTCCTTCCTTGGTCTTCCAAAGTACTGGAATTACTGGTGTGACCCACCGTAATGCCCATTCGGTAATCCCATTTAAAAAAATGGAATTATTGAATGCTACAGAAATCCTCCTTTGAAATTTTTATTTGGGTTGCATTAAATTTCAACAGGAACTTAATAAAGAATTGCATCTTTAGAATAATTTATCTCCTCATCCTATACATGGTATGTTTCATTCAATATTACTTTTATACTTCACAAAACATTTGGTGGTGGTGGTGTGTGTGTGTGTGTGCATAAGAATAACTATAAAATACATCAAGTGTCTTCTCTGTGTTAGCCATTGTCCATTCATAGGCCTCACTTTTAAGACTATGAAGTAGGTATGACAGATGAAATAGGCTCCAGGCTTGGTGGAGAAGTGGGAAGTGGAATAGGGCTCCCATTCTAGATCCAGATGAGATAAAAGCTTCAGCTTTTCTCTACAATGCTTTGTTCTACACCATGCTGCACTCAAGGTTTCCCACATTCTAAAGTGCATAAGCTGGAGAAGCTATACAATATCTATCACATAGATCTTTAAGCTATTTCTCCTTTACGCAACTAATTATGACCTGGAGTATACTATAAATACGTGCATTAGTATAAAGTTATGAATTTTCCCTTAAAATATTGAATACTCTGAAATGTAACTTCATTCTAATCACTGTACTGGCCTATAAGAAATATTCTTATTTCAAGAATTCAGGACTTTAATTAGCATTAAAAGTAATCACCCTCAAGTGCTTTTGGAATGTATCATACTTTATCCACTTCACATGCCAGTAGTCATTTTTTCTTTAAGGTTGTTTTTAATTATTGTAAAGATATTTTCATCTTTTGAAACAGGCATTCTAGAAGAAAGCTAGTGGCAGAGATGTGATGCAGACAGACATGTGTGTCTCTTTTCTCTCAGAGCCTCTAAGCCAGCTACAGAGCAGCTCTCAGGGTAGGAGGTGACAGCTGGAACTCTGAAGTTCAGTGGAGCTAGTTTGAATTCTAATTCTGTCGTTTCCTTGTTGCATGTCCTTGAGTAAATTATTTAATTTCTTTATAAGTCAGGAAAATAGAAACCCACTGGCCATTCATTTAACAGATTTTTTTTTTTTTTTGAGATGGAGCCTCTCTCTGTCACTCAGGCTGGAGTGCAGTGGTGCAATCTCGGCTCACTGCAACCTCTGCCTCCCAGGTTCAAAGGATTCTCTTGCCCCAGCCTCCCAAGTAGCTGGGACTACAGGCGCGAGCCACCATGATCAGCTAATTTTTTTTTTTTTTTTTTTTTTTAGACGGAGTCTTGCTTGTTGCCAGGCTGGAGTGCAGTGGCGTGATCTCAGCTCACTGCAACCTCCGACTCCCTGGTTCAGGTGATTCTCCTGCCTCAGCCTCTCAAGTAGCTGGGATTACAGGCACACGCCACCACGCCCAGCTAATTTTTGTATTTTTAGTACAGACGGGGTTTCACTATGTTGGCCAGACTGGTCTCGAACTCCTGACCTCGTGATCTGCCCTTCTCAGCTTCCCAAAGTGTTGGGATTATAGGCGTGAGCCACCATGCCTGGCCTAATTTTTCTATTTTTAGTAGAGATGGGGTTTTGCCATATTAGCCAGGCTGGTCTCAAACTCCTGACCTCAAATGATCTGCCTGCCTCAACCTTCCAAAGTGCTGGGATTGCAGGTGTGAGGCACTGCACCCGGCTTCAACAGAGATAATTTAATATAGGCAATTGGTTAAATTGGTGCTGGAGGACTGCAAAAGCGAAAAGGCAATGTTGAGTGAACACAGAAAGCAAAACTGCAGGAAGCAGCTACTGCCTCTGGGGTGAGAGGGACAAACAGAAGAAGCCGGGGTTTCCGGAATCTAGAGTTTCAACAAAATGGGCTCCTGAGGTCCCTAATTCCAGATTTTTGGCTCCTGGGTGGCATTTCTGGACCCATCCTGGGCCAGAGAGAAGCCTGCTGCCCTGCAGGGTGAGTCCCAGGCCTGACATTGTTCACCCACAAGCTGACTGGAGAGCCCTGGGCCTTGAGTGAACATCAGCAGTAGCCAGGTTGTACTTGCCAAGGGCCTGGGGTGGTGGTGGCCACGGGGAGAGACTCCTATATATAGAAAGGAAAGGAAAAAGTGGGAAAAATCCTTGTCTTGCAGCTTGGGTACCAGCTCAGCCACAGTAGAATAGAGCACCGGGTAGATTCCTAAAGTTCTGACTCCAGGCCCTGGTTTCTGGATGGCATTTCTGGATCCACCCTGGGCCGGTGGGGAGCTCATCACCCTGAAGGGAAGGACACAACCACGTCTGGATTTGCCACCTGCTGACTGAAGAGTGCTTGGACCTTGAAAACATTGGTGATAGCCAGGCAGCGGTCACCATAGGCCTTAGGCAAGACCCAATGCTGGGCCGGCTTCTGGTCTGACCCAGTGCGGTCCCAGTGTTGGTGGCCACAAGGGTGCTCGTGTTACATCTCCCCCAGCTCCAGGCAGCGTGGCATGGAGAGAGAGACTCCGTTTGTTTGGGGGAAAGTAAAGGAAGGGAACAAGAACCTCTACCTGGCAATCCAAGGAATTATCTCAGACCACCAATGTGGTAAGTCTCCAATCTGCAAGAGTCACAGTGTTACTGAGCTTGGGGTGTCCCCTAATCCAGATACAGCTGCAGTGACCAAAGATTTAGATCACAACACTCAATTCCTTTTGAATACTTAGAAAACCTCCCCAAGAAGGACAGGTACAAACAAGTCCAGACTGTGAAGACTGCAGTAAATATCTAACTCTTTAATGCCCAGGCACAGTCAGACACCTACAAGCATCAAGATCACCCAGAAAAACATGACCTCACCAAATGAACTAAATAAGGCACCAGGGACCAATCTTGGAGAAACAGAGACATGTGACCTTTTAGACAGAGATTTCAAAATAGCTGTTTTGAGGAAGCTAAATTAAATTCACTATAACATAGAGAAGGAATTTGGAATCCTGTCAGATAAATTTAACAAGTAGATTGAAAAATGTTAAAAAATCAAGCAGAAATTTTGGAGTTGAAAACTTTAATTGACATACTGAAGAATGCATCAGAATCTCTCAATGGCAGAACTGATCAAGCAGACGAAACAGTGAGCTTGAAGACAGGCTATTTGAAAATACAGGCAGAGCAGACAAAATAAAAAAGAATAAAAAAGAACAAAGCATGCCTCCAAGATGTAAAAAATGTCCTCAAATGGGCAAATCTAAGAGTTATTGGTCTTAGAGAGGAGGTAGAGAGAGAGAGAGATCAGGGTAGAAAGTTTATTCAAAGGAATAAAAACAGAGAACTTTACAAACCTAGAGAGAGATATCAATATTCAAGTACAAGAAGGGTATAGAACAGCAAGTAGGTTTAACCCAAAGAAGACCACCTTAAGGCATTTAATAATCAAACTACAAAGGTCAAGGATAAAGAAAGGATCCTAAAAGCAGCAAGAAAAAAGAAGAAAATTACACACAAAAGAGTTTCAATACTTCTGACAGCAGACTTCTCAGTGGAAACTTTACAGTCAAGGAGAGAGTGGGACGACATATTTAAAGCGCTGAAGGAAATAAACCTTTATCCTAGAATAGTTATCTAGCAAAGTTATCCTTGAAACATGAAGAAGAAATAAAGGCTTTTCCAGACAAACAAAGCTGAGACATTGTTATCAACACCAGACCTGTCCTACAAGAAATGCTAAGGGGAGTTATTCAATCTGAAAGTAAAGGTAATTAATGAATAATAAGAAATCATCTGAAGGTACAAAATAACTGAAATGAGGACTTCTCCAGAACAGGGTAGAAAATCATTTACTTAATCTAACATGGAGCTCCATCCACAGCAATATGGGGAACACAAGGGCTTCCCTTTGATTTAGAGTAGAAGAGGCCAACATCTCAGCCACACATTTATTCATTAATGGGGAGTGGAGTGAAAGGCATTGTCTCTCAGAAGAGCCCTGAGGCCCTGATGGAGGCCTCCCTGCAGCGTCCAGGTCCTCTCCAGACATATGTCTATGCCTGGTGTAGTACAGAGCAACCCATGGTGGTCCTGATGACCCATAGAGTGGGCTCAGTTGATCATTTTGAAGGCCATTGTATATGGAAATGCTTAGCTAAGTGTCAAGCAATATTTGGATGAAATGTGATTGGCATGCATTGTAAGAATCATTTCAACATTCACCTCAGTCAGAATGGAGTTGTTTTCTTCTCTACTTTACAGACTGGTGTATGGAAAAAACAAAGCGGGGCAAACATGACAAAATATTGTGTATGGTAATATTCAATTTGTGTCGAAAAGTATTCATATGACAGAAAAAACCTGGAAGGGTACATTAAACAACAAAATGCTAATAGCAATTCATGCTAATAGCAAATCTTTCTTTCTTTCTTTTTCTTTTTTTTTTTTTTTTTTGAGATGGCGTCTCGCTCTGTTGCCCAGGCTGGAGTGCAATGGCACGATCTCGGCTCACTGCAACATTTGCCTCCCGGGTTCAAGTGATTCTCCTGCCTCAGCCTCCTGAGTAGCTGGAATTATAGGCATGCGCCACCACGCTCGGCTAATTTTTATATTTTTAGTAGAGACAGGGTTTCACCATGTTGGTCAGGCTGATTTTGAACTCCTGACCTCGTGATCCACCTGCCTTGGCCTCCCAAAGTTCTGGGATTATAGGTGTGAGCCACCATGCCTGGCCACTAATAGCAATTATTTCTGAATGTTGAACTTAGGAATAATTTAAAATTTCCTACGTTTTCTAAAATTTCTACCAAATATATGTAATTATCAAATTACAACATAAATGCTATGACAATTTTTTTTTTTTGAGATGGAGTCTTGCTGTCACTCAGGCTGGAGTGCAGTGGTGCGATCTTGGCTCACTGTACTTATGCCACCTGGGTTCAAGCAATTGTCCTGCCTCAGCTTCCCAAGTAGGTGGGACTACAGGTGCATGCCAACACGCTCAGCTAATTTTTTGTATTTTTAGTAGAGACAGGGTTTCACCATGTTGGCCAGGATGGTCTCAATCTCCTGACTTCATGATCCACCTGCCTCGGCCTCCCAAAGTGCTAGGATTACAGGCGTGAGCCCGGCCGACAATGTTTCAAAAAGGAAAAGAAAAGTGGTGGAGGAGCAGAGTCCCATGGGCTAGGGACAGGGACACTAGCAAGCCGAGTTCCTGAGCCCAAGGTGTCTGCACAGGCGTAGGGTAAACTTGCACAGACTATCAATATCTATTTGTTGGTTGACTTATTTAAATTTGTAAGGAAAAGTTCTGGTGAATCAAAATGAGGAAACATTTGCGGTGCACATAAGGAAGCCATCCTTGAGTCTTGTGTTTTTCATACTAAGTATCTAAAAGGTCTGTGCATGTAGTCTTAGATAGAATACCACTCCGAGGTGTTTATCCAAAGAGAGAGAGAACATTTTTAGATTTAAGTCCTGCAACGAGAAGGCTAATAAAATACAGTATAAGTTAAATAGTTGTATCCTGGTAGGAGCCTCTTTTTTCTGAAAGAAAAGAAAGCAAATCAATGCAAAGCTTGTTCACAGTGATGCTCCTACAATGGATTCGCATCTTCATTCCTCCAAAGAGGACATTTCCAGTTTAGTTCTCTCTCCATTACATTTTGCAGGCCTTTGATCTCCTCAAATCCATCCTTTAGGAATAGTCAACTAATTAATCTTCTCCCAGAAGCAGATGCTTTGGAAAAAATGGTAATTAGGTGAGCAAAAAAGCTTTCATCTCAAATATTTACTAATGAGTAGGAATGTTCAGCTTACCTTAAAGACCTGAGACAAGCCCCAGAAGGCCCCAGAGTTCTGTCCACTCAGTCATCTGTGGCCTGGTTTTGAAAAACTCTTTTTCTTGTTCACCTAACTTTCTCATATAGCATCATGCTTTGGTTGGCACTGGACTTTTGAAGTGACGTTTGTTTTGATTCGTGATTTGTAACCCTAATTTTAACAATCAAGCCAGGCCAGGCCACACTGCCAGATGAGATAATCACATCTTCTACCCTGTCTAATTGGGATGCCACCTGCTACCCAGTCAGGTGGCCACAGGAGGAGACCCTCAAGGGCCAAAGGTGGGGAGGGGTTTCACAAGGGTACATAGAAAATGAGGTAAACCTTACTATGCAGGAATTCCCCTTTGAGTGTCCCAAACATTTCCAAAATTAACCAATTATTTTTTGAATAGATTATATATGCATGAAGCACAGAATTCGAAAGATACAGGACGGGCATGGTGGCTCATGCCTGTAATCCCAGCACTTTGGGAACTCAAGGCGGGTGGATCACTTGAGGTCAGGAGTTCGAGACCAGCCTGGCCAACATGGTGAAACCCCACCTCTACTAAAAATAAAAGAATTAGCCAGGCGTGGTGGCATTCACCTGCAATCCCAGCTACTCAGGAGGCTGAGGCAGGAGAATCGCTTGAACCCGGGAGGCGGAGGTTGCAGTGAGCCGAGATTGCACCACTGCACTCCAGCCTGGGCAACAGAGCGAGACTCCTTCTCCAGAAAAAAAAAAAAAAAAGGAATTCAAAAGATATAAAAGGGTATATGCAGTGGCACTAAGTGTATTTCATGCAGGCACATTGCATATGGCTGGACAGGTAATATACTGCACAACTGCAGGGAGCCCCACACCCATAGTCCAAAATTTTTACACTCTTATTTTTTTCAAGATAACTTCTTTTTTCTTATTGTATAAATAATATATATTCTTGGGGGAAATGTGGAAAGTAGTGAAAAGTTCAAAGTACATAAAAATAATCTGCAGGCCCGGCATGGTGGCTCACACCTGTAATCCCAGTACTTTGGGAGGCCGAGGTGGGCGGATCACCTGAGGTCAGGAGTTCAAGACCAACCTCAACATGGAGAAACCCCATCTCTACTAAAAATACAAAATGAGCCAGGCATGGGGGTGCATGCCTGTAATCCCAGCTACTTGGGAGGCTGAGGCAGGAGAATTGCTTGAACCTGGGAGGCAGAGGTTGTGGTGAGCCGAGATCACACCATTGCACCCCAGCCTGGGCAACAAGAGTGAAACTCTGTCTCGAAAAAAAAAATGATAATAATAATAATCTATAATCCCACCCAACTGGCAATAGCATCTGCCTACATATGGATCTGGTTCCTTTCAGTTCTTTTAGAAATATATATTTGCTAAGTGTATTAAACAAAACAATTTAATTGGTTAATATCTGCTAGAGTCTTCAGCTCCCTCCCAAAGCCCAACTATAACCAGGACCTACAGAAAGCATTGTTTTATGCAAAGAAAACATATTCAGGCTGTGTGCAGTTGCTCCTGCCTATAATCCCAGCACTTTGGGAGGCCAAGGCAGGCAGGTCACTTGAGTTCAGGAGTCTGAGACTAGCCTGGGAAACATGGAGAAACCTGTCTCTACAAAAAGTACAAAAATCAGCTGGGTGTAGTGGTGTGCAATTGAAGTCTCAGCTACTCGGGAGGCTGAGGCAGAAGAATCACTTTGATCTGGGAGGCAGAGGTTGCAGTGAGCCAAGACCACGCCATGCACTGCAGCCTGAGTGACAGAGCAGGACTATGTCTTAAAAAAAAAAAAAATCCTGGAGTGTTGGGGGGAAGGGAGATGAAGGTAGAACTTAGATATGATCAGCAAACCTCAGGCCTCAGGACTTTCTGGCAACTTCTAGACAAAATTATCCCCTTACCCTTCTGCCATTTTAAAAAGGAGTGGGTACCAAATACCACAGGCTCATGAAGAGGTTTTCATTTCTTTACATTGAGATTTAAAAAAAAAAGCACAATGCAGTATTTTTCAAAGAGTTAAATTCATTCATTCTTATAAAAAGGGTTCCCTTCAATAATATCCTACTTTTTTGATGTTAAAATAGGCTTTTCTTTTAGAAACAATGAAAGTTTCAAAACAATTTTCTCAACAATTGCACACACACAAAAGTTGGCAGCCCTCTATCACTGCCCTAAATTATTTTTGAAATTTTAATGACTTGTGAAATCTGAAAGTCTCAGAATCATTGAACTCCATATGAACCTCTTACTGGATGAAGACTTCCACAGGGAAGGCTCTGTTATTTATTAATTTGCCTGGCTCACCCAAGGCCCTAAATATACGTTCGTCAACCCACTGGATGAGGAGCTGGTGGGAGTGGGGCTTTGGAAGAGGGTGGTTGGGCTAAAGCACCCTGGTACACTGGAACTGGAAAAGGCATTCACATTTGCTACATGGCCGTGATTGCCTAATCCCAGGTAGGTGCTTTAGATTCTCTGCATCTTTGAATTGCTTGTGAGGACAATGTAACTATCAGTATTCTCATTTTACCACAGATGAAATGAAGACTCTTAGAGATGAAATTGCCTGAAACTACATGGCTGGCAAGGCGCAGATTTTAGATTAGAGCCCAGGGTAGATGGACGCTGGAGATCTGACATCTCCCACCACGCCACGGCCAGATCACAGACCACCAGTGAAGGACCCCTGATCTGGGCAAGCTGGGAATGTATATACCTCCCTTCCCCCTAAAAGCGGGCAAAATGTTAAAAGGGAAGAGGCAGGCACTTTCTTAATTCTCAGCACCACTTTGGTTGATGACTCTGAATCCGTTAGACCTGGATCATAATGGCTCCATTTAAAAAATCAAATTGAGGAAAAATAACAAAGAGCTAATCCAATTCTATGCAAATGTAGCAGATAAATTATGTCTGTCCATGCTCAGGTTCCCTTGCTGTAGTTTTCCCCTCTCAGATTTACTGGCTTGCACCCAAACCAGCCTCAATTTGATTTACCAGAAGCCCTCAAGCCTGAGTAATTCATATTTATTCACAATTGTATGCACAAAGCACTCAGAATGCAGTTTCCTGTTACCTCTGGGCTTCTCAAACTTTAAGGTCCCGTAAAAATGCAGATTCCGATTGAGTAGGTCTGGGGAGGGGCCTGAGAGTCTGCATTTCTCACAGGCTCCTAATAGATGCTGATGCTGCTGGTCCTTGGATGCTTATTGAGTACTGAGAGCTTAGGTCATATTAATTTGCCTAATTAGGTAGTTTCTGAGCTGGGACCCACGAAAAAATCTTCTCTCAGGGAAGATTGTCTTTCAGGCAGTTCATCGTAGCATGATTCCATCCTGATCTCTGGGAAATGAGAGGTTGTGTGTGCTATGAACAGAGCTTAGAGCCTTAGCAAACAGTTGTGCAATGTATTTGTTTTGTGTAAGGAGACCTTCCTGGGTTTTGAAGTTGCATCAACAGTCACTTGTCAACTTAATTCTATATAAAAGATGGCTCTTTGTGGAACCTCCACTTTCACATTTCCCTCAAATACATACTTTCATTGTGAATTATCCACGTAATTAAGAATGTGCAAATTAGGCCTATCAATCTATGTATAACAGTAGATTGTAGTGTAGATACTTTTATAATCTTATATTTGCCTTAGGACTATTTGTTTATTTAAGGTTACATAATTATAACCTGAAAAGAGCCATAGTGGTCCTCTAGTATTATTTTACAGAGGAAGAATTGTGGTCTACAGAGATTGATTAAGTTGTCCAAGGAGACCCAGCGTTAAAGCTGCTGGAACCCAGAACTTCTCAGTCCAAGGGCTCTGGGACTGGCATGCGGACTGGGTGCCCTGTACCAATTGGTAGAGGCAATCCAAGGCATGTGAGTTCTCCAACCGTCAGCATCCTTAAATATTATCCCTTAGGAGGCTTTGACATTCCCGCCTACACCTTCTTTGTGTATGTTTAGGAATCCACAGACTACAAGGGATGGCAAGAAGGCCGTGTTTTGTGGTGATGTCAGCAGCTGCCATCGTCGCTGAGGTCTCAGTGGTGGGAAGTTAGAAGAGAGGATAGCATCGGAACCCACCCTGTTGCCTAGGGAAGTATAATAGAAAGCATACTCAAGCCTGGCTTGCTAGCCGCCCCCACGTTTAACCTTGTGAATGTCACAGCCTGAGGGATCAGCCTATGAGCCTCCCCTCCTTATGAATGAGCACTTTCCTGGGGCTGGCAGGGCAGCTCCCTCCAAAACACAGGTGGGTTCCATGGTGAGCACCACTTGTCTGGATATATGGCAATGACTTTTCAAAATTTAAAAAAGAAAGAAAATTTAAGAAAGAAAATTGTCTAGGACAGAAGCAACTTTCAAAGAATTTTTATCTCTCACGCTCTTTTTATCAAGTACACATACATATATTAAATACCTGCCTATGCAAGATAATACTCTCTCCCTTTTTTTCTTCTTCCCTTCCCTCCCTCCTCCTCCTTTCTCTCTCTCTCTCTCTCTCTCTCTAATTTGGAATTCCCTGAAAATACAGGTGTGCTGGGAAGCAAACTTAACCTATACAACATGTGTGGAGCTACAATTTTTAGAGAATTAAGAGTTTAACAAAACATACTAAAAAGTGTTTCTCAAAGCCTGTTATATGCAGCAAAGATTCTATAGGATGTGCTGGTAAAACCAACCAACCAAAAGAAGAGCTTCTGCCTTTATTTAATTGAACAAATATCCTTTATGTTGCAAGTGGTATCTATCTCTTACAAATTTCCGGTGCCCACTAGCAAATTAAAATATTGGAGAAGTGCGGGGTGCGGTGGCTCCCGCCTGTAATCCCAGCACTTTGGGAGGCCGAGGTGGGCGGATCACGAGGTCAGGAGATCGAGACCATCCTGGCTAACACGGTGAAACCCCGTCTCTACTAAAAATACAAAAAATTAGCTGGGCATAGTGGCGTGCGCCTGTAGTCCCAGCTACTTGGGAGGCTGAGACAGGCGAATGGCGTGAACCTGGGAGGCGGAGCTTGCAGTGAGCTGAGATAGTGCCACTGCACTTCAGCCTGGGTGACAGAGCGAGACTCCGTCTCAAAAAAAAAAAAAAAAAAAATCGGAGAAGTACTTTAGTAATGAAATATTTACATTTTGTTTCAATGTAAAGTGTGGTCTGAAAACTTATTCAACCGAATGTTTGAATGGTTTTTGTTGGTCTGTGATAAGTACTGAAATGAACTAGGTAAGCATTTAGAAAGTTTAGAGAAATTAGAATAATTTGATGCTTGTTGATACTACTAATTTAAAAAGCTGGGGTAGTATTTCTTTTGTTTTTTAATATTTCATTTATTCAATAATTAGTTTTATTGTATTTTGCAAAAAAATTGGTCTGAGACAAATTGAAAATCAAAAAAAAAAAATTGGTCCTTTACCACAGGGAGTTTGAAAAGCACTCGTTTAAACCATTTTTCCCAGACTTATTAGATCAAAGAAACCCTACTAAATTACTCTGTTAATAGCCTAAGGAACTTGAGTTTTGCACACTATATTTTGAGAAATGTTATGCAAAAAATTTAACCAGATGCAATTCAATCATTCTTTAATAATTTCAAAAGCAGCTCAGGAATTTGAGGGCTTCAGGCTCATCACTTAGAGCCACAATTTTCACTGTGCTGCAACTGGGTTGTAGTCTTAGTTACTGAGCACGTGTGCAGCACAGGCGACCAGGCTGCAGTGTTTGCCATGTGAAGAGCCCAAGGGTGAATATTAATAGCACTGAGAACCTGAGCAAGGAGTGAAATTTGCAAAAAGCAAAAACATTTTTAAAAAGGGAGTGACATGAGATGATGTACTTAGCACTAATTAAAATTTCATGCTTGGCCAAATCAAGTACTCATATTTTAGAGAAATTTAAGACTATAAGTTATGAAAATTTTATTTCATGTTCTCATTCCTTCAAAACTGAGTTGAAAGAATTTTCTTTTTTAAAAAAGTCCTTATTTCCCCCAAATTACCTTAGTTCAGTGCTAATTTAGTGTCTTCATTATTAATTCAAATTTGCAAAGTTAAAAGAAACCAGTTTCTCTCTCGATTGTAAGAGGAAAAAGAAATGACTTTATTCTGGCTGGGCGTGGTGACTCATTCGTATAATCCCGGCACTTTGGGAGGCTGAGGAGGGTGGATCACCTGAGGTCAGGAGTTCGAGACCAACCTGGCCAACACGGTGAAACACTGACTCTACTAAAAATAGAGAAATTAGCTGGGCATGGTGGCAGGTGCCACCCTGACTCTACTAAAAATACAGAAATTAGCTGGGCATGGTGGCAGGTGCCTGTAATCCCAGCTACTTGGGAGACCGAGGCAGAAGAAGTGCTTGAATTTGGGAGGCAGAGGTTGCAGTGAGCCGAGATGGTGCCACTGCATTCCAGCCCGGGCAACAGAGCTAGACTCTGTCTCAAAAAAGAAAAAAAAAAAAAAAGAAATGACTTTATTTTAAAATTTACAAATATGATTGCTTTTTAAATATCTTCCTGCCGATGTACTGGTACTTCGTGGGTCCTTAGCTTCTGTTCCTTCCCTTCTGTTCCCTGAGGTGTATTTTAGGAAGCTGGAAATTTCATTTCCCAGACACTCTTGTCAGTTGGCTCTCTGTTAAGTTCTGCCCTGGGAAGCCCTGACACGAGACTGGGAGTCAGGCAGAGCAGAGCCTGCTTCAGGCTTCTGAGGTGCTGCAACAGGGTCTGGGGATTCCTCAGCTCCGCGCGCTGGTGCTCAGGGCTTGCGGCATTTGGCAGTTTCAGCATTAGTCTGTGGCTGCTCCCTGGCGCGCCCAAGACAGCGCAGGACAACCCAGCAGCAGAGTAGAGAGGACATGCCAGGTAACGCTTTCTCCTCCTTTTATTCCACAGCCCCAGGAGTGATAGTATTTCCTCACGTTCCTAATATGTGGGTTGTCTCATCTTCCCCTTTTGTTCTTTCAGCCTTTTCAACACAGTAGTAATGAGTTGCCTGTAGTAAATCCTCTGTGTTTGAGATATCTAGCAAGGTACCCAACAGTAAGCCATTCAGAAGAAAAACTGATATTGGTACCCTGTTTAAATATGGAGATATACATATTTGGGTTATATGTACATATATGTTACATTTCATATCCAAAAAGACTGCAATTGAAAATATATTTTAAAGTCCACTGACAAGACCTTGTTTTGCCAAAATTCGTGCAAAGATTAACTGATCATTTAGTAATGAAATAAACAAATTAGAAGTTAAGGTAGCTGGATGGTGGTAGGTGAATGGGAGTGAGAACCTGTATTTGATGAAGTGTATAGTAACAGAACTTGGCTTTAAAAATGTATATTTGGCTGGGTACAGTGGCTTATGCTTGTAATCCCAGCACTTTGGGAGGCCAAGGTGAGAGGATTGCTTAAACCCAAGAGTTCGAGACCAGCCTGGGCAACATGATGAATCCCCGTCTCTAGCAAAAAAAAATTACAAAAATTAGCCAAGCATGGTGCTGTGCACATGTGGTCCCAGCTACTGGTGGGGGCGGGGTGGGGGCGGGCGAGGGCAGTGGTTGAGGTGCAGGATTACTTGAGCCCTGGAGGCAGAGATTGCAGTGAGATGAGATCGTGCCATTGCACTCCAGCCAGGGTGACAGGGAGAGAGAAAGACTTTGTCTTAAAAAAAAAATACTTAATGTATTTCCTGAATAGTGTGAATAGGAGTTTTCCAAAATACTTTCGTAGAACTCTGGTCCTTACTTAGGGAAGAAAGAGGGATTCTGTGTTCATGTAAGTCTGGGATTTAGAGTGTATTTTACTATTTCTCTTGGCAAGTCACAAGGCTATTAGCGTATAAGTGGCTCTGAGAGCTTGCAGTAAAGGTACCTGCTTGATTTTGTTTGAATAAAATTTTCCAAAATTTAGTTGATCATGGGATTTTTTTTCCTGTTTATCAATAATAAACTGCCATATTTTAGAACTTATTATTGGCCAGGCATTTTGCAAGAATTATTTTCTTTAATCCACTGCTTAACATACACACATGCACACATAATTTTATCACTATCCCTAAATAGCTATTGCTGTTTTTCGGATTAAAGGAATTGTAAGAATGAATACACATTTCACTGTATGCCATATTTGGCTTGGTATTTTAATTTTATAAACATTTCCTTATGCAATATAAATTGCATAAATAGTGAGTGTATGGCTTCTTTAGCCAATGCTGGCAGCACAATATTATTGACAGCATCTCCCCTAGAAACTGCCTTTCCTCACAAAATGTCCAGGGATTAAAACACAGAAAGATGTAGGAGTAAGGATTTTTTTTTTTTTTTTGAGACAGAGTTGCCCTGTCACCCAGGCTGGAGGGCAGTGGTGCCATCTCAGCTTAGTGCAACCTCTTCCTGAATTTAAGGGATTCTTGTGCCTCAGACTCCCAAGTAGCTGGGGTTACAGGCATGCACCACCATGCCCTGCTAATTTTTGTATTTTTAGTGGAGACGGAGTTTCCCCATGTTGGCCAGGCTGATCTCAAACTTCTGACCTCAAGTGATCCGCCTGCCTTGGCCTCCCAAAGTGCTGGGATTACAGGCATGAGCCACCGCACCCGGTTGGATTAAGGAATCCTTTTTTTTTTTTTTTTTTGAGACAGAGTCTTGCTCTGTCGCCCAGGCTGGAGTGCAGTGGTGTGATCTCAGCTCACTGCAACCTCCGTCTCTAGGGTTTAAGCGATTCTTCTGCCTCAGCGTCCTGAGTAGCTGGGACTACCAGTGCACCACCACCATGCCAGGCTAATTTTTGTGTTTTTAGTAGAGACCGGGTTTCAACATATTGGCCAGGCTGGTCTCGAACTCCTTATCTTGTGATGCCCTCGCCTCCGCCTCCCAAAGTGCTGGGATTACAGGCGTGAGCTACGGTGCCCAGCCTAATTTTTGTATTTTTAGTGGAGACGGGTTTCACCATGTTGGTCAGGCCGGTCTCGAACTCCTGACCTCATGATCCGCCCGCCTCGGCCTCTCAAAGTGCTGGGATTGCAGGCTTGAGCCACTGTGCCCAGCCAAGGAATTCTTTAATACTTTCCGCATTTATATTTAAATGCAACACTCACCTTAACCTGATAAGTAAAAATAACCAAAGTCCACAAGAAATTTTAAAAAGCGTAGCATATGTCTTTCTGCTTTCAGCTGCAGGATAATAACTGGAGTACTATTAAGTTGGTGCAAAATTGAAAGTAGTTGCAAAAACCGCAATTACTTTTGCACCAACATGATGCAATGTTCTGTGTGCCAAATGGCCTCCTGAATATGGAGGGGAACCCGAGCCAGCCTCCATGCTCATCCCAGGAACCCTTTATATTTCTAGTGAACGGTATAGAACCATGGCTCACAGAAAATTTGCTTGCTTGCTTTTTTTCTTTTTAATGCTAAAGTTAAATCAGCTGTAAAAGAAAGAGGATCTTTTTAAAAATTTCTGTTTGTTCATGTGTAAACAGGCTTAGCTTACCCTATGGCTCCAGAGATGCAAACATAACTTGGAGTTTGAGTATGGATGATTCTTAATAGGAGCCATGATTCAGATTTGGCTGAAAATTCCCAGTCTGTTTTTCCAGGACAGGCTGATGACGGCTGCTGGCCAGCACTCTGACTGGCCTGGCAGAGCCTGCTTTGTCCTCTCCTGTTTCCCTTCCTTTGAATGGGACTTTGAAATGCCCAGCTAACAGCTGCTGAGGGCAGGGCAGAAAGGCCTGGCAGAAATAGGTGGCTTCACCTGTGTCACAGTTGTGCCAGCTCCAACAACTGGCCATCCAGCTGGGAGAACGACAGTGGGGCCAGAAACGCAAAAACAGGGAGGAGAGGGGAAAGGGAAGCAAAAATGACGGGGAGTTGGAGGCAGAGGAGAGGCTGAAGGTGAGGAGAGCCTGGATTTTTTGACATCGTTTAGCACCAGTGAATTAAGAGAACTCATAGAGATGTTAAGGTGGATGATACTTCTCTGTCTAAAATATGGGCACTTAATTTTCTTAGGTTCTCTGATCCTGCGATTCCAAGCAGAGTTTGAAACCTGATAAACTTTAACCAACTTGACCACACACTTTCCAGGTTTGGAGGTGAATTCTGTCTCAGTCCTCCTGGCAGGAGGGCTGAACAACTCAAGGAGCTTTGGGTTTAGGCATCCACGCCAAAGGCCTTGAGGGGAAAGCCAGAGAGCAAATCAGGAAGCAGAAACAGGCCGGGCGCGGTGGCTCACGCTTGTAATCCCAGCACTTTGGGAGGCCGAGGCGGGCGGATCACGAGGTCAGGAGATTGAGACCACGGTGAAACCCCGTCTCTACTAAAAATACAAAAAAAAAATTAGCCGGGCGTGGTGGCGGGCGCCTGTAGTCCCGGCTACTCGGAGAGGCTGAGGCAGGAGAATGGCGTGAACCTGGGAGGCGGAGCTTGCAGTGAGCCGAGATCGCGCCACTGCACTCCAGCCTGCGCGACAGAGCGAGACTCCGTCTCAAAAAAAAAAAAAAAAAAAAAAAGAAGCAGAAACAGCATCATAACTAAGAGACGGCAGGCTGGCCAGGCACAGGCTTGTCAGGGTCCTGGCTGGTTCAATTGAACCCCAAGCATCTGCACCTGCTCCATCACCTTGAATTCTCGCACCGTCTATCCTTTCCAGGTAAAGCCCCTGATGGACAGGTGGGACACCTCTGGGGATCCACGTGATAATGTGCCCCTCCCCAGTCTTGGTGTGCTTTTACTACTGGTATGTGTAACTCTTCTTTGGAGGACTGCTTTGAGTTGCTGGGGCCATTTTATCACATGGACATGGAGAGTCAGAAATGCCTGGGACATTCCACCCCTGCAGCCCTCAGCCAACGACTGAGTGGTGTCTGGGTCTGGATCCTGGTTCCCTTGCCTAAGCTCTGGATAGACTCTGAGGCATAACTCATCCTCTAGAGCTCCTCTGCAAGAACCGATTGAAGCTGTCTCTGTAGGATTTGGCTGAGATCGAACCTTTCCCTGTCCTGCTTTCCAATTCCCTTGCCTGTTTGCCCTGGGAGGTCTTCTTTAATAGATCATTTGCTCCTGAATTCTCCTCTCAGCATCTGCTTCTGGGGAACCCAACTTAAGACAGGCAGTTGTTAAAATCCAGGTATCCCTGAGAGAATAGTGCTTTATGATAGTAACAAGTCAGCTCTGATCTTTTTTTTTTTTTTTTTTTTTTTGAGATGGAGCCTCACTCTGTCGTCCAGGCTGGAGTGCAGTGGCGCGATCTCAGCTCACTGCAAGCTCCACCTCCCGGGTTCACGCCATTCTCCTGCCT